>NW_019154100.1:11982038-12134484 GCF_002288905.1 Enhydra lutris kenyoni | reverse complement strand
TTGCTCTGCTGCTTGCCGGGAGCCGGCCCCTCCCCCCGCGGTCTATCTTCCCATCGCTTTGGATTCACTTCTCCGCCAGTCCTACCTTTCAGAAAGTGGTTGATTTTCTGTTTCTAGAGTTGCTGTTCTTCTTCTCTTCGATCTCCCGTTGGATTTGTAGGTGTTTGCAATCTTTAGATAAGCTATCTAGCTGATCTCCCTCTACCTGAAGTAGTCTCAGCCTGCTACTTCTCTGCCATCTTGACTCCTCCTCAACATATTTATTATTTGAAATAGAAGATATTTTATAGGGGGACCTGGGTGGCTCAGTCAGTTAAGCATCTGCTCTGAGCTCAGGTCATGATCCTGGGGTTTTGGATCAAGCCCCACATTGTGCTCCCTACTCAGTGTGGAGTCTGCTTCTCTCTCTTCCTGTGCCTCTCCCCTAGTCTGTGAGTGCCCTCTCTTTCTCTCTCTCTGATTCTCTCTCTCAAATAAGTAGATAAAATCTTTAAAAAAAGAAGATATTTTATGTATTATGTGTAAATGTGGGATTTATTTTAAATGGCACATGCCATTCCACCTATAGATTTCCTTAGGTAGGGAGAAATTTGTTACTCTCAAATTTCTGATGGGAATTTCTCAGGATATTCTGTTTCTTGTCTATGGATAAAAAGAGAAAAATTCTGAGGAATTATTTCAGAGCTTCTCAGTGTTCCATGATGACAAACTTCTAGGAGAAATCCTCACTTGTACTTTTCAGCTTTTACCCAGGGCTGTACTCAAGAATCTGTAACATAGATCTTTCAAGAAAAACAGAAGTCTTATGTAGAGCAATGATTCAGTCATTCAAATATTGCTTATTGTTTAACCCTGAAGATAAAGAGCACAGCCAAGTAATAAGGAGACAATTATTTTTAAATATCGAAAATAAACTTATGTACTTTATTATTGGGCCAGAGTAATTTGTCCACCAATTAGAAGTTACTTAATGTTTCTAAACAATTCTATCCAGCTATAATATATGATATACCATTTCCTGCATGTCCTTATTAAAATTTTAGAAGGTGTTTACAAAGAGGATATTCTTAGAAGCAGGCATATCAGTGATAGCAAGAAGAGGTATCTGAAAGTGAAGCAAGACAAATGTGTTAAAGAATGAAGAGAAGGTAGTGCCATATTGTAACAACAACATCATCCTTTTTTCTTGACCCTCTTAGCATTTTAGCTTTTTTTATATATATATAATTGTCATATAACATTATGTTAGTTTCAGATGTCTAACCTAATGATTTGATATTTATATACACTGCAAAATGATCACCACAATAAATCTAGTTTCCTCCATCACCATGTAAAGTTACATAATATGCAATACAGTGCTATTGACTATAGTCACCATGGTATATATTGATTACATCCTCCCCACTTATTTATTTTATGACTGAAACTTTGTATCTCTTAATATATCTATTAAGTCCATCTTGTTTAATATGTCATTTAAAACCAATGTTTCCATATAGATTTTCTGCCTGGATGATCTATCGATTGGTTAAGTGGCATATAAAAGTCCCCTACTATTATTGTATTTCTGTCAGTTTCTTCCTTTAGGTCTGTTAATATATGCTTTACATATGTAGGTGCTCCAATGTTGGGTGCATACATATGTATAAATGTTATATCTTTTTTGGGGGGATTGATCATTTTATTATTAGGTAATGGCCATCGTTGTCTTCTATTACAGCCCATTTAAAGTCTGTCTTGTTAGGTACAGGTATAGCTACCTCAGCTTTCTTTTGGTTTCCATCTGCATGAAACACCTTTTTCCATCCTTTCACTTTCAGTGTATGTGTGTTTTTAGATCTGAGGTAGAGTTCCTGTAGGAGCGTAGAGATGGTTCTTGTTGTTGTTTTTAATTCATTCAGCTACACTATGTCTTTTGATCAGATAATTAAATGTAAATGTCACTTACATTTAAAGAAATTATAATTATGTATGAAGTTATTGTCTTTTTGTTAATTGTTTCATGTCTATTTTCTCTCTGTTTCTTTCTTCTTTAGCTCTTTTGTGGTTTGGTCTTTCTTTAGTGTTGTGCTTAGATTCTATTATCATTATCTTTTGTGTATCTCCTATAGGCCTTTGGTCTTTGATTACCATGAGGCATGCATATATATGTCAAGTTGAATTTCAATACATTCTAAAAATCTACATTTTTACTCCCCCTTCTGATATATTTTTTAAAAATATTTATTTTAGAGAGAGAGAGAGAGAGAGAGTGGGAACATGGGGAGAGGCAGAGGAAAAGGGAAAGAGAATGCCAAGCAGACTCCATGCTGAGTACAGAACCCGATTTGGGACTCTATCTCAGGACCCCAAGATCATGATCTGAGCTGAAACCAAGAGTTAGATACTCAACTGACTTAGCCACCAGGTGCCCCCATTTTGTGTTTTTGATGTCACATTTTACATCTTTTAATTTTGTGTGTCCTTTATCTAATTATTGTAGTTAGAGTTATTTTTACTACTTTTAGCTTCGTGCTAGCTTTATAAGTGATTAATTCTCTACCTTTGCTATATATTTGCTTTCTGTAGCAGTGAGATTTTTACTTTCATATGTTTTCTTGCTCTTTCTTTTTATCTTAAAGTAGTCCCTTTAATACTTCTTGTAGGAACAGTTTAGTGGTGGTGAACTCTGTTAGTTTTTGCTTGTTAGGAAAACTTATCTCCCCTTCAATTCTGAATCCCTACCTGAGTAGTGTATGCATGGTTTCTGGGTTTGGCAAGGTGAGGCCATTGGAGAGTGTAGGGGTGGGGCAAGCTATACTGGCAGGGGAAAGGGACCGTGCAAAAATGGCTTTGGCCAGTGCTGGCACTAGCAAAGTAGAAGGAAAGTACAAAAATGGTGCCTCACAGCACTTACGTCCTTGGAGAGAGTTCCAGAAGACCCTGCCCCTCTGGCAGACACTTTCACCTTAGTCAATGAGTCTCTTTCACATGTGGTCTAGGTATTTTTCATTTTGCTGCTTTTGCTCTGGGACAACAGAGTCTATGTTTGAGCCCTTTAACAGAGAAGTCTGAGTTTCCTACAGAACCTTGCGTCTCCTGGGCATAAGTGCTATTGGTTTTCAAAGCCAGACATTTTGGGGGCTCATCTCTGATGCAGGTACCAAGGGTTGGGGTATATTCTGTATTTATGACATTCCTCCCACCTGTGGGTTATTGCATGGGGAATGTAGATTTTGACAAGACTATTTCTCTGCCTGTCCTACCAGTCTCAATGTGGTCTTTCTAGTTGTAGAGGAACTGTTCAGCTAGTTTTCAGGTCTTTTTGAAAGAATTATCATATATGTAGCTATAGATTTGATGTGTCTGCGGTAGAGGTGAGTTCAGGCTCTTCCTACCCCACCATCTTGAACCATCCCTTAACTTGGATCTTATTTCCCCCTCTTTTACTGACATATTTACTGATATATCACCTACCTACCCTCATACTATTTTAACTATCCATTGAGGTTTGTTTTTCTGAGGTCAGGAATATCCAGATTGTTGCTAGATTCAATGACTGTTTTTTGCAATTCTATTATCTTTTTAGTGCCTCAGATAGATTTCAAAAAGGAAGTCACATCTGTTTTCCCTTGACTTCTGCAGCATTTCAACATCCTAGGTGCTCTGACTTATCTCACTTTTCTCTTTTTTTGATATCTACAATCTCTCCCTCTCTCTCTTTTTCTCTCCCATAGCCATCCTCTTACTATTCCATAGCTCTTGCTTAAAATATCGATCAGTTTCTTCTATTGTTTATCCTCTTTGCTTCTTCCCTCAGGGATTTTACCCATTCTTCTGTCTTCAGCAATTACCACATTAATGATAATTCTTAAATATGAAATATAGTAATTGAAGAGGCATGACTGGACACAAATCTGAAGGTCTTCATTGAAAGAAATCAGGAAGCCAGTGTTTGATTTATTCTACTGTTGAGCCTAGTGTAGAATGAGTACTATGCTATTGTGTTTTATGTTTGTTTGTTTGTTTGTTTGTTTTGGTTGTTTTTTTCTTTTTCTTTAAAGAAAAGCTATCTGCCTTTTTAAGCAGCTTGCTATAAACATAGGAAATAGATTAATATCATAGTACTGAAGCAAGTGGAATGAAAGAAGTTTAAGTGGAGAAGTATATTGGTAAAATCCTAAATATCATTTAAAATGTCACAAGGGGGTTTTTGAAGGGACTTTTTCACTTAAAGACAAAGTATCCCATTTATAGTTTTTTTAAGCAACTTCTTTGAGCTTAAATTTGCTGATTATTAGTGGATTTTGGCCCAGGATTTACTTTCCATCTTTTTAAGGATGGCAGATTATTAATATGTGGTCCGGAAAGCTTTGAGCAAAGCTGATTTCATTTAATATTGTTCATTTTATAGGTGTTATGCTGTAAGAAGATGAGTAATGTAATTTTCAGTGAAAAAAATAATTTTAGCAGGTATGAGGAGATATTATGTCTTCATGCCTTTCCTGACATATTACATAGTTATAAGACAAATTCTCATTAGAACAAAAGGAATTGATGTGAACCTCCCTTATTTTTTGTTATCATTTAAGTGGACAGTGAGGTGTTTTGTTTTTGTTGTTGTTTCTTCTTTGGATAATAAATATAGTGAGCTCCTTTTAAAGATTTGCCATGCTCCTCCATATTTGAATTTTTTCTTTGCTGGCAATCTATGTGACACTAAACTTACAGCCCCAAAAATGAGTATATAATTTTCTATTGTACTCTGAAGTAGAGAACACACTAAACGTATTTTAAAAAATCACAAGCAATTTCAAGAAACTTCAGACTCTCCTTTGGCATTATTCCTCTCCTGGTCAGGAGATGGTGGCTAGGGCATCAGGATCAGCCAGGAAAATAGAATGGACAAGGGGCAAAATGTGCCAGTTATTTGACACCATTTTTTAAGATGTTTTCTCAGAAACCTCAGGGCTTATATATCACTGATCAGAATCTAGTCACTTGGTCACCCTTATATGTAAGAATCTTTAACCATGTGTATAATTACATATATGGGGAAAGTGGCTATTTTTAAAAAAATATGAACGCTTCACAAATTTGCAGGTCATCCTTGTGCAGGGGCCATGCTAATCTTCTCTGTATTGTTCCAATTTTAATATATGTGCTGCGGAGGGGCGCCTGGGTGGCTCAGTGGGTTAAAGCCTCTGCCTTCAGCTCAGGTCATGATCCTAGGGTCCTGGGATCGAGCCCTGCATCGAGCTCTCTGCTCAGCAGGGAGCCTGCTTCCTCCTCTCTCTCTGCCTGCCTCTCTGCCTACTTGTGATCTCTATCTGTCAAATAAATAAATAAACCAAATCTTTAAATATATATATATATATATATATATATATATATATATGTGCTGCGGAAGCAAGCACAGAAAATGGCTGTTGGGCAGACAACTAGTAATCCACTCAACAACCCTGACCACTTATCTCAGGGCTAAATTTGCATGCATCTTCTCCTCCTGTAATACCAGGTAGATGTTAAAATTCTCATCTTGCAGATGAGGAAACAGAGGTTTAGATGGGCTAAATAACTTGCCTGCAGTCATAAGGCAGCATGGTGTAGGACTAGGAATTGAATTTACTTCTACTTGACACAGCTGCTATCTTAACCACTGTACCTCATTGTTCCTGAGATGGAGCTCCAGGTCTGTTGTTGGCTTTATTTCAGGAAACCAGAACTGGATTCCAAAGTTGAATTAATTCCTCTAAAAGACATACGGGGAACCAGGGTTGATGTACGAATATAGTAATCTTTTAAAAAATTCATAGGTTTAAGATGTCTTATGAATCTGCTTGCTTTGCTGTTTCTTGATTTATTAAGGAGACAGGGCCCCATGATTTGGTCTAATAGGGGGAAAAACATTTAAAGTTAAAAAGAACCTCTCTCCACAAAGGGAAATTTTAAATATTAGGTTTCTGATAATTGTATTTTATAAATCTGCTTAGCTTATTTGTTAAAAAAAAATCTAGATAAATTGGTAGATAGTTGGAGTAGCAGGTAGTGTTAGTAGATTAACCCCAAACCTGTTTTCAATCCCCTTCTTCCCCCCCCGCCTTTATTATAAGGGCTGAAAGCTACATACTTGTTCTTACAGTCTCTGCACTATGAATGGTGAAATGATACAGTCTGGTTAATGATATAAAGTCTCTTCAGGATGTTTCTGGGACAATTTTCCCTTTCCTGGTAAAGAGGACAGATACCGCAGATGCATTTCTTCCTTCCTCCTGCCTGGATTTAGACCCAACGGTGAGCCCTAGCAGTCATTTTTCAACCAGAGATATTCAGATATTGGCTTTGATGACACTGAGTTGCTGAATCAGTGCTTACTTACAGATTTCTTATTTTCTTTACTCTTAGTTATGTTATCTTTTACTTCACCTGAAATTAATTCTAATATAATTAGTCATTGCCTTTCAATAATGGGACAGAGCAATTAGCAGGTTGTTTTATTTTAAAAAAAATATTGTGTGTTGTATTGGCTCAATATAGAGAAATAAAAATTCATGTAAGCTTTTTGGACCTGAAAAGTAAGTAAATTGCATATTGAATTTAGATAGCCACAAAGAATTGCAAATATGGCCCACTGCCAAATGTTTGTTTTGTTCACCAGGATTTTCTTCCAGAGACAAAACAAACAAGATATTAACAAAAACTGGATTGCCTTCCTAACATGTTACCAGCTCTTGGCTGTCCAAAGTTGGATAAAGTGGCTGTCTTAGTCAGTTCAGGCTGCTATAACAACATACCACAAAATAGATGCCTTAACAAGAGAAATTTATTTCTTACAGTTCTGGAGACTGGCCAAGATCAAAGTGCTGGCCAATTCCATTTCTGTTGAGAGGCTTGCATTTGGCCTTCTTGCTGTATCCTCACATGGCAAAGAGAGAAAGACAGAGAGTGGGAGAGAGAGAGAGAGCTAGAGTTAGTTCTGGTGTTTATCTTTTTATAAGGGTGCCAATCTCAGCATAAGGGCTCACCCATATGACATCATTATTCCCAAAGCCCTCACATTCAAATGTCATCATACTGGAGATTAGAGTTTCAAAATATGAATTTTGGGATGACGCAAACATTCCATCCATAGCACCGATCTTCTAGTACACACAACATTAACAGAGGTTCTCAGCTTAACTCATCTTGGAACAAACCCAATCCACAAGAGTGGATTTTCATTAGTGGCCTAAAATTAATGATGCTCCATCATCCTGCTTTTTCACCTCTATTTTCAATATGGGCTACATGGTAATAATATTTTCAGTATAACTCTTTGGCTCAGAATTTCCTTGGTCCATACAAAAAAAAAAAATTGTAAGCAGAAAGCAAAGAATATACTTTAATTATTATTTACTGTTTTAATTTGTTTTTTATTTTTTTGCCAGAACAAGCTTTTAGTTCTTTCTGTATTTCCACTTGTTTGAGAACTTTGGGTATATCTAAATTTCTTTTCAACTCTAAAATTATGGTACACATAATAAGTGGATGTATCCTTTATTCTACAAACTTAATTGTTGTTTATTTATACTTTGTTCTCATTTTTCATCTTATGTAGTTCATGAGAACTGTGGCTGAGAATTTAGTATTTAGAAATTAAACTTGGAATTAGACTCTACATTGATCTAGGTAAGAGAATCATGAGATTTGGATAAAAACAGGGATGGTGCAGATGGTGAAGGTGATGATATTTAGGCAACAACACTGACAGACCTTGGTAGTGTATTTTTTGTGGTGATGGTGGTTGAGAAAGTGTGGGATTTTTTTTTTTTTCAGTTTTGCCTGATGGTGGATGGTCTTGGCACCACCTTACCTAGATTTGAGTTAATTTGGGTTAATGAGTCAATTTGTGAACATACTGATTTTGAGGTATTTGTGAGGTAGATTATTTATCAGGTAGAGATGTCCAGCAAGTATTTATATGGATTTAAGTTAGTAACTTAGAAAGAAAAAATGAAGCTACAGATCTCGGTTTGAGAATTAGAGCCAAAAAAGTGATTGACAAAACCATAGATGTAGATTAATTCATCCAGAACTAGTATGTAGATTCAAAAGTAGATGAGAAGCGTGCTTATTAAGGATCCTGAGTAATTGGATCATTTAAAAGGAGGATGCAGAAAAGAATCCTCCTCCCTCCAAAATAAGACAGCAAGGAGAGTCATAGAATGAACGTCAAGGAGGTGGAGTTTTTTTTTTTTTAATACTACATATTATTATCTATATTTATGATAATGTGTATTAGATCTCTATGGATTATTTACTACTCCTTATAAGTTTTTGCCCTTAAACACCATCACTTTCCCACTCCTCACCCCATCCCCTGGTAACCACCATTCTATTCTGTTTTGTGTAGGTTTAACATTTTTAGATTCCACATATAAATGATATCGTGCTGTATTTGCTTTCTCTGACATCTCTCATAGTATAATGTGTTCAAGTGTATCCATCTTGTCACAAATGGGAAGATATCTTCCCTTCTCATTGCTGAAAAATATTCCATTGTGTATGTGTACCACTTCTTTTTCATCTGTTCATCCACTGATGAGCATTTGTGTTGTTTCTATATTTTGGCTATTGTGAATAATGCTACAATAAACATGTGAGGGCATATATCCCATCAAAATCCTATGTTTAGTTCTTTTGGGCATATACTCAGAAATGGAATAGTTGGATTGCATAGTAGATCTATTTTTAATTTTTTAAGGTTCATTCATATTGTTTTTTATGCTGATTGGAGCGATTTACATTCTCACCATTAATGTATAAGGGTTCTCTTTGGGATGGAGTTGCTTAAAGAGAAGAAGGCCAGCGATATCAAATCCTGCTGAATATTCATAAAAGATAAAGACTGAATAATGCCAACTGAATTTCTTCATTATAAGAACGTTGTTTAACATAGCTGGTGGCAGAGTTAAATAGAAGAGAAAATGTAGAAGAACTAACAGCTAGAGGGGGCACAGCAATGGAAGAAATATATACATTTTAAATTTAAAGCATTATGATAAGCATGCATCTATGCTGATGAGAAGAGCTGCTAAAGAGACATTGAAAATGCAAAAGAGAATAGGAAATTCCTGAAGAAGCAAAATAGGTTGTGTGTGCTATATATAGGTAGGATGGGGAAGGGACTGTAGTGAGAATTTGGAGTGCATTGGCATGCCATGGTTAAATGTTGAATTATATCCTGCATGCCATAGGGAGATCATGAGTATTTTTAGTTAAAAGATCAAAGATATTTTATTTATATTTTTAGAAGATCATTTTAGCTAACAATAGGAGGATGAATTAGAGAAAGTAAGACTTGGAGCAAGAACAACTGAAGAAAGTAAGCCAGAGGGAGATGGACAGAAGGAATAATTGTAGAAACATTAATTTTGGAAGATCAGGAGTGTTTAGTAATTCACTAACTGTGGGAAATAAAGGGCAAAGTAGCTAGAAGACTTGAGAAAGATTTAAAGTTCCTAATGGAGGCATCTAGTGAAATCCTGGATAAAAATAACTAGGAGGATTTTGAAATCCGAGTTACATTTTAGACATTCTGAATTTTGGCTGCCTTTGGAATATCCAAGTGGAGAAATATCATTTAGGTAATTGGAAAAGTGGGATGGTAAAGTAGATGGACAACCAAATTTGGATACAGGGCTGTCTGAAATATTTGTGATATGGATGATAGCTGATAGCCCAAGGCAAAATATTAGAGGAGTTTTCCTGGTAAGAATAGGCACAGAGAGAGAAAATAAGGGCCTTGTATGGAACTTTGGGGAAGGCACACTAACCGTAAGAGGCAAATAACAAAAGGAAAATCAGTCAAATGGTGAAAATAATACCCAGAAGGTTAAAAATTGAACCAGAATAGAATCATAAAAAAGTCTCCTCTAATCAAATTGTGTTCAAATGCTGGAACAAGATCAAGTTATAATTTAAAAGTGCCCGTTGAATTTGCCACTGGAAGACCATTTGTAATTTGAAGTGAAGACTTTTTAGTTGAATGATGAAGGAAAACTCCAGATTACAGAAGGCTAAGGCATTCACAGCAGTTAAGGAAGTGCAGACAGAATGTAAACCACTCTTGAAAGACATAGGATAATGAAGGAAATGGAGGACATAGGAAAAGAAAGGGAGTTACTTTCTTCTTGCCTGAGGTTATTTTTTAGGAGAGATTTTGATAACTGTGAAAGCCCATGTTTACTCTTTGTTATTAGAGTAGCATTTGCATCAATATCTAGCATTTGCATCAATATCAGCATCAATGATGCTGAATATTTATGCTTTCCTCTTAGGATCTATCTTTCAAGAATTTAATGCTCTGACATTACAGATTTTAATGCCATAATGGTCATCCAGTTAGACGAGGGAACATCCTATAGAAGCTCTGTCTTAAAATACATTCTAGGTTGTTAGTAGTAACCTTCAGGGCTTTCTTTATCGTCCCATAGATAACTTGATTTGTTCATCCTAAACAAGATTGAGTATTTTAATTAAGTCTTGACTAGTGGTAAGTACATTATGATGGCAACATTTAAGAAATATCAATTTTACATGGAAAATGATGAGCATTGTATAATACTTGTTTTCATCAGTATCACATTATTTCTTGTTATGGCTTATTTTCATCTGCATCTTATTATTTCTACTTATATTAGTGACTCTTTTAGTTTAACTTTTGTTTTACTGGGTTATAAGTTAAGTTTTAGAATTTTATTTCCAGCTAAGAAAAAAAAATGGAAAATCCTTTCTCCTAAAAGATCTCCTTGAATACATCTGCAGATTTCATCCTTGTTCATGAACCTAACTCTTCCCAACTCAATTGTATTTTGAGATATTTGATACCCACATTAGAGTCTCTTTAAATGCTAGAAGTTCATCATAGTCAAATATGCTTTTCCTTTTTCACAGTATTATTTGCATATTCACCTTATATTAATATTCAAAAACTGGTGATGTCTTTAAATGAAATTGAAATCAGCCAAACTTCACCTATTAAATTCTCTTTAGGTATGGTCTCTCTCTTTATATACTATTACTTACATATAACATTCTATCAATTATGTATGAAATGTACACTATATATGAAAATGTATTCATATGGAAAAGAACATAGTAGCTACATTTGAAAACTATAACAAAAATATCTTATATCTGCTTAATTGAAATGTAAATAGGGAAGCAAAAGACCAAGAAAGCAATTTATTTCATCATGTATTCCTGAATAATCTAAAGGTAAGGCATAAAACAATGCCATTTCAATACTAAAATCCTTTGATCTGAACTGACTTTTAATATCAAATAAGAAAATTTTGTTTTGAATATTTTTGAATAGGGATAAATTTTGGACAGGGATAAAACATAGTTAATTTCAAAGATATACATTAATTTCAAAGATATATTTCAGATATATATATATTCAGATATATTCAGATATATATATTCATATTTAGATATCTATATATTCACATATACATATATGTGTGTATATATATATGTACATGTGTGTGTATATGTGTGTGTGTATGTATATGTATGTGTGTGTGTGTGTGTAGTATGTGTGTGTGTATATATATATATATATATATATATATATCACAAATCCCTGGTAAAGGTGTAAAGAGTCTAGAAGCCATTTCACACAGGTTGGTTGGTTTTGACAGTGCCTCAGAACAACCTTTGAAGAAGGTCTATGAAGCCACATCAAGGGCTGACCCTGGAAACATGGGGTTGTAGGGAGCCAAGGCAAGGAATTGGTTAGGCTGCTATCTTTCCTCCTGAAATCTTTCCAGCTGGAAATTTGTTATATACTGAACTTATACATTGATTTTCATTGGCAGAAATAATTTTACAGTTTAAAAGTGTTTGATCTCATCTTGTTTAATTTTTTCAACAAGCCATAAGAGACTCTTAATCTCACAAAACAAACTGAGGGTTGCTGGGGGGTGGAAGGTATGGAGAGGGTGGTGGGGTTATGGACATTGGAGAGGGTATGTGCTATGGAGAGTGCTGTGAAATGTGTAAGCCTGATGATTCACAGACCTGTACTCCTGGGACAAATAATACATTATATGTTAATAAAAATAATAAAATAAAAAAAATTATTGAGCATTTACTATGTGCTGTTAGATCTGATGATCCAGAACCGAACCATCATTTTTTATCAAAATGAAGAATAAATTTACAAATGAAAAAAAAAGTGTTTGAATGTCATGGATGCAACCTCTTACTTCTCCTTCACTGTTAGAGATTAAGGGGCCTCTTCACATAAGTGAGTTACAGATCCAAGCATAGACGATAGGTCTGCTAAAAAATACTGCTGCATTCTTCTTATCCCGATTATTGAAAATTGTGTTATGCATATAAAATTACTGATGTCTTTCATGTGTTTTCCTTAGAATATGAGCAAATTACATGGAGTCTCAGGATACATAGGATTTTAGATTAGAAAAGGATTTTTGAAATTAAGTCCAAGGTCCCTTGTCTGGTAGGAATCCTTATGATATCAGGAAAAGGGGAACACAACTCATATTAATGTATCCAGGACAGAGATCCTGATAACTCCTCAAGTAACATTTCATTACAGAGCAGTTCTTAATAATATAAAGTACTTTCCAGTGTCAGTTAAACCCTCATTCCTATAAGATCAACCTATTAAACTTCATCTTTCTCTTTAAAATAGTAAAGAATATGGGGTTCCTGGGTGGCTCACTGGGTTAAAGCCTCTGCCTTCGGTTCAGGTCATGGTCCCAGGGTCCTGGGATCGAGCCCTGCATTGGGCTTTCTGCTCAGCAGGGAGCCTGCTTCCTCCTCTCTCTCTGCCTGTCTCTCTGCCTACTTGTGATCTCTATCTCTCAAACGAATAAATAAAATCTTAAAAAAAAATTAGTAAAGAATAAATCTCAACCATTTCCCATATTGTGGTTTGGATTGGCAATTTTTGTGAATGTAGAAATGTGTGATGAGTTGGCATTCTGGCTAGTTTCTTTGCCCAGACTTTTGGTTGTGGGAATTGAGAGACTTTCCTAGAGAGGGCTACATGAGAAGCAGTATCTTCATGGTAGATCCTTCAGGTAGAACTGATTGATGATGATGAATGTCATGTAATAATGATAAAGAGGAGAGTTAACTGTTTCTAAAGACTTGTGTTCTGACTTTCCTACATATATTTACTTATTTAACCTCCACAATACCCTGTGAGTGAATACTATTGTTATCCTAATTTATCGATGATAAGTGAAGTTGCCCAAATTCATGGAACTAGTAAATGATAGAGTATGGATTTGGAAACAGAAAGACTAATAGTAATAATGTTTGGAGAGTCCAAAGGGCACACTGGACAGTGTCAAGGAGCAATGGGAAAAGGCAAGGAAGTGGCCGAGCAGTAAGATGGTGATTAGGGAGGGAAAGTGCAGAGTCACTTTGCTTTGGAGAGAACCTGTAGTCAGAACTTACTGCTTATAGGGTGTAGAGAGAACACAATGTTTTTTTTACCAGGGACTCTTGTGTGTTATATTATTCATCTTTCTTAACAATGAAATGTGGCTTCTAAACATTTCCTCTATGGCAACAAGCTCTAAGCAATGGTTCTTACTCATTTTGGATCATGGGCCCTTGTTGAAGAGGATGAAAGCTTTTCCTCTGGAAGGAGGAAAAGACTCCTAGACATACATACAGACAGAAAATATTTATTTTCCAAAAGTGCAGGAGAATTGAGGAAGGCATATGATTTTAGAAGGGCCCTATAGGGAAGTAGGGACTGGAGGCTATTTCCCAGCAATCCTCATGGGACAAGGAGAGACCTACGTGATAAACACAGATATGGAGAAGTCAAAAAGTATGGATATTAACTGCAAGAGCAAAGAAGGATACAAGTCAAATTCAGAAAATCTTATGAGCTTCTGCTTTGTAACTTCACAAATTATAGTACATTACATAACACTCATGATATATTTGATGTCATTGAAATGTATTTCCCATGGAGGCAAGTGAGAGTGGCAGAGCTTTACTCCTGGTCCAAAGGTGGAGCAGCATGAAGTAGGCTGCTCTGATTCCTGATCAAATAGAAAGAAGCACAAATGAGGCAACACACAGGGTGAGGGGACTTATCAGTGCCTCAGGCCCTGAATTTGGAGTTTGGGTGTAAATCCCCCAGCCTCTAAGGGCAGGGAAGATCCCCAATAACACTGATGTTAAATGCATGTACTGGCGAGGTGTTTCCCTGCACTTCTAGGGTTTCTTGGACTCTCTGAAGCACTCCACATGCTTTAGTCCTTGAACTGCAAAAAAATATTTCTCTAATATGAAGCTGGCTTCAAATGACAAAAACGTGACCCTAATCAATCACCAGCTGCCTTTCTACTGTACAGGAATCTGAAGCTATCTGTGAGTTTCCTTTTGTGTGTCCCTATTTTTCCTTCATGCATCACTGAAGACTGAACAAGTTCGTTATTGAAGCCACTGCTTACGGACACTCAGGGCACTGATAGTGTCTTAAGTGTCATGTCAGTTCTGTTTTCACTGTTCTGTTCCCTTTGACATGGTACCTGCATCAGCAGGGAATGTTCTGTGGGAAGTTTGAAAGTTAATTTGAAAGTTAGTTAAAAAGCTACCTCTACTGGCCAAAGGAATGCCCCAGCACACACAGGGCTGAGTCCAGCTTTCTCCATGGTAGAAATCCTGTGTTATTTCACAGGCCTTTGTTTGCCTGATTTTGCCAAAGAAGCAAAATCCCCCAAAATAACTCTGTGATATCACTGACTTCATCTGGTTTTGAAGAAACAGTGGATTCCAAGACATTTTTGAGTTTGTAAAAAGAAGTGAAGCCTACACATATTTTCCTTTTAGTTGCCCAAAGAGCTAGAATGTTCTTGCCAGAAAGGATTAAGGATCAAATTATATTGACATCTGTATACTATCTTTAGCATACATCAAATGCCCTTCTCATTTTTTTTCTGTCTTAAGGGACAGACAATCCAGAGGTCAAACAAGGCAAAGGACCATTCTTTAAGACCATTACCAGAATTGGTAAGAACTGTTTACTTGGGTGGGTCTTAGTTAAAATATTGAGATCTAGTTACTTGGAATATAAAAGTGAAAATGATACTCTTACTGTCCTCACAAGGTTTGCATGGTAGCTATGAATATAGGTACAAAGGTATAAGCTTGTTGGAAATGGAAAAATATATGCTACTTATTTAAAAAATGACATTTCCTTGCACATGTATAATTTACCTAACCATGCATACATGGACTTAAAAAGTAACACAAGTATTTGAAAAGTAATTAACAGGGACACCTGGGTGGCTCAGTCAGTTAAGTGTCTGCCTTTGGTTCAAGTCATGATCCCAGAGTCCTGGGATCAAGTCCCATGTCAGGCTCCCTGCTCAGCGGGGAGTCTGCTTCTCCCTTTCTCTCTGTCCTTCCTCCCCAGTAGTGCTCTCTCTCAAATAAATAAAAATCTTAAAAAAATATATAATTAACATAATAAACTGTTTGTCAGCTAATAAGCCTGGTAAAACCCTAGATTCTTGAGTTCATTTGCCTTGCTCCCTCCAATTTCTGCATGGTTTTAAAATTTCTGATATCACCCCAGTGAGCTGAGTTGAGAACTGAAAAGCATTAGTTTACTCTAGAAGTGCCCAAGTGTGGTAGACAGAATTCTAAAATGACCACAAATAACCCATGCCCTTGTATAATCCACTCTCTTTGAGTGTGCATGGCATCTGTCAATATAATGAGGTTTTGCTCTCAAGACAATGTTATATTTATTATGTAGCAAATGTGATGGGATTTTTGCAAATATAATTTATGTTCATAATCAGTGGATTTGAGTGAATCGAAAGAGAGATTATTATACTGGGTGGGCCTGACATAACTGATGAGTCCTTTAAGAGAGGGTCTGGAGCCCTCCTTAAGGCTCAGAGTTCAGAGAGTTCAGAGAATTCAGAGAGATTCTTTGGCTGATCATGAAAAGGAAATGGACATGTGGTAAGAAGACGTCATTCTGTTATTCATTCTGTAACCATGCCTGTGCTCTGTACTATGTCCTTTCCCAGGTTGTAGGACACAAAAACGAGTAAGACATAGCAGTTACTTTTAGAGAGGTCTCACCTTAGTGTGAGAAGGAAAATGCACAAACACTTGAAGTAGTAGATAAATGGCATTTAAGAAGTTTTCAGAAAATAATACTGAATCAGAGTGCATGGACTACTCTCTTTTCCCCAGATACCAAAATCTGTCCCCAGAGAAGTCTGCTGGCACTTAAGCTGAGTTCTGAGGATAAGCAGGACTTGCCTAGTGGATGAAGAGCCAGGAGAGGGAAGGGCATTACTATTAGAGCTAAATGAATAATCAAAGCACAGAGGTAAATGTGAAGGTAACAGAGTGCCTATAGGGGAGCAGCAAGAGATGAGGCTGAAAAACAAGACCATGGGACAAACAGTTCTTTATGCTCTACAAAGAATTTTATACTGCATTGCACAGGCAATGGAAATTATTGAAGGCATGTGATAAAATTTATACTTTTAAAAAATATTCTGAGTAAAAATGTGGAAGATGGTTGGGAGGGGAAAACGAAGAGTGAAGGAGACCAGTTATTAGATTCTCCCCATTTGTCTAAGTAAGCAAAAAAGAAAAGGAAATGGTTTGATCCAAGACAGTAGTAATGATGGTATGGATGGAGAAGAAATGATAGATGTATTATAGAGATATTTAAGAAATGGAACTGGCAGGGTTTAGTGTCTGTATGTTAGATGGAGAGTTTGAAGTTGAGGTAGGTTTTTGGTTCTGCTGGGTCCATTTTAGTGTACCCAAGATAGAGGGAGAAATTGGATTGTAATCAGAATGTAGCTGGAGGAAGGGGAAGGATATCAATTTATTTTAGGTTATACTTCCTTTCAGTTGTGGTGAGGTCTAGTAGACATTTTGGTCTATAGCACCTGTAGCCTTAAAGAAGGGTTAGACGTGGAGATGGAGAGTCTGAAGTCATCAGCATTTCCATCGAGGTGATGCTCTGTGTGTAGATTAAATCACTGTGAGTGAGTGTATAGAATAAGGACAGAAGGGTGTGAGGAACAAACCCAGAGCATGTCAACATTTAAAGGGAAGGTGGTGTAAAAATAACTGAATATGTAAACAAAATATCAACCGTCAGAAATGTGGAGTAGTTGTAAGAGTTACGTGAAAGCCAAAAAAAGAGACAGTTGCAGAATGGGAGAAATGATAGACTTTTGCATATGCTTCAGAGTTTGATTAAGGTAATAAAAGATGCCCACTGATTTTGAGTTCAGGGGTAATAACTGGCATTTTAAATTTTCCTTCTGGCCTCACTTCTCCTTTGTAGCACTAGTATCCAAATTTTGTTTCAGGGAAACTTGATCTTGACTTCTCCACTGTAGTTCATGTGTGTTGGGTAAAGCTGTCTCTACCTTGCTATGGGGGTGAAGCACAGGGCCAAAACAAAGCCAACCACACATTCTATCCTCCTGGTCATCGTGATCCATTTAGGGAAGGCGAGCAACACAAGTTAGGCTAAACAGAGCCAATAGGATCAAATCTCCTGGACTGCCGCTGCCTGTCGACGAACGAGAGAAGAATGAGGCACAAACAAGTCCGCTGCAAGAGAAAGGGAGCAGGGGACAACCGTAGAAAAGACTGTTGCCCCGAACAACTCCTCAGTCCCACTTTTATTAGATAGAAACAGTAACCAACAGAAGAGCCGAAGAAAGCCAAACATTAGTCATATGCCTTGTAGATAAACAAGAAGGAGGGCAAAATATGTCTGGACAAGCAGTATAAAGTTTATAGTTGAACAAGCACATTCAAAGGACTTATCTAATCAGCCACAGGTGCTCTCCAGGGGGAACGGGGAGATAACGGAAAAATGAAGCAGGCGGCCTTCAGCCCTGAGTGGGCTGGGCATCCCCAGCAGCTCGGCTTCCAAGAAGCAGGTGGTGTTCTGCCCTGTGCAAGCCGGGCATGCCCCGCGGCTCAGCTTCAAGGCCGTATATCGTCCTCTCCCTCAAAGGCCTGTTGCCAGTATGTGTTTTTCTTAAGGCTGTATCTAAGTGTGCTTGGTAACTAGTAAAATTTCCCATGGGTTATATTTTAAGTAATACCTCGTTCTGAGGGACAGTTGCACTGGACTTTGTGTTTGTTTTTACCATAAGATTAAATGGTGTGAATCAAAGTAGACTGAAGCTGCTTCTGTCGTATTGTAACCATGTTCATCCTGGAAACAGAACCACTGCTGAGGAAGTGACCTGAGAAATAGGGAGAAGCCACAGTTCGGCTTGAAACTAAACTTAACCCTGTATTGTTCAGTTATGGGATCTGAAATGCCTCTTTTAAACCCATGAAGCAGAACAAGGGTGTATCAGTGGGCCTTCAATGTTTTTTTAAGTATCTTTTATTTGTTCATTCAAGAAACATGTATTGAGACTCCACCCTGTGCTTTGTGCTTTTCTAGGCACTAGAAATGGGAGATACAGCAGTAAATAAGCAAGACAATATTTTATACCTTAGAACATGCATTTTAATGGGAGATACAGAAATCAATGTAAGTAAACACACACACATCTAAATATATTTCAGATAATACTGCTAGGAAGAAAATTGGGAAGAATAAAAAAATAGAGTGATTTTGTGTTCATATCCGAGGTGGAAAAGATAGGGAGGTCAGTGGAGTAAATTTCTTCATAACATGTCAGTGAAAGAGAACATTTTATTTGAAAAAGCTAAAGGGTTGAAATTCATTCAACAATCCCTTGATCTTCAGAGGAGGTTTTGTTTTGTTTTGTTTTGTTTTCCCCTTCCCTCTTTCGTATCTGATACTCACAGGAAAACAAAAAGTTCCAACAGTGCTTGTTTTGAGACTCTCAGGTCCAGTTTTTTAGAAAAAATCTCTAACTATGTAATATGAATTGCATCTGAAGGAATAAAATCTAAAAGAATTGGTTAAGGCCATTCTGGGTCCTACCACCTTAAATGGTGAGTACAATATTAGTCTCCAAAAAGATGACCTGAATTGGACAAACTTTGGAGTGAGATGCTCTGTGAAAGGTGAATATTCAATCACAGGCTACAGTTGTTGCTTTTGAATGTGTTTCTTTAAAGCTGGGTTAGAGGATGACTTGCCATAGGCTTACAGGGAAAGGGCTGCCTTGGCAAGGAAACAGACCCTAAGCTCTGTCCTTTTCATCTGTCTTTAAAATTAAAGTGAGGTTCAGCAGATACCTTGAGGAAAGATATTAAATTGCAGATTTTACAGTTTTGTTGTGCCTGCAATTTCCCAATGTTGCTAGTGAGAAGCTGAGAAGGCCCTTAAAAGCCTTTGTGCTTGGCACCTGCAGAAATCTAATTTCTGATGAATAGGGCCCTAATTGGGTCAATTATTCTATTATACCACACAAGAGTACTTCAAACTGCTGCTTCAGTAAAGAGAGAGCTGTAGTCTCCCCACTGGTGTTCTCCAATTTGAACAGAACTCAGAATCCTGCATTTAACTTTCCCTTTCCCAGTATCAATTTTGTCCTTCCAATTTCCATTATTTATCACATGTGAGTCAACATAGAAGTGAAACCACTTTTTCACCTTTTGAGACCATGGATAAGATTACAAAAAAGATTTTCTGACTCCTTTAAAAATTTTCTCATACATTTGCAAATATATGAGGCAGGTACTTTAGTGAGGCTTATTCAAAGGGAATTTTTTTTGATTAATTGTTATTATCTTTAGACAAGGAAGAACAGAGAGTAATCTGCATTTTATTTGTGGGTATGATACTTTTGCACATTTATAAGGCTCTAATTTCCATTTTATTTCCTTATTATTTCAAAGGATTACACCAGTTAGTTTTTCAGAATCACACATACCATGTGAGTTAGAAAGGAAAACAGTTATTTGGTAGCAGTCGCATGATGACGCTTATAGACTCATTATTTTAATGAGATTGATTTCTTAGACATTTCCTTTATGCTAAATGTTCTGCTTTGTAACTTAGGAAAGAAGCTTCTTTAATTGGAAGGAATACTTTCACTCACAAGTTGATCTTCAGTTCAGACTGTACTTGGGAGCACGTGGAATTATGCCACTACCAGCCACATATTAAAACTAGTGGTCTACAGTGACCTGTAGCCTATGATGAAGATTTTGCTTCGGCATGGGTAAAGCAGAAAGGGCATCATCTTAACTTTTGGAAGAAGCCAAAGATACACATATCGCTTCAAAACATTAAATTCAATAACGTACTTAACGAGATATTCTGTAAGAAACTCCAAGCTTAGTGTCTGGCACAAGATTGATTTTTTAAACATTTTCTTGAGCTGTGCAAGGTACTGGTTTCTGATGTTGGCATAACAGGAATTACAAGAGTGAAAAAATGAGCAAAGCACAGTCTTTATTTTCGAGCAGTGTGTAGTCTAAAAGGGAGACGAAAAACTGCGTGCTTGATTGAAATAGAATGTATTCTGTAATGATTGTCATCGGAGGGTTGCAAAGTACTAGGAAAGCTTAAAAGCATGTGTGTGCATTTCCATTTTGTAGCATTCTGGTGTATTCATTTTGTAAGATTTGAGTAGATGTATACATGTCTGGACTTATAGGTACCAATTCTGCAACTTCTCTATGGTTATCTATGCATTGATACTTTCCACACACTACACTGGAATTAATTTGTTTCTGCTTGCTCTGAAAACCCATCATCTGGTAAGAAGTATAGTTTGATTGATTTTACGGTGAGTTAGAGGGAGGAAAAAAGTTAGGATGCCAATTTTTCTGGTTTCTTTCAAGAGGAGCTTGGAAGAAGTTACATGTTTACTTATTGGAATTCTCTGTGGATTAATTTCTTTCATAGAGGCATTTTGGTTAAATCTTTTTCTTCCTCAAAGAAATTTTGGAAGTTGAAAGTTCTTATTTTTAAGACTTTTCCATTGATATTAATTAAAATTTGGCATTTTCTCATAAACATAATGACCTCTTTATTCCTCATGTAAAACAATATTTTAACTGTGTTCTGTCCTTTTCTCCACTTTCATGTATGTTTCTTTGTTATGTCTATTATTACATAGCAACTCCTCTAAAAGATTAGTTTTTCAGAGAATTTCCATTACCTAATTGGTCATAAGTTGAAGCAGGGCATTTGGCAAATATTTGTCATACCCCCGATCAAGATAAATTATAGGGATCATTTAGGACAACAGTTGTTAGAGTATATGGAGTATTCTACATGAATTATCTCCATCCTTAGAGATCTTTGAAAGAGGTATTACAGTCCCCACTTTAAAGATGACATTGAGGCCCAGATAGATTAACTTGTTCATATGCATACTGTTAATACATAACAGTGTTCTGAGCCCAAAGCCTTGTGTTTATCATCTTTCTACTCAGGTTTAGTCCCTAAATTACCCCGTAATATTGTAACTGTTTGTGGAATCACACGGTTTCAGAAAGTTAGAAATGCTCTGCTAAGAATGCCCCTTTGAATATTCATCTCACAAACTTAGAGGCAGCTGTGTAAAGATTAACTTTCCCCCATCATGTTTAAAGTTCAACTTTCATTGTTGTTCCCAGAGAAAGTGGAACAGATAAGGTTTTGATCACTAAATATGTTGCTTTGAAGATATGAAGAAGGACAAGTCCTTTGAGCAAAGAACCTTTTCCCATAGCTCTGGATATGGCTGAGCAGATTGGTCAGATATAGACACATAGACACTGTAGATCTAGACTTCTACTGCACACTTCAAATGAAATCCACATACAATCATCTCTGCTGTCTTTAGACCATCAGTAAGTGAATAGTTAACGTGGAAGAATAAATAGTCTCTGCCTTCAGGGAGCTCTTAATCTGTTAGGTGAGGCCAACTGTGTTCATAAGTAGTTATAAGGCAAGATGTAAAAGATAATTTAAAAAAAAAGATGATTTAATAGGCAAACAAGACTGATGTGACAATCAGGAAAAAGAATCACGGATGGGGTGTACCCTAAATGTTTTTGACTATCAATGACATGAGTGTGGGGTGTCCCAGCATACGATATAGCACTTGGCACATAGGACACGCACCATATAAAATTAATACTTAGTAACTAATTGTAACCCATTCTTGTGCCCAAAATGTCTAGGAAAGTGACTAGAGATGGTCTCCTAGTCAGTAATTTGTGCACATAGTGTCCAGTCAGCTGCAAAATGGAACCTTCCCTCCCATGCCAAGTGCCCAGAAGTCACATAGAGTCCATCTCAGATAAGCATCCAGGAGACTCCACACTCCAGGATCTCTTCCTCCTTTTTTTTCAGATTCCCTGGCCTCTTCTCTCTCCAGTACCCTCCTCTATAATGGAAGATCAGGGGCATCACATACTTCTGCCTGGCCTTTATACTAAGGGGGCCTTAAATCTTTCCAGTTCTCCAGAATGAAATACGCTAAAAGGTCAATAAAATTTTCTTTGACCTATTAGCGACCACCTTTCAAAGCATAACTCAAGTGGGCTACTATGGGAATAAAGTCTTTGTTATTGTTTTACTTATGCTAGTAAGATCTCTCCACTGGAGGGAAGAAATAAAAGGCCTTGGGAAGTGCATGCATAACATGGATCGTGGGAGGCTGGGGGAGGACACCCTTCCTGATTCCCTTGAATGAATGAGCAGTGGCAGAGGATTCCTTGGCAGAGTAGAACGGAAGAGATTCTTGGGGATTTATAGCACATGGGGGGTGTTTGGTGAAGGGCATCATCATTCTACTGGAATCTAGGGTACATGTACTAATGCACTTGAAAAGCACAGAAAGAAAAGCATCTCCCTCTTTACCTGCAATAGAAGCCTTGATGTCCTGCAGCAAATCTGCTCCATCCAATTCTCAGCTCACCTACTGCTGCAGAAGACTGCTCTGAAAGGAAGTGACAGCTTTCATTCTGGGTAACCTCTGCCTGGAGGCTTTCTCAGGGGCCAGGGGAGCTTCCTCAGCCCAGGTTCAGACAGCCAGAAACTGGCTGGGGGAGGGAGGTACTTAATGCCAATGTCAACTTTCAGCCAATGCAAGACAGAATTTGATGGCTAACTGCCCCATATTCCAGCTGTGATGAAGCAATACTGAGGGTCATTTATATGATTTCTTAGTGTATTCAGAGGGTTGAATCCTGTAGCATAATCATAAACACATCCTTCATTGTCTCTTTTCCTATTCTGGCTTTATCTCCCCATGTCTCACGTTTTCTGCAGCTAAACTCTTCCTTAGGGCCTCCTTTGGGGATAACCAAAGCTGAGATGCCATTCTAAAACTTATTTCTGTATTTGCCAACGCTTTCCTATCCTTTCTGTGTCCAGAAAACAAAAGAATATTATTTTTTCCTAAAGCAGACCTTTTTTTTTTCCTCTCCCAACATTATGATCCCCTTTCTTTGCTAAATTTGTAATTTCCTCTTTGTTAGTTTCTTATTTTTTACAAAACCTCAAACTATACCTAAGCAAGAAAAGCAGAAGGAAATAAAGAAAAACAGACTCCTACTTTCTTTGGTCCTGTCCACACCAAAGGCTTCACTTTTTTCCTTCTCATCTTCTTCCAGTATCTTGAAGGAACAGTTTACAAAATCTGTTCCAAGTTTTTAACTGCCAATTTGCTTCCTGATTTACAATAACTAACAGTTCCCACAACCAAATGAACACCTTTACCTATCTTTCTTTCTTTCTCCCTTCCTTCCTCCCTCTCTCTCAACCTTCCTTCATCCATCCATTTCTCCCTTCCTTTCTCTTTCTTTCCATCTCTCTCTTTTCAACTTTTTCTTTCCAACTAACTTTCTTTCTTTCTTCCTTTCTTTCTTTCTTTCTGTTACTGCCAATAACCGCCAAGCTAGAAAATCCAACTGCCTTCTGAATGTCATCTCATGTCATTTCTTAATATCATATGGTGCTGTTGAACATCTTTTCTTCCTGAACTGTTTTCCTCTGCTACCATCACACCCATTAATCTTTCTTGCTATTTTCCTTCTTCTCATTTTTTCCAATAATCGCTACTTAGCGATTTCAGTCCTTCCAATGTCTTTATCCTAATATCAGTGATTTACAGTGTCTTCACTCTTGACAATTAGGTTTTCCAAATGAACTTTCTGAAGTGGATTTTTAAAAATCTTCCTTCCAAACCCAAAACTGGTTCACTCTTGTATTTTTCCTATATTAGTTGATAACATCACTATGTTTGGTGTTTGACCAAATCACTATATTTAGTTTGACCATGCTCACCAAACTAGCAACTTTTGGATTCTTCTAATATCCCTTAGGCTTACTTATCACATCCAATGGCCACCAGTTTACATCATTCATTCTACTTCTGAAATAGTGCTTGAATCCTATCCCATCACATTTCTGTTCTATATTTCCTCCACCACTTCTTTGGTCTTGACTCCCAATAGACTTTTTTCTCTGATTCATTCTTTTCCTTCTCCAATCATTTTCCATAGTATATTAGAAGTTACTAATGCTAACACACAAAGATGATCAGCTTGTAGTTAATTTATCATGTACACTGTCATTTATCACAGCTCTGTGCCTTGCTGTACCCTTGTTGTCCTTCCTTTCTGTAAGATAATGGCTTTTTTTTTTTTTTTAAGAGAGGGAGAGAGTGGGGCAAGGGGCAGAGGGAGAGAATCTCAAGCAGACTCCCTGCTGAGCACAGAGTCTCAGCATGCGGCTCCATTTCAAGAGTCAGACACAACTGCCTGAGCCACTCAGATGCCCTGTAAGATAATGACTTTGAGTGACGAATACTGCATTTAAAATACCTCTGTCATTCCGCATTATTACCAAATGGACTTGGGCTTTAAAATGTTCATACTTGGGGGGAAAGGAAGGAAGGCTTTTTGTATTTCCTAATGCTAGAGGTAATTTTCTAATATGTACATTTTCAAACTTTTTTGCCTATAGATAGAAAGGGATGGCTTTTAAGGTATCTGCCAGATTATTTAGCATGTAAAATTTAGGTTGGGTTGCTGGTGACTCTCTGTTTTTACCCCCACAGTATAGACCCCCTCCTGGCAATGGTAAGGGCAAAGAAGACCTTCTACCCTACATGCTGGTTGGGTGGGTGTGGACCCACACATCAGCCTTTTTTCTGGTGCATTTCCTCCAAGCAGAGATGTAGACTGGCAATTAAAACAGGAGAGGAAAGTTGGATGTACAACTGTTTTCATTTACTACCACACTGTCTGTGTCAGCAGGAAAACTCCATGCTAGTCCACACCAGATGTTCTCAAATGTACATCCTTAGATTGACAAGTGTATACAAAATGCAAAGATTCTTATTATTTTCTCTATGAACTTCATCTGGGTTCCTCACTTTAGGTAGTCTTATGATGCCAACTATTTCAAACCATTTCTAGCCTGTATTTATAAGTCTTTTAATGATTGAATTATGGTGAATATTTTTATGTCTCACAATATGACTTTAGCACCTACAGAGTCCTTGACAGTAAGATATGCCAAAAATGTTGTGCATCTCTGTAAAGAATCTTCTACTTTTTATTGTATCTTGTAGACATCAGTAACTGTAAAATTAACCAAGCTCTTTTTTTTTCCACCATTTGTGTAATTCTATTATTATTTTTCGGTATTAAGTTTATCCCCTCAGTTACCTATCCCTTGGTAAAATACAATTTCCACTGTAACATAGTTATTTATTTTATTATCAGTTTAATCCATCTTTATTTTATGCTTCCTAATAATTTACCGACTATACTACCTACAAATGGCCATGTAATTGATTGACATTCTACATAGTATATATCTCAAAGGCTTTTTTCTTAATAGTTAAATGACTTAGAGATCTAAAATCAAACTTTAATAATGTAATTATTTTTTGTTAATAATACAAAATTATTTTAGAACCAAAAGATTTTGCTAAGACTTGGCATGAAAAAGCTATAAATGAAACATATAAATATTAATGCTATATTGCTCCTAGTATCTTACATCTAGACTTTTTAATATTAGGTTAGAAAGCTAACTGAAGGATTTATAAAAAGAAAAAGATTAACCCAGCAAAGACCAAGGAGACCAAGATGAATGGAGAAGAAAGACATGTTTAATCAAGAAGAGTCATGTTTCTCAAGAAAGATTTATTTAATTTCCAGCATCCTATTACCTCAATCTCAGTTTCAGTTAGAGATGGAGTTTATTCAATAGTGGAATACGAATCAGAACTAGGGGCCCCTGGGTGGCTTAGTCATTTAAGTGTCTGCCTTCAGCTCAGATCATGATCCCAGAGTTCTGGGATCCCATCTTCTTGCTCAGCAGGGGGCCTGCTTCTCCTTCTTCTCTCCCGCCCTCTTCTCTTCTCTGGACTCCCGCTCTCCCTCTTACTATCCCTGTTGCTATCTCTGTCACTGTCTCTCTCTCAAATAAATAAATCTTTAAAAAAAAGAATCAGAATTAGAAGTTACTTTTCTATCAAATAGCTTAGAGCAACCCAGATTATACATTCAGTAATAACATATGCTCAAATGTGAATATTTTATCTATTGAGCTACATATTTGAAGATCTTTGTAGAAACTCTGAATATTTTGGGTTCACAGGGACACTCCTAAAACAAATAAGTATAAATGCTATTGATGCACACCAAAGCTAACAACCCAGAATTCCTCAGCCTCACATATTGTATATATAATAAAATCACTTGAAATAATATTTTCCAGTAAGACATTTTAATAAGAATTCCAAAAACTTTGACTTATAATATAATTATTTATTAATTCATAAGAATTTTAAGTTCACCTATTTGTAAACTACTGTTTAGGTAAAATCGCACAGTCTTAACATTTTGTGATATCTTACTTTCCTCAGCAAATCTAAGCAATACACTGTAACAAGACTTTTTTGGGAGAAATCAAAGTCAGTTTCCAGCAGAGAAAATACTAGATTTTGGTTAGGGAAGCAAATGGACATTTTTGATCTTTAAATTTCCCCCTGCAGGTGATTACAGTTCAATCCATGGTCTAAGCCTCTGGAAACTATATTAAAATGAAGATTCTCATTTTGGCTGGTAAAGCGAATACTTTGCATAACATCTACTGCCCCAGGTATCACTACTATTTTTGTAGAAAGAAAGTGTCAATACTCTTGCTATCTGTACCAACTTCTTTCAAAACAGAAATTTTCGAGTGAACAAAAAAGTTTACTTAGCTATAAGGAGAGTTTCTTAAAGGCACAAATAAATGGAGAAAGCTTTCTATCAATCTGTATAAAAAACAAAACAAAACAAAACAACTTTACTAAATTATTGGACCAAATCTAGACTCCCACAGAAGGTAAGACTTGCCACATAATCATACTTAATGCTGACTCATATTGGCTAGTAACACAATGAAACCAGTAGGGAACTGCTTTCTGTCATTTCTAGCTCACTTTTATTTCAATCATAGACTCCTTTACATTTGTATCATGTTCAGTATTGTCCAGTGTGCTCTCACAGACTTCATGTCTTTTGATTCTCTCATTTGATCTATTTGTTTCCATATATCAAAACTTGTCCAGAATAAAAATCATCAAAACATGCTTTTCTGCACTGAATGATCCTGATAAAGGGTCAACTCAATGGCCAGTAGATCAAATAGTCTATTTAATGCCCTTCTTTACATGGTACATTTGCTTCCTAAAATCTCCTTCACTGGCCTGTTTCATCCTTGGAAAATCTTCATTTAAAAAAATTTACTCATGTAAACTCATTCAGGGATTTTTAAAAAATTAGGACAAAACTAAACTACAAAGTTGTCCAATAAAAAAGAAATCATCAGTGTCATAGAAGTTGGAGGTCAAAGATACTTCAGCTCACCATCCATTTTTAGCTCTTTCTCGTTATCAGATGCCACATCCTTTGATAATCATGCAGCAAATGTCACAATGGGAGTTTAATTGGAACCTTGACAATGTGCAGAAATCTGAATTCATTTTTGCTGAGGGATATGGTTTTTCTGGTATAATAAATATCTTTTTGTTTAAGCAATATATTTTCTTGTGTAAGTGACAGATGGTTGGGCTTGTTACTTTTGTTTCCAGAGAAAACGTGAACCCACTAAATGTTCTGTAGGGTCAAGTGCTAAGATTTAGACCCAATATTGTATTTATTCCATAATTGGATATAGAGTAAACTGTGTTAAATTAGATCCAGTCAATATTTGAAGTTTGAATACATGAGTAAATTTTTTTAAATGAAGATTTTCCAAGGATGAATTAGGGCAGTGAAGGAGATGATGATGTAGGAGTTGAAAGGCTGTTATCTAAAATAGTTCAAGATAACTATTCATTAGTGGTTAAAAGAATGCTACAATGACTCTTTCAACTGCTATTAAGTGAAGAAAGAAAGAAAAAATTATCTATCATCAGGACTTTAACCTGAAGGGAAAGGTTTGGATTGACGGGGACCATTTGGAATATTGCTTGGTAAAACCAATGGTGTGTTTTGCTTGGTGTTAAAAAATAATAATTAATATAAGCAGGAATTAGATTTTACTACCTTTGACATATTTATAGTTAAGTGCAGTTAAGACAAATTCCTAAAAGAGAGGGTTCAATTATATAAAGGTAACTGCTATGGAAAATAGAAAGGAGGGTACTATTACGGCTGGGGATATTAGTAAAGCTTTATAGAGGAGGTAATTAAGTTTTAAAGCATGGGGAGCATTGGACTATATGGAAATTGAAGGCAGGAAGAAAGATAGACCATGACATATAGAAGGAATAGTTTGAACAAAGAAGTAGAAGTAGGAATGGAAGGGTTGAAAGAGGGATAAGTGGCTAGATTTTCTTGGAGTGTGTGTTAATAGGCGCTTGTAGCAGGGTATATGGTCCTGAGGGCAGGTTATGTATAAATTTTGTAGGGTATATTAGCTAGAATTAAGTTGTAGATAGCATAATCTACTCTAGCTAGCCAAAAGGGAATTAAACAGATGATTACATATCTTACAGCATCAATGGACAGTCTGGGGAAGGGGTTTGGGCTGAGCTGCCAAAATTACTTCATAGTTCAGAGTCATATTACAAAATTGGCTTCGAAAAGGAATAACTGCCACAGTGGCCACCGCAGGAAGCAACCTCCCTTCTTTTGACATAATTGACTAAGAGACTGGTTCAAAAGGAGAGGAGCTGTCACCTTAACTCAGCATCCCCAAATAGGAATTGACCAGACAGAGGAGATTCTTAGATAGCTGCAACATGTAACTATCTCCACACTTGCCAAAGAGCCAATGCCTACCATTTGCTCTTCCCATTTTTTCTTCTAAGTCCTGAAACTGAGGGTTTTACAGGGGAGGGGAGTGGGGGATGGGTGTACCCGGTGATGGATATTAAGGGGAGGGCATGTTTTCCATGGAGCACTGGGGGTTATACACAAACAATGAGTCTTGGAACACTACATTAAAAACTAATGACATACTGTATGGTGACTAACATAACATAAAAAAAAAAAAAAAGAAAAGAGAAGAAAAAAGAAAAGAAAAAAGAAAAGAAAAGAAAGTGTGTCTGTTTCTCAAAGCTAAGTTAAATGCAGAGAGACCTCAGCGCAAGACAGTTTGAGGCATGTGATCTTTCTTTTCTGAAGTCTGACAGGAAATCATACTGAAAGTTGTTGGAGAAGCATTGTGTTAGTCAATCTGTCATATCTCTTAAAGATGTCTTAGATGGTTACACTAAACATACTGGGCTTTGCTTGGTGTCCATTGACCATCACAGATTTTCAAGTGAAGGAGGAACATATTAAAGATGGGGCTTTTGGAGTATTTATATCATAGATTAAAAAATGACTTTATGATCATTTATTTCATGTTTCTGACTAACATGAATTATATGGGCTTCAGATGTCAAGTACAAATATTTAACATATTTGATGTGAGAACATACTGAACGAGGAACCAGTCTAGAGATTTCAATTTTAGTCACTAAATTGAGAGATAATTGAGTCTGGACAGAGGAAGTGATGGCCAAGTGAGAGGAAAGTGAAGAGGAAAATGAAGAGGAAAATGAAGAAGGGCAGCCAAGGGAGAAAAAAGCCAAAAAATTTTGGGGAAAACCTGTACTTAGGGGTTAAAATGAGCTAGAGGAAATATAGAGAGCTAAGGAGTAGAAGAATCAATCATCATGGACATTTAGAGAAGAGAGAACACAAGAATGAATCAAGAAGAGGATGATCAATAGTGATACATGCTACAATTGAATGAAATTGAGCCCGAGAATTTACAACTGAATGGAAGGAGACCACTATGTTTTAAAATATAAATTCCAGGGACGCCTGGGTGGCTCAGTTGGTTGGGCAGCTGCCTTCGGCTCAGGTCATGATCCCAGTGTCCTGGGATCGAGTCCCACATCGGGCTCCATGCTTGGCGGGGAGCCTGCTTCTCCCTCTGCCTCTGCCTGCCATTCTGTCTGCCTGTGCTTGCTCTCTCTCTCTGACAAATAAATAAAATCTTTAAAAATATATATATATATAAATTCCAGTAAAGTGCTGAGAAGAGTCTATTGAGGTTTAAGGAGTAAGTGCTCTTTGAGAAGTCAAAGTAAAAACTATAGTGGAGGCAACAACTTAGATTTCTCTTCTGTGTGGGTTGGGGAGGAGGGGAGGAAAGAACATGGGGAAGAGGGGAGGAAAGAAGATGGGGAGGGAGGGACAAGGAGAGAGTGAGAGAGGGAAAGAGAATGAGAATCTCTGCCTTTTAATTGGAGTGTTTCACTAACATTTGTTATAATTATTGATATAATTGAAACTTATATCTACCCTTTTATCATTTATTTTCCATTTGCCATGCAATTTTTTTTTACCTTTTTGCTTTTCTGTTTTTTTTTTTTCAATTAATCAAATATGCTTTAGAAATCCATTTTACTTGGTGGCATTTAGATATATCAACTTGTTTTATTATACTGTTTTTTTTATGTTTACTCTAGAGAAGATAGCATATAGTCCTCACTTTTCACAGTCTATTGAGAGTTATTTTATCAATTCACCTAAAATGTAGAAGCTTTGCAATTGCATATGTTCATTTACCTTCATCCCTATCCCTTTTGCTGTCATCATATATATCTGCATATGGTAAAATCATATGCCATGTTAGAATGTATGCTTTGAACTACCATATATATTTTAAAGAAATTAAGAGAAAAATATAATATCATACTTATTCATGTAATTTCTAATGGTCTTCATTCCTTTCTATAGATATAAATTATCACCTGGCAATTTATCTTTATTTCCCTTAATTTCCCTTTCTCTTAGTTGTCTTTTTCTGAAAATGTGTTTGTTTTCCTCCTCATTTTTAAAGAATGTTTTTGGTTAATATAGAATTCTAGGTTGACAATTTATTTTACTTCTCCCCCCCAGCAACTTACAAATTTTGTTACACTGTCTTCTGGTCAACAGTGTTTCTAATGAGAACTCAGCTAGTGCTATGATTGGGGCGATCGATATGTACTAGATGGTTGTGAATGCTTTTGGAAATTTTTCAGTTCTTTGTCACTGAGTATGATGTCCCTAAGTATGATATTTTATGGATTTATTCTTACAGTTTTCTGAGTTTCTTGAATCTTTAAATTTATATTTTTCAACAAATTTGGGAAATTTTCAATCATTATTTCCTCAAGTATTTTTATGCCCTCTTTCTTCTGTTCTTTTACAACTCTAAAGTAATGTTACACTTTGTCATATTGCCTGAGGTTCTCGAGAGTCTGTTTATTTTTTAAAATAAACTTTGTATTTTGGAATAATTTTAGACTTGCAGTAAAGTTGCAAGGCAGTGCTAAGATTTCTGTATACCCCTCATTTTGTTTATACTTCATGGCACATAGCTTATATTTAACAGGTATCTTACATTTTAACAAATGTAATTGTGCATTTGTTAAAATTAAGACATTAGTTTTCATCCATTACTGTTAAATAAATTGCAGACTTTCTTTGTATTTCACCAACTTTTTTTTTTTTTTTAAAGATTTTATTTATTTGACAGAGAGAGATCACAAGTAGGTAGATAGGCAGGCAGAGAGAGGGAGGGGAGAAAGCAGGCTCCCTGCCAAGCAGAGAGCCCGATGTGGGACTTGATCCCAGGACCCTGAGATCATGACCTGAGCCAAAGGCAGAGGCCTAACCCACTGAGCCACCCAGGTGCCCCAATTTCACCAACTTTTTATCGATGTCCTTTACTGTTCCAGAATTCACTGCAGACTATCACATTGCATTTAGTTGTTAAGTTTTCTTAGTCTTGTTTGGTCTGTGAAAATCTCTTTCTGTGTTCTGACTTTGAGTTTTATACTGGTAAAATATTTTGGAGAATGTACCCCAGTTTAGGTTTGTCTGGTGTTTTTCTCGTGATTAAACTGGGGTTATGAATCTGAAAAGAATATGATAGAGGTGAAGTGCCCTTCTCATCAGATCATATCAGAAGGTATATAGTGTTTACAAAATTCCTACTGATGTTAACTTTATCAACTGGATAAGGGAACGTTTCCCAGGTCTCTACACAAAAAAGCTCCAAATTTTCCCTTACCTTTGGAAGTGAATCTGTAAGTCTAGCTCACCCTCAAGGGTTGGAGATTAAACTTCATCTCTTGCATGGGGACTAGCTATATATATTACTTGGAATTCTTCTATAAGAAACATTTTTCTCTTCTTTCCCATTTATTTATTTATTCAATCATTTGTGTATATACGTATGGATTTATTTATATTTAGTATACACTTTGGGTTATAATCCAATACTACATTACTTTGTAGCTCAAACAGTTCCAACATAGGATATTGGGGGTATTTTCAGTTTTGTTCATGTGCTACTTTGACGTGCCCCATCTGCCTTAAATTATGTAGCTTATCATAGAGGATCCAGATTCTGTTATATTCCTTTGAGAATTTTGATTTCTTTTTCTCCTTTATCTCTCTTTTCCAAAGCTATAATTTAACTTATCTAGACTCAAATTGGAAGTTTTGTATTTCTTGCATTAGGCAGAACATTAAATCTCAGTTGTTTTTGAGCCTTGTCTGTCCTGCCTGGGTCCTGCCTTATGCGTGTGTGGTTTAGGGAGCTATCATTTGGGCAGAGTTTATGTGTAGAATTGAGACTACACCTTTATGGCTCTCTATATTCATAAGATTTGCCTCTTCTGTTTCTTTGAATTAGTAGACTATAGGTTTTCTAATAAAAATTCTAGCTGTTTCACATGGGACTGACAGAATAACATTTGGACTGAAATTCTTAAAAATAATTTCTTTAGAAAGTTTCACCTGGTGCTATTACTTCTTAGTTAAAAGTGCCCTCCAAAATCTTACTGTTTTTGATCATTCTCCAGTGTTTTCAGATAATAGTTTCTTTTCTGTTTGATCAGAATTCAGTTTCTTTATGGGTCTGTTGGTCTGTAGGACCAAACTTGAGATGAAAACATTAAGATGACAAAATTTGGGGAAAAAATGTACTTGGTTTTGGAGTATCTTAGGAAATTATCAAATTTTACTTCTCAGACAAGGTATCATATACTTAATTTACTGATTTACACTCAGAATTAATAGAAATTTTAGTAAACCAAGCAGAGCTGACTAGTGAAAAGAGAGAGGTATGTTAGTAGGAAAAAAAATCTACACTTAAATAAGAAATTTTAAGACTTCCAGGAATGACTATAAGCTTATTTTTGCTCCATTAACTTCTTAATAATGTGGATCATTAATATGTAGAATACACATATATGCTATGGTGAAAATATCAAATTGTAACAATAGTAGGATTATATGGATATAAATATATAAAAAAATTAAAATTTATTGTGAATTTTCTCTATTTTACTTCCTAGCTATAAAAGAAGGAAAACTCATGATTGCCTGTTCATTATGTCTATTTTTGTAACCCAACAAAGTTCCTGTTCATGAATAGTATTACCTTAGAAAACTCAGAAGTTAAATGTGTGGCTCCCTTGCCAGGTGCAATCAATGTGAATATTGTCAAGACTTTTTTTTTTTTTCTTTTCATCATAGAACCCAGCCTTTATTAGTAAAAGTGTATTCTTCTAAAACACTTATTTAAATTTAGAAATTCTGTCTAAAAGAAGGAAAATCAGACTACTCTTCAGTTTCATCACTTATTAATTATATACCCATGACCTCAGCTTTCTTGTCTACTAAATGGAGCTAATGTCGGTACTTTTCACAGGGATTTAAGAGGATTAAAGTACAAAGTGAGATTCCCTGTAGAGGTTTCAGAGAGGCATCTACAACATACATAGAAGGGTTTTGAATGGGTGGGGGATGGGAAGTTGGGTGAGCCTGGTGGTGGCTATTTATGGAGGGCACGTTTTGCATGGAGCACTGTGTGTGGTGCATAAACAATGAATTCTGGTACACTGGAAAGAAATTAAAGAATAAAAAATTAAAAAAAAAAGAAGGCATGCCACAAAATTATGCACTAATTCTATGTATTATGGACTTCCACATGATGCAACAACATGAGATTATGTGACATAAGATATGTTAACATTTATGTACTTAAAAAAAAAAAACCCAAAACCATTGATTTTACTCTATCTGCAAGGTTGAAATTCTTCTATGTATGTTATCTCTGTATTAGTGTCCATTAAAACACGTGATTATTCTACAGTGAGATCTCTAATGGAGAACTGAAATCTGAATTCATTGAGGATACACTTAAAAACAACAACAGCAACTCATGAATAGTTCATCTTTATAGTAAGAAGAATATTAATAAGAAAATAGTCTCTTTACTGTATATTTCTCTTTCTCCTCTCAAACCTTGCAGTATTTCTGATTTTTAGCACTAGCAATATATTTCCAAACTCTGCTTTGCAATATACCAAGTAATTTCTCTGTCCCTCTTTACACCAGGTAATTTTTTAAGCTCTTCTCAGCAACATTGCTCCCACCTAGACACAATCCACTCTGCTTCCCCCATAAAATAGTGATAAATGAGTAGAGCAGTGACCTTTTATAATGAGAAAATATCACAAGACTGACTTTCTCACAGTATTTCAAGTGCATTTCCTCCTGAAAGATCATAGAAACTGCCTTTTATGCTCTTCTCTCTGTAAAATTGGTCAGCTCTTGGATTTTGTGTTGATTCCTGTATGGGTAGAACCAGATGGAATAAAATTCATCATATTCTGTTAAAATAATCAAAGACTTTGGAAGACTGTTCATGTATTTATGTAAATGAATAGAATCATAAAAATAATGTAGCTGTATATACTTTATCATATTTTTGAATCTCAGTCAATATTTCCTTATATATTTAGACTTCTGTGTTATAAAACTTAATCCTAAATACCCTATAGGTTTAAGAATAATAAGAATATTACAATGAATTGAGCATTTGATAAAATGGGCCTTCGTTTTCACAAACATAAAAGCAGCATTTATGTTAAGTTACAGTTTTATCTTCTTGACCAACCCAGACAGGACTGAAGCATCTGGATTAAGTCAGGTTATGAAAAGCCATTAGTCAGTTTTTTGTAGAACAACCAATGGTACCCCAGACACTTTGGACCAATACATGTCAATTTCATTCTTTCAGGAGATAAATTATTTCTGTAATTTTCTTTAGTTATCATTTGTAATATTGAGAATAAACTCTACTTAAGTTCCTATAATAGAAGATGTTGTGATAAGTACAAATTCCTACCAGTTGTTTCTGAATCTGATAAGAAACAATATTACCATCAAAATATGATAATAATGATAATAGTAATAATAATAGGCAGTGTGGGATAAGTGCTTAATGCATTGGAATTCAAAAAGGGAAACTTTTTTTCTGATTAGAAAACAAGGGAAGTAAAACATGGAGTTAGTAACTTCTGAAAATAGAGTAGATAGGCAGAACTTTGCTAAGATATTAGAAAATCCACATACAGGCTTGAAGACAGTATAAGATTTTATTTAGTTACTTGAGAGAGAGAATATGTATGAGTAAGGAGAGAGGGAGAGTGAGAGGGGAAGGGAGAAGGAGGGGGAGAGAGAGAATCTCAAGCAGATTCCATGCTGAGCATGGAGCCCAACTTGAGGCTTGATCTCAGAGCCCTGAGATCATGACCTGAGTAGAAACCAAGAGTCAGAGACTTAACTGACTGAGCCACCCAGGCGCCCCAGGCTTAAGGACACTAGAGAAGCAAAATAGGTTTGTGTGGAGAGGTGGGTGAGGGCAAAGTTTATTATAGCACATATGTGTTGAGAAACTAGTTATTGGTGCTAAAAAATGTCCCAGGGGAATGCATATGGCCCCGTAGTCAACCATTGGTAAATATACCATGATTGTGCCTCAGGAAAGTGTTCCTACCCTCTCTATTGTTTGACCTTATTTTAGTACAAGCATGAGAATAACCTTATGAGTAGGAAAATAAGTATTTAGAACTCTGCCATCAGAGTCTGAGATTAGAAGCCAGCAATTTTTGTGAGTACTGGGAAAGCCATCTGTGCAAACTTTGAGACATGGGAGACTGTGGGATATTACATTCCCTCCTACTGATGGGAGAAAGTGACCAACTACACCATGGGAAGTTGATGTTTGGGTGTCTTCCCTCATGCTAGAAGAGGAGAGAACATCAGTTCCTGTCGGTTTATTACTAAACACAACAAAAAGAGATCCTGGGAATTTGTTATATAGAAAGTATAAGAGGGTGATAGTTTATAGGATAGTTTAACTTGCATGAAACTTAGCATATGAGTAAGAATGTGGTAGAAAACTAAATGACAGTTTCAGGATGGATTGTGAACGGTAAGGACACTTTTTGGTTTTGAAATGACATTCAGAAAATAGTACAAGTTTTAAGCCCTAAAGAATGTGTGTTATGATCAAAATGTTGCTTGAGAAATTAATCTAGCAGTGAGGTACAAGATGATTATACATGAACAAATGCCTGGAGCTAGGATACCTACTTGAAAACTATTCAAAATGATCCATTAATAAAGGTTTATATTGAAAAAGTGACAGTGGAAATTGAGAAAGAGATGAATATGAGGGAGGTTATAAATAATGGCATTATAGACTATTGCTATGAGGGAGTAAACATTTATGAGTTTCCAAGCTTGAACTGTAATCCAGTGGAAAACCTTCTGAAGAAAGTACATCAGAGAGAGATGAGAAGCCTGTCAGATGGCTAATGTTATGGAGCTAATGGCACATGGAGGAGACAGTGCCCAGAAAACTGTTAGGTATTGTGTTAGGTCCTATAAATAGGTTGGAACTGAGTACAGATTAAAAGTCATCTACCTACAGGTAATGCCTTCAGTCTAAACAGCCTACCTGAACTGAAAGTGTCTACATTCACAAGCCAAATGAATTAGCAGTTGATTCGCTAAGATTAACAAGTTCGAAATTGAGAATGGTAAGTTCTTTAAAAACTCTCAAAAAAATTAAAAAGTAAAAATAAATAAAGAAATAAGACCCAAGACAATGTGTGTGTGCGGGGGGACTCTCTTAGTGGGGCATCTCAGTGGCTCAGTTGGCTAAACGTGTGCCTTCGGCTCAGGTCATGATCCCAGAGTCCTGGGATTGAGTCCTGCAGGGCTCCCTGCCTAGGGGGGAGTCTGCTTCTTTCTCTCCCTTTACTGCTCCCCCTGCTTGTGCTCTCTTGCTCTCAATCAAATAAATAAATAAAATCTTAAAAAAATAATGAAAATAAAAAAATAAAAACTCTCCCAGAGTAAAGGGCAAATAATTCTGAAGGACCTTTAACTAGATTCTCTAGTTAAAGACATGGACATTCTGAGGAGCTTAAACAAAAAGATAGTGAGTGGATAGCAACTTTTAACAGGTGCTTTCTTTGATATGCATGTTTTGGGCAGTGGTTTTTAATGTTGTAAATCAGTTTCTTCTCTAAACGTGTTCACTCTGTTCCTCTTTAAAGAGTGAGTGTTCATTTCTTGAGGTGGCTATATCATATCGTTAAAACATATCCTCCAATAACATTACCTGGGTGATTATCATAATGGAAAGAAATGCAATATGACTTTTCCAGCTTTGGAAAAGTTTCTTTTGAGAAGGAAATTTAACTCAGCCTTCACATAAAAGAACCTCACCTGAGTTCCATATTTTTCTCAGCATTGTTTAGGAGTACCACTTATTACATGCTTGCATCCTATAGGAGACAGTATTGTGGAGACTAAAAGCAAATACTCAAGCTTGTCTTTCAGTCCTCATTTTTGTCATGTCACATGACCTGAAGAGAATTTGTTTTCTGTGTGTTTAAAATAGAGCTGGTAATATTTTCCTCCCAAAATCTGACAAGGAAAGAAAGAATTCACAAGAAGCATAGAGACTGGTACATATTGAATACTTAGTAAGTATAGTAAGTATAGTAAGTTTTCCTTACAATTGATTAAGCTAATTGAGCTATTTTATTCTATGCTCTAGCTGCAGGTCTCTAATGACCTGGAAATAAGCCAAGCCCACCCAACACAAGTTATCTAATGTGCTGTTTTATTGAGTTTGTGCTGAGGAATTATCAACTTGAAGTTTCTCAGGAGGCTCTTCTTCTTATTGTTGTTCTTATTGTTCCCACAGTGTAGCTGGCATTAGCTCTCTGATCGACAGTTTATGAATGGATAGCATTGCAATAGAAGGAGAAGCTTTTATTATTGTGATATAGAAAATGGAGTCTTGAAGCCAAGAACTTTGCTTTATCTTTCATTTTTAAGAATCAGGGATTTATGTTCTTGAGGCCAAGTTCAATTCTTCAAGAAATCTTGATGAAGTAAAAATGCCACTCATGCTAATGACTCTCAACCCTATTTAGTAGAGTTATACTGCCTCCTGTTAGCCATAGTTCTTTGTGATTATGATTGCTTCCTTGTCCACAGGAGGTAGAGAGGAAAAAGTAGCATCTTCCTAACTTAGAATCTCCGAATTCCATAACTGCTTTTGAGACACAACTATGAACTTTCTTTTGAGAAATACCTTACTTCATATTCACTTTCATGCTTAAGATACAATAATATATTGTATTAGTTTTCTATTATTGCTGAGTAAGAAATTACCACAATCTTAGCAGCTTAAAAAAAAACAAATATTTCTTGTCTTGCTGTTTCCATGTGTCAGGAATGCAGGCACAGTTTACCTGACTCCTCCACTCAAAGTTCATAAGGCTGCACTTAAGACGTCAGCTAAACTGAATTCCTTGCTGGAGTTCAGGACCCTCATGTGGTTGTTGGTAGAATTCAGTTCCTTGTAACTGTAGAACTCATTGTACCTTGCTTCTTCAAGGCTAGCAGGAAAGAGTTCTTCCCTCTTTCTTTCCTTCCTTCCTCCCTCCCTCCCTTCTCCTTCCTTTCTTCCTCCCTCACTCCATTCTTCTTCCTTCCTTCCTTCATTCCTTCTAGATCCTCTTCAAAGGGCTCCTCTGAGTAGGTTAAGCTCATTCAGGATAATCTCCTCCTTGATTAACTTAAAATAAATTGATCAAGAACCTTAACTCTATCTGCAAAATCCTTTGAACTTTGTTTACAATTTAATCATAGAAGTGATATTGAAACATAGTTGCCATATTCTGTTGCTTAGAAGCAGGTTACATTTGAGGTAGCTTAAGTTTAAAGGCCTATTTATGAACTGTCAGTTGTAACCAAACTAACAAAATGGAAAAAAGTGGGATAAAGATAAAAGCAGGGACTCAATTTCATCAAGATTTTATTTTCTTTCTCCTGTCCCCTGTTTCTGTATGTATGTCAACTTCAGGGTCTTAAACTAGCTATTTCCATTAGGTTAAAATCATGACCAGGGAAGTTAAGGAGTTAATGGAATCCCGGTCTTGGAAACGGAAATATAAGAACCCTTTCTCCTTCTTCCAGTTTTGAAAAATACTATAGAGGTATTATGATTTACTCCATCAAAGGTCATATCCCCATCTCTTTAGAGGCAGTAAAATACTTGCTTGGCAGTCTCCATCAGTATCATTTAGACGGATAAAAGAAAGAGGACAATTTTCAAGAGAAGTATGTGTGGCACTAACATGTCTTATGGAAGTTGTTGTAAATTGAGTAACTACCTCTATTTCTTTTTTTTTTTTTTTTAAAGATTTTATTTATTTATTTGACAGAGACCACAAGTAGGCAGGGAGGCAGGCAGAGAGAGAGAGGAGGAAGCAGGCTCCCTGCTGAGCAGAGAGCCCTATGCGGGGCTCGATCCCAGGACTCTGGGATCACAACCTGAGCCGAAGGCAGAGGCTTTAACCCACTGAGCCACCCAGGCGCCCCACTACCTCTATTTCTTAAAAGCAAGTGCCTAAGCCAGAATTCTTTCCTCTGAGATGGAGAGAAAATATTTGGCCACAGAAACTGGGAAAGTATAAAGGAATTTGTGTCTGGCAAGGGTGATTTTATTTGTGTCTTCTTCAATTTCTTTCATTAATGTCATATAATTTTTAAGTGCATGCATTTTGTTGTTGTTGTTAATGCAACAATGCATTGCTATAAGTTTCCCTCCTGGAACTGCTTTTGCTACATCCCACAACATTTGGTATGTTGTATTTCCATTTAATTTGTCTCAAGATACTTTCTGATTTTCTTTTTGATTCATGATTGTTAGGAGTATATTTAATGTCCACATATTTCTGAATTTCTCAGCTTTCCACCTGTTGCTGATTTCTAGTTTTATACCACTATAGTTGGCAAAAATATTTAATATAATTTATATCTTCTTGAATTTGTTGAGACTTACTTTATGACCTAACATATTACCTATCCTAGGAAATGTTCTGTGTGTTCTTGAGAAGAATGTGTATTCAGTTGCTGTTGGATGGAATGTTCTATATATGTCCACAAAGTCCATTTGGTTTATGGTGGTATTTCAAATACACTGTTTCCTTATTGATTCTCTTTGTGGATGATATATCCACTGTTGAGAGTGGGATATTAAAGTTTCCAACTATTATTGTATTGCTGTTTATTTCTTCCTTTTTTTAAAATTTTTATTTTATTTTATTTATTTGACAGAGAGAGATCACAAGCAGTCAGAGAGGCAGGCAGAGAGAGAGGAGGAAGCAGGCTCCCTGCTGAGCAGAGAGCCCAATGCGGGGCTCAATCCCAGGACCCTGAGACCACGACCCGAGCCGAAGGCAGCAGTTTAACCCACTGAGCCACCCAGGTGCCCCTGTTTATTTCTTCTTATAGTTCTGTTACCATTTGCCTTGAATACTTAGGTGCTCCAGTGTTGGGTGTACTCCACTGACTTCTAAGTGCTTTGCTCTGACTCTTTAAGTATGTCTATGAAGCAGTCAGAATACTGATATTATCCTTTTTATTTTACAGATAGGAAATTTTAAATATATTTCCTAGAATGGTGGTGCTGGTTGAATTAGAACCCAAACCTTGAATGACTTCTGAGCCAGGGCTAAACTTGAGAGAAGCTGCTTCTTCCTTGCCTCATGTCCTGCTCTGGCCACCATTTTGGTCAGTTTGGCAGTGGTACTTTTAATATGCTAATTCCTGCCATATCTCTAGGTGTAGGAAGGCTAAAGTTTCCATATGATTATAATGGTTCATCCATTCCTGTTAGGACCTTTGCACCTGATGCTAACTTGTCTCCAAAAGTTATTCCCACTGACAGTCCATGAATTGTTATAATTTTTCCTTTAGGGCTTTTCTCAAATGTGAATTCCTTGGAGGGAGAACTTTCCTGACAACCTGTCAAAGAATATACCTGGTTTATTCTCTATCCTCTTACTTTGGTCTATTTTCTGTCACTGCACTCATCTTTTCTTGACATTTATACTCTATATTTATGTGTTTATTTCTCCACTAGAACATACACTCCAAAAGAAGAGAGACTTTTTGTGGCTGTTCCCCTCTGTTTACAGCACATAAAACTTGAGGGGTGGAGAGAGGATAGCTTGTATAAATTGTATACATCAATGCCTTATCAAAGAGAGGATATTAGAATGGGAATACCCTTCAAGAATCATAGATGAGGAAGACTTCATTCACAACCAATGACTGAATTAACATGTTCCTTGCTTAAATGTCTTATCCAACAAGAGACAAGTCAAATATACCAGCCTAGTCAAACATCAAATGTAGCAGTCTCATCCTTTGGTTTTGTGCCATTCCAAATAATCATGACAGATTGCTGAAGAAGTTAATTGATGGCTATTAACAGATGCAGACAATACCAGAAAAATAGAAAATCTGGAGAAATTAGGTTGAGATTAAAGTCAGCTTACTGTTTTTTTCTTCTAATATCATTAGTACCTTATTAAACTCCCAGAACTTGGTATTGGAATATTCCTTGAATGTTCTAAGAATGATTCTCATCCTCCTTTTTTTTATCTTTCACATTTTCTTTATTGTTTTTTAGTTGGATAAATAATGCATGCTTGTTGTAACAAGTAAACTAATTAAAAATATATAAAGAAGATATAAGTAATTTATCCATTTATTGTATCCACTTACCCCAATATCATTTTATAACATAACCTAGTGTGTATGTCATTAACAATTATTTGTACATATATTTACAAAAATGAAATTATACTCATACTACTCTATAATTTGCTTTTTTTCATTTAATGACTATCATGGTCATCCTTCCAATTTAGGGATCTAAAACTACATCCTATTAAAAGATGCATGTTATTTCTCATGGATATATAGTACAACCTAGTTGATTCTAGATTTTTGCCATCATAAAAATGGTTTAGTAAATACCCTGTAAATACCCCAATGTCAATATATATTGATATATTTTGTGTATGGTAGATTCCCAAAAGGGGGATTACTAGATCAAAGGCTTTATGTACTTCTAATTTTAAAAAGATAATGAGGGAATAGCTTACAAAAAATTGTAAAATAAAATATTTATCTTCCTTTAAATTTGCAAATATTGTCTAGATACTGCTGGGCTTCCTGCTGTTTTATTATGAATTCCAGATGATTCAGCTATAATTTCCAAATCTTAAAAAAAGGTCCTAATATCAATAATCACAGGCAATACATGGGCATATGCAAATATTCATAAAACGTATGTTTTTCAAATTCTACTGAATTGCCTGAAACCAAGTTATTATATTAAAAGTGTTGAACTTTGAGAATATCTTTGCATAAACCAGAATCTTCAATTTCTCTTCATAGAAAATATTGTGATCAAAAAGAAGAATGAAAAATAAAACAGACAAAATTCTGTATCTGTAGAGGTAGTCAAAAGTACCATAAATAGGGCATAAGTCATGCAGTGGTGAACACAAGTTGTTGAGAGAATTCTCAGCAGTGCAGCATCTTTATTCAAAAAGTCATGCAGATTTTCCTCCTCAACAAGAGATCTGAGCCATTTTGGGGATATAGTCCTACTTCTATTACTATATATCTAGGACTAATTCATAGCATAACTGAATCAGAGCCAAGTATAAAGACCAACAAGGAAGGAAAGTATTTCTATCACAAAGGAATACAAGTCCTAGCCTCAGGAATTGGGGGATGCATGCAGACTGGATCCTGAAGATGCTTTATCAAAGGGGTCAGAACACAAATCAAATAAGGGGAAGTTTATTGATTTGGGGACACTCCTTTGAAATGCAGGATTTCACATTCTGCCAAAGATCACAAGAGATATGTATAAACATGCTGTGGCTATCTTAAGTGAACTTAAAATGCTAAAATTTCTATGTAAGACAAAGGAAGAAGAGATAAAAAACTCAGTAGTATGCATGCTAAAGTGCATATGCTATAGAATGTTGGAAAACCCACCTGTTCCTATGTTCTATGGGAATGTTCAGGGGATGCACCATTTACCAAGGTCATAGGGCTAGCACTGGTAAGAAAGACATCAGAATCATCAAGTTCAATGATTGTTTTCCTCTGTTGCTCAGGTTTTATTGTAGGAGAGTCCATTACCTAACTAATCTCACTGATAGCAATGAGGACAATATGATCCAGATACAGCACTCATGGGATGATAGGTGGAGTTTAACTGTCCAAAGTGTGATAGCTGTAATGAATGTAATGTGGGCAAGGTCCAAATGACAGCCATGAGGGCCTCACCCACAGAGAATGGTGTCACTGGGGGCATAATAGATGGGCAATCAGAAAGAGTACCAATCAGAAGAATTAAAGGATGATCAGGAGATTAAGGGTGGTTGTTCCAGTAAAAAGCAAAAATCCCTGCCCAGTTTCCAGACTTCAACCAATTTCAGACCTGTGATCTACAAATTGGAAAAAAAAAAAAAAAAAGAATATATCCCCAAGGGAAAGGTGTATGCAACAACATAGGTAGATGGTCATAAATCTTCATGTTCTTCCACAAAGAAACCTACAGTTATTCACTTGAGTAACTATATACTTGGGAAGGGGGAAATTTTTGAGGACTCTTGTTCATGTTGACATTCATACTCAGAGATCCAAATGGTTGTCATGGTTTCCTTGTTAAAATGGGAGCACATAGGGGCTAGGGAATGGATAGGCTCCTGGCCATGATTCAGTTCACAGCGGGACTATTGCAGATTTATTCTCTAATTGCAGATTTATTCTCTAATTGTTTCCTGAATATATAATTGAGTACCTGAATATATAATTGAGACTGACACACGTTGGTAGTTAGTGCAGACCCCACATTGGGTCTTAGGCTTGTGTAGTAAGTGCTATCACAGTGTGAGAAGCCAACTAAGAACCTCTGGAACTAAGCAACCTCTGTCCAAGATAGTAAGTCAAAATAAAATTACACTGACAGGTGGGTATGGAAGCTAGTGCCATGTTCAAAGACCTAAAGGATTTGTGAGAGGTCATCGCCATCATCCCTCCATTTAATTTATCAGTTTTGCCCCTGAGGAAACCAAATGTATCCTGGAGAATACCTCAAAGAAGAATTGCAAAATAATGATATAGAACAAATAGTAAATACACTGTTCAAGAAAAGACTTCCCTAAAACACAAGAGCTAAATTTACATATTGAGAAAGGGTGTGCGCCACGAAAAATTGACCCAGGTTGGCAACATGACACAGCCTAATAAAATTATGGACACTGGGGTAAGAGAAAACTTTGAACTTATAAAGAGAAATACCAAATCTCTTGTAAGGGCGAAATGTCAGATTAGCTTCACATTTCTTTTCACCAACATTCAACATCAGCAGACAAGGAAGAAACATACACACAGAAAGAAAAAAGTATGTTCTGAAGAGTATAAACATGTGAAATTGCTTGTCAGCTGTAAAGGTCATAGTCATGCTATATTGAACATGCAGGACTTAGGAAAAATGTTTTTACATGAGCCTTCCTTGAGAAATTGCTAGAGGATAAACTTTACATGGCTAAGAGATGACTGGGGATACCATGACTAAAAGGCTGGCAACAGGAAATGAAAATATTTAACTGTAGAATTACATCTATAATCAGTGGGTTAGGAGAATAAAGTAGAATGTAAATGTTGTGTCATGGCCAAGTAGAGATGGCATGTCTAACCATATTTGGTAGAGAGTGAGGTATTAAAAGATAAGCTGAGGCATACAGAAAATTTTGAGTGTATTTGAGCGAAAATGGATTAGAATGGGGCAGTGGCCAAACTGGAACTCATTAGGAGCACTCTTCTGACAGAAACTAGGGGAAAGACATAGAGAAAATGCGGAATTAAAGACAGAAAATATTTGATTGGCTATAGATTATAGCTTAGTTGGCTGTGATCTATTGTCTTTAGGCTTTGATATTGTAACTTTGAGGCATTTATAAGCATGAATTTTGTTTAAGTAGTCTGCCACAACATTAGAGCCACCTCAGTCTAATGACCTCTTTATATAATTAACAGGAATAAGCAAGGTAAGGGATTAAGTAGTTTCTTAGATGGCCTCATTTCTAGTAGCTGGGATTCAAAGTATGTTATTTAATATAATAGATCAATTATAAGCATCTTCATCATTACAAAGGTACTAAATTAGAAAGATAATATTACTGACTAATATACAATGGTGAAGAAGAGAGTATAGGGGAAGAAAGGGAGGGGAAATAAGTTAATTTTAATGTTGCTCACAATACAAAATTAATATTCCTATATTGAGACTAAATGCATCATGTAAAATTGTAAAGCCAGTCATAATAGAACAACAGAAACAACACTTCATAAATATAAGAATTACACATACACACAAATATCAAGAACAAAGAAACAGACCAAACATGAAAAAAGATTTAAAAAAACAAGCAAACAAGGCAAATAAAACCGAAGTGCAGAAATCAAATGTGTTTGTCATTTTAACAAATGAAAATTGTCTCAATACATCTATTAAATGAAGACTTCAGAATGGATCACAATGAAAAGGGCAATTCTGGACAGTGTACCAGAGAACTATCTAAGACAAAGTAAGAGTAATGTTCATGATCTTAATATCAAAGTAAAAGTCAGGTCTAAAAGCAATAAATGAATATCAGTTTCTGCCTCTGAAGGATTAATTGCCATGGCAATTGCTGTCCACTGTAAATAAGTGTACAAATGTCTGGAAAATAAGTGAAATAATGGTTTTCAGACAATGAACAGTAGGAAAAAGGACAAGACTGTGATCTCTAAGGAAAGAGAAACAAATGACATGACTGGAGATGGTTTCCTGATTACAGTGCAAGGGAAGTACATATGAACTGAAAGAACAAAGTTCAAAATTCTGGGATGCTGAGGGGCTAGAATTTGGAAGTTGGAATGAGAGTGATGGATTGGAAGGAGCTGGCAAAGTAGAGGGAGAGAGAGAGTGCAAGAGAAAAAGCAGGAGTGAATGAGAAATGCTAGGAATGGTAAGTATGTGAATAACATAGAGGATTTTCTTTTTGTCTTTTCCAAAACTAACTGAGGTAAGAAGACATGTGTAGGTAAAAATAGAAAAAATTGAAATGGAATTATAAAAAATATTCAAATAATCCAAAAGAAGACAAGAAAAGGAAACAAAATTAGAAACACATGAAAACAGTAAGATATTTAGATCCCAGCATAAACTTAACAAACAGAAAATCGAAGGGAATTTCCTCGATTTGACAAAAAGGCAATGTGAAAAATTTTTAACTAACATTACACATAATAATAAAAATGCAATGTCTTTTCTATCCTATTGGAAATTAAGCAAAGATATCTCTTTTTGTCACCTATATTCAAAATTCTACTGGATGTTCCAGCTAGTAGAATAAGGGAAGAAAGAGAAACAAAAGGCATAAAGTTGAATATAAACAAGTAAAACTATTTTTTTAAAGATTTTATTTATTTATTTGACAGACAGAGATCATATGTAGGCAGAGATGCAGGCAGAGAGAGAGGGAGAAGCAGGCTCCCCACAGCTCCCCGCCGATGCGGGGCTCGATTCCAGGACCCCGGGATCATGACCTGAGTCGAAGGCAGAGGCTTTAACCCACTGAGCCACCCAGGCGCCCCAGTAAAACTATTTTTATTCACAGAAAATATATCATATATGCAAGGAACTCACAAGAATATACAAAAAAAGTAACCAAACTAGTGAGTCAATTTGCTATGACTATAGGACATAAGGTCAGTATAAGAGAGTAAGTGAATTTTTATAGAAGGCAATAAGAAGTTGGAAATTAAAATAAAAAATACCTTTTACAATAATATAAGAGCATATGAAATACAGACAGTCATTTGTATGGTGTCATTTTCACCAAAATACATGCAGATAGGAAGTATATCCTCACTTTGCACAGCTCCATGGTAACTGAGATTGTAATTAGAGATACACTTAAAAAAGGCTGTGCACTGAAACCTATAAATTATTGCTGAAATAAATATAAAAATACCTAATAAATATATTGATAAGCCATATTCACCGAATGAAAGACAATTTTATTAAGTTGGCACTTCTCCCCAAATTGGTCTATAAATCCAACACAACTTTTTTTAAAATCCTGGCAGGCTTAATTTTGTTGATGTAAGATTTACAGGTTTATTCTAAAATTCTATGACAAGGTAAAGGACTTAGAGAAACTAAAAATTTTTGAAAAAGAAGTTGAAGGACTTAGATAACCATATTTTATCTTTTTTTTTTAAAAAAGATTTTATTTATTTACTTGTCAGAGAGAGAGAGAGCGAGCACAGGCAGACAGAGTGGCAGGCAGAGGCAGAGGGAGAAGCAGGCTCCCCACAGAACAAGGAGCCCGATGTGGGACTCGATCCCAGGACGCTGGGATCATGACCTGAGCCGAAGGCAGCTGCCCAACCAACTGAGCCACCCAGGCGTCCCAGATAACCATATTTTAATGGTTGCTAAATAGCCACAGTAATTAAAACAATGCCATAGTGGAATAAATATATAGTTCAACACATAAGACAAGGTGATTCAGAAATCAGCTCACAAATACATGGTTAATTGATTTTTGAAAAATTTGGTAAAATAATTGAATGGGGAAAGAAATGTTTCTGATATTGTTGGGACAATTATTATCTAAGGGAAAATTATCCTTTATCTTCATCTCACAGCATGTATAAAAATTAACTCAAAATATATCATATATATGAACAGAGGAGCTAAAAGTATAGAGCTTGAAGAAAATAAAGGAAAAACATTTTTACTACTTTTGATTAGTTGAAGATTTCTTAGAGAAGACAGTAAAAGCATGAATCACAGAAGAAAAAAATTGATAAATTGAAATTAAGTGTAATTGAAATTTCTGGTTTATGAAAGCTACAGTTAAGAAACAAAAAAGACAAGCCATAGATTGGGAGAAAATACTGTGAACATATATCTGATAAAGGACTTGTATCTAGACCATATAAATAATTCCTATGACTGAGTAAGATGAAAATGAACAGCTTCTTTTTTTTTTTCTTTTTAAAACTGGAAACAATTTTGAACAGAAATGTCTCCAAAGAAGATACACAAGTATCAAATAAGCACAGGAAAAGAGGCTCAATACCATTATTCATTAAAAAAAATGCAAATTAATACCACAGCAAGTTGCCACCACACCTCCACTAGAATGGCTAAAATGAAGAAGTCTGGCAATACCAAGTGCTGTCAATGGTGTGGAGAAACTCAAAATGTCATATATTGCTGGCGCTTGTGGGAGAGCAAAATTGTACAGCTACTTTGGAAGTAGTTGGCAGTTTCTTCTCAAGTTATGCATATACTTTTCATTTATTCTAGTTCTATGTATTTATTTACACAAGAGAAATAGATATATGTCACACAAAAATATATATGTGAATGTTCATTGTGGATTTATAAGTAATTGTCCTGAGCTGGAAACAACTCAAATTTCTATCAGTTAGTGAATGAATAAACATAAACATATTATGGTACTTCCATACAATGGAGTACAATTCAGCAAAAAAACAGAATGAAGTACTGGTACAAGCAACAGAGAAGCATTTCAGAAGCATTATGACAAATAAAAACAGTCACACACAAAGGGCTCTTCACTGTGTGAATCCATTGATGTGAATTTCTAGTAGGAAAAAACCCACAAAATTATTGTACCAGAAGGTAGATCAATGGTGACCATAGGGTTGTAGGTTAAGAGATTAACCCTAAATTTTAAATGGGCACAAGGGCACTTATGGGAGAGATAGAAATGTTTTATATATTGATTTTTATGTTAGTAATAATGTATATTTGTCAAATCACATTAAGTGTATACTTAATAATCAGAGGACCAAAATCTAATAATTTCTGACAATCTGTTATTGTTTGCTCATCTTTCTGATTCCTAGATAGATATAAACATTCTAAACCAATACTGTTCAATTGAATTTTCTATAATAATAAAGATGCTTTATGTCTATGCCGCCCAATATGGTACCCACTAGCCATGTATGAGTATTAAGCACTAGAAATATAGCTAGTATGACTGAGGAACTAAATTTTGCATTTTATTTAATTTTAATTTATTTAATTTAAACAGCACAGACAATAATTTATATTCAGTGTCAAACAGCTATACTTGGACTCTAGATTTCTAAATATTGTTATTGTTATGCTGACTTGCCTCTGAATGCATTAGATTACCTGTAGTTGTGGGATCAGTACTTGATCTTCATCTGTACAAGCCATATGGGCTTAAGTTAGAGGGTTCTTCTTGCAGAAGTGAATTTTGTCCACTTCTGCTGAGATCCAAAATTTATCTCTGACCTGGGACAACTTTACCCATCATTGAAATCCTGGCTTAAATTAAAGAGTTACAGTTAAAGCAACAACATCATTTTGATTCTAGCTCAATATTTTATATCCTAGTATAGTGCTATTTTTAGGAATTTAGCCACTCTATATGATCCTGTTTGCTCAAAACTGTGACTACTCAGTTTCCCGAAAGCCCTTTATTAAAGACGCTATATTAACCCATTGTGTACTGTTGGTATATTTGTCAAAGATCAGTTGACTGTTGATATGTGAGTTGATTTCTAGGCTTTCCGTTTTGTTCTATTGGTCTATGTGTCTGTTTTAAAGCTAGTACTATAAGGTTGTGATTACTGTAGCTTTGTAATATATTTTGAAATCTGAAAATTTGATGCATCAGTTTTGTTCTTTACTCAAAGTTGCTTTGGCTACTTAAGGTCTTTTGTGGTTCTGTGTGAATTTTAAGATTTTTTTTTCTATTTCTGTCAAAGATATCATTTGAGATTTTGAGAAGGTTTGCACTGAATCTGTGATCTTTGTGTAGTATGGACATTTTAACAATTTTTTTTTTCAAATCATGAAAATGGAATGTTTTCCCATTTATTTGTGTCTTCTTTAATTTTCTTCATTTGTTGTTTATAATTTTTAGTATACAAGACTTTCACCTCTTTGGTTAAGTGTATTCCTAGGTATTTTATTCTTTTTTTTTTTTTTTTGCTATTGTGAATGAAATTGTTTTATTAATTTCCTTTTTGGATAGTTTGTTGTTTGTGTATAGAAACACAATTCAAATTGGTCCTTTATCTTGTATCATATACAAAAATGAGCTCAAGATAGATTAAGAAGTTAAAAATAAGATCTGAAACCATGAAGCTTCCAGAAGAAATGTAGGGGGAAACTTCTGGACATTGGTCTGTGTAATGATTTTTTGGATATGATACCAAAAGCACAGGCAGCAAAAGCAAAAATATTGTGTCCAATAAAAATTCTCCAAGCAAAGGAAACAATCAACACAGTGAAAAGAGAAATGATCAAAAATAAAAGGAGAAAAATACTTGAAAACCATATATGTGATACAGGATTAGTGTCCAAAATATAAAGAACTCATAAAACTCAATTGAAAACAATCAAATTACCCAAAAAGAAAATGAGCAAAGGGTCTGAATAAACACTTCTCAAAAGAAGACATATAAATAGCCAACAACTAGATGGAAAGGTATTCATCTTCACCAATTATCAGGGAAATATAAATTGGTAGAGTCATTATGAAAGGCAGTATAAAAAATTAAAAACAAAAGTACATTATGATCCAGCAATCCCACTTCTGGCTATCTATTCAAGGAAATGAAATCAGTGTCTCTAAGAGGCACTCCCTGTTAATCTGCACTCCCATGTTAACTGTAGCATTACTCACAAAATATATAAACAACCCATGTCCTTTGATGAATGACTAGATAAAGGAAAAAATGTGTGTATATACATTTATGTACATAATGGAATATTATTCAGCCTTAAAAATGAAGGAAAATTCTGCCATTTGTGATAACATGGATGAAACTGGAAGACCTTATTCTAGGTGGAATAATCCAGAAGCATTAAGACAAATACTACATGGTTGCACTTATATGTAGAATCTAAAAATATTCAAACTTATAGCAGCATAGGTAGAATGGTGGGTCCCAGGGGCTGAGGGTAGGTGGAAATGAGAAGATGTTGGTCCAAGGGTATAAAATTTCAGTTAGGAGTGCCAGAGAGGCTCAGTTGGTTAAATGTCTGACTCTTGATTTTGGCTTAGGTCATGATCTCAAGGTTGTGAGAACAAGCCCTGCATTGGGCTCCACACTGGGCATAGAGCCTGTCTCTATGTCTCTATGTCTTTCTGCCCCTCTCTCTCTAAAAAACAAAAAAATAAAAAGAGTTTCCATTATGCAAGATGAATAAGATCTGGAGATCTAACATACCACAGTGTAACTATAGTTAACAATATTGTATTGTATAGTTGAGATTTGCTAAGAGGGTAGTAGATCTTAAGTGTCCTTACCAAAAATAAAATAATAAAATAAAATAAAATAAAATAAAATAAAATAACTGTGCAGTGATGGATATGCTAAAGTTAAGGACCTTAATTGTGGTAAATGTTTCTCAATGTATATGTGTATTAAATCATCTATTGTATACCTTAAATATGAATGATTTTAGATTGCCAAATATATCTCAATAAAGCTGGAAAAATCATGATTACCCACTATAATAAGTTAATGGGTTTTGTTTTGTTCTACTTATTTTTCAATTGTTCTATAGTGAGAGAGTCCCTCTCTCACTGACACCCACTATACCTGAAATGAAAATATTATATATTTTTAAAAAGATTTTAATCATTTATTTGACAGAGAGATCACAAGTAGGCAGAGAGGCAGGCAGAGAGAGAGGGGGAAGCAGGCTCCCTGCTGAGCAGAGAGCCCATTGTGAAGCTCCATCCCAGGACCCTGAGATCATAACCTGAGTAGAAATCAAGAGTGGGACACTTAACTGACTGGGCCACCCAGTTGCCCCTGGGAGATTTTTATATACATATTTTTTCATATGTTAATGTTTCAGACTTTCTGTATGGAGTATAAATTATACTTGTAAAAATTCACAGTTTTCTAGAGAAAAAAATGCAATAAAAGAATGCTTAAAGCTTTCTTGATTTCTGCTTGAGGATTAATATGCTTGAAGTTCTTTTGGTTCTTGGTGTCCTTACTTATATCTAGACCATCAGTAGATATGGAATATTTGTTATTGGAACCAGCTATTCTAAAAAAATGTTGTCTTGGAATGTAGTTTTATCCTCTTACCTGTATCTTCAGAAGTTCCTCTATTTGCTGAGATTTCATCTCATTGAAAAGAATCAATGAACCATCTCTAACTGCCCTATTTTACACATTTACCTGTTTCTCTCAGTGGGTATTCCCAGTCTTCTGGATAAAATATTACAAATACTAATTTACAGTATCTGCCTATGCCACAGGACCACTGGCTTACTTCTGTAGTCATAGCAACCCATTTAGAGACCTGCTCATAGCCTTTCTAATTAAAAAAAAAAAAAAAAAAGATGCCATCTTTCATAGAATAAAATCATTTGGAAACACCAAGAATAGAAGCAGTATTCTGTGTTTTGTATTACTCTATTCTATATTTCACTTGATCCTTTTAAACAACGGTTCACCATAGTAATGGGCACATCACCTCTTGGTGAGTCACTTCACTTAACCATTTTGATGGCCTAGAATATTTGCATTCAGAAACATTTTCACATGAACTTGAAAATAAATTTTTAGACTTTAACATTTTTATTCCTACAATATTTTAGTGTGTGTAACAGTTTATTTCTCAGTCTCTGAGATTCAAGAAATGTAAAGAGATAAGAAATACAGTTTATGGCTCTGCAATTGCACTACTGGGTATTTACCCCAAAGATACAGATGTAGTGAAAAGAAGAACCATCTGTACCCCAGTGTTCATGGCAGCAATGGCCACAGTTGCCGAACTGTGGAAAGAACCTAGATGCCCTTCAATGAATGAATGGATAAAGAAGATATGGTCCATATATACTATGGAGTATTATGCCTCCATCAGAAAGGATGAATACCCAACATTTGTATCAACATGGACGGGACTGGAAGAGATTATGATGAGTGAAATATGTCAAGCAGAGAGAGTCAATTATCATATGGTTTGGCTTTTTTGTGGAACATAAGGAGTAACATGGAGGACATGGGGAGATGGAGAGGTGAAGTGAGTTGGGGGAAATTGGAGGGGGAGACAAACCATGAGATGTGGACTCTGAAAGACAAACTGAGGGTTTTGGAGGGGAGGGAGGTGGGGGTTTGGGTGAGCCTGGTGGTGGGTATTAAGGAGGGCGTGTATTCCATTGAGCACTGGGTGAGGTGCATAAACAATGAATTTTGGAAAATACACACACACAAATTAAATCAAACTAAATTAAAAAAAAAAAGAAATACAATTTAGGGGCACCTGTGTGACTCAGTCAGTTAAGTGTCTGACTCTTAGTTTTGGCTTGGGTCATGATCTCAGGTTCCTGAGATAGAGCCCCATGTCAGACTCTCCCTCTCCCTTAGCCCCTCCCCCTGCTCATTCTCTCTCAATTAAATAAATAAATCTTTAAAAAAAAAAGAAACACATTACACTCATAGTTGATATCATGTTTGAGGATGGAGCAAGAATCAGAAAAAGCTCGTGGTTCAGGGATGAGTTGAGTGTCAGGGCTCAGGTAAAAGGTGAGGTGATGTGTTTTATATTTTGAAACAGGCATTTTGCATTAAAAATATCCATTGAAAATTATTCTACTATGACTTAAGATAGCTGCATTAGAACAAGTTACCTAGCCCACATAGAGCTTTATATCCTTTGAGCTGTGTTTTAATCAGCTCATAAAACTGAGGCAAACAGATTGGTGAACAGAAGAGTCCTGGTTCTGGGACAAAGAGGCATGCCGTCTAACTTCTCAACTCTTTGAACTTGAACCACCTCTACTAATCATGACTGATTTGGTGCTCTGGAGGGGCCATTCCTGATGGCAATTCTGATTAATGCTGTGTGGTGTGGCAGTCGTTCCAATTTCCTGTGACTTTCCATCTGGGTAAATAGCTGTCATCATTAGATAATGGCTGCTTTGCTAGGCTATCAAATTATGAAGCGGTTACTGATATCTAGTGCTGATTTAACATGATTTGATTTAATAATTAGGTATGATTTTCCCATTTTCACTTCTAGATGAATAGTATTTGAAAGTGTCTTCTTTTTCCCTTCTGTTTCTTTGCTCTCTCATATTTGTGTATTCCCTCACAAATATACTATATCATTTTTTAAGAACAAAATAATAGAGTAGTTAATGGTGACTATAATTTAACTGTCATGATTGTCTTTTATAGTAGAAATATAATCCATAAAACCTTTGGGTTTTCTTTTTATTTGCATAATTTCAGGGGTATGGTGGCCTGGGAGCAATAAAGATTGAGGTTTGATATTAAAGTTTAGGAAAGAAACCATAACTGGTTTGTATGATTAAAATCTCTGATGACACCTACATTACTAATCAGAATGGGGGAGAGTATCTGGTAGGGATATATAATCCCATTGACCAAAATATATTAGATACTTCTACACCAAAAGAGTTAAGGGTCAGGGGCGCCTGGGTGGCTCAGTGGGTTAAGCCGCTGCCTTCGGCTCAGGTCATGATCTCAGGGTCCTGGGATCGAGTCCCACATCGGGCTCTCTGCTTAGCAGGAAGCCTGCTTCCTCCTCTCTCTCTCTCTCTGCCTGCCTCTCCGTCTACTTGTGATCTCTCTCTGTCGAATAAATAAATAAAATCTTTAAAAAAAAAAAAAAAGAGTTAAGGGTCAAAGTTATTAGTTACATGAGTTTTCCATAATGTTGATTACAGACTTACTGAAGAAATCACCAGATAACCCAATGCCCAAGCAAAGACAAATTAATTGCTTACTGCAGAAAGGGAGGATCCTAGATTGATAGAACCATAGTAGCATTTCCAAAGGGGAAGTTCAAAGGCAGAATATTTCCAAATCTTGGACAGTCTGATTTGGGGCCCATACTTTTACATGAAAGGGGCTGAGAAAATACCATGATATAATAAAGCAAAGAGAAGTTGCAAAGATGATACAGAGAGTTCCCATATACTTCACACAGTTTCCCCTTTTGGTAACATCTTGCATTTGAACAGCACATTTGTCACAACTAATGAATCAATATTGATAACTACATTATTAACGAAAGTCTATATTTTATTCAGATTTTTCTTACTTTTTTACCTAATGTCCATTTTTTTCTCAAGAATCCCACTCAGGAAACTACATTATATTTGGTCATTGTGCCTCCTTAGTTTCTTCTTGGCTCTAACATTCCTTATTTTCATGATTTCGAGAGTTTTGAGGAATACTTTTCAGAAATTTTGTAGAATGCGCCTTGGTTGGGATTTGCTGATGTTTTCCTCAAAATTAGCCCAGGATTATAGGTTTGGGGAGGAGGTCCACAGAAGTAAAGTGTTCTTTACACCATATCATATCAGGGGTCCTTGCTGTCAAAATGACATCAGTGTTGGTATGAACATTGATCACCTCACTGAGGTAGTGTTTGTTAGGATTATCTACTGTAAAGTTATTCTTTTTTTTCCTCTCCCTATACTGTACTCTTTCTCTTAGAAAAAAATTGCTGTGTACAACTAATACTTATGGGGTGTGGGTTAATGTTCTTCTTCCTTCAGGGGGTATTATCACATAAATTATTTGGAATTCTTCACAGTAGATTGTTTATTCTCCCTTATTTTAAAAAATCCAAATACTTATTTATATCAGTATGGACTCCTGGATATTTATTTTGTACTTGGGTTACAATCCAATAATACAACATTTTTTTTACCATATTTTCATAGTTCATATTTTTGTAAATGTGTAAGATACAAAGATTTTCCTGTGCTGGTCTTTATTTCTCCAGCCTTTTTCCTTCCTCTCCTTTATTCATCAACTTAATAGAATTACATGAAATGCTCAAGGCAGCTGAATTATCTGTTCCCTTTGTCTTAGCATATTTTCTTTACTTTGCCTGGGATATTCTTCCCTTTTGTATTCAGTTATTTAATTTCTACTTATTCATATGGACTCCACTCAGCATCCCTGGAAAGCCATCCCTGATACCTTCTACATTCGTGGTCCTGCTTGGAACATTTTTATCATTTTCATGGATTTCTTTTTTAAAATTTATTAAATATATTTTAAATCATTGTTTTACTTATGCTGTCTTTTAATAAATATGAAAACATCCAGAGAATAGGTATGTTTTCATAATTCCTCTATCCCTATGTTAATAGGTGTATAACTCCATAGTCCTTCATCTGTAATTTTGAAGTCAAAAAATTCCATGAGAAGGATTAAAACCAAAACTTTCTTCTTCCTTATATGGTGGCAGAACTCGACCTGATGTGAAGTTCTGTGGCAGCAAAGTCCTATCCGAATACCTGAACTGAGGAGAGGCTATTAATCATCTTTATTTGAACCATTGTTTTGCTGTAGAAATGTATTTGATTACCAAATATTAACCCAGATTTCACTGAGGATATTAGAACATATGGTATATGTACCATATTATCTCTCCAAATTTGAAGTTTTTAAAATGCATAGGGTCCCAATAGTTTTGGATTTTGTTTCTATTATATTCTCATAAAATGTTGATATATTTGAATCTCAATAGAATAACAAAAAATGACCTTCAGCCAAACGTGTAGAATCATGAGACAACTGCATATCTGAAAACAGCTGAATTTATTACTTCCTTAAGTAATAAAGAACTATGTTGTTCAGATGTAGTCCTTGAACAAAACAACTATTTTATGGGCTTTTAAGGAAGCATTCTTTCCAAGTTGTATTGTTTATAGCAGAGAGAGTGGATTAACATAGCCTTATGAGTGTTCATTGGGGTGAATTCACTTCCTATTGGCTGACCTTCAAAGCATGAGGCTGATACTGATTATGGGCTTACAGAGGTATATTCACTAAAGCTAGGTGTCCTCAATTGATTACATGGGTTAAATACCAGTTATGGCTTATAGAACTGACATTGATTGATTAAACAGGATTAAAACTTGATTTGCCAGGTCTGCTTTAATGACTGACAGTCTTATTCTAAAAGCATGGGTCACTTTTCCCTAATTTTCAGTGCATACTGAAAGGATGCATTTCCTCCCTCAAAGCATAACTTTAAGAATCTCATTCTTAGAAACCAAAGTCCTGTTTATAACATATTTTTCAGTACAAATTGATGAAACAATTATTTTTATTCCTTCAGGTATGGAAATGAATGGGGCTTGAACAGGGTATCTCTGGCAAAAGTCATAGGAATAATTTCAATAAAAAATTTGATCATTTGGTCAGGATCCTTTTTTTAAAAAGCATGGACATCTGTAACAAAAATCTTCCATGTTTCCAATTTTCTTTGACATAGTTTCACTACTACCTTGGCTTTATTTGCTGTAGAAATTCTCATAAACTTACAGCAATTAGACCTTTGCTATATTATTTCTATTAGCAGCAAAGGAATCTGGTGTTCCTGACATTTCGCTCAGTTAGAACTTTTAAGATATTTTCCAAGTTCAAAGGGATATCTATCAAAGCTTTGGGTACAGGTGAAACAGGAGGGTGAGAACATGAGGTTGTATTACCAATGTGTGCATTTCTAATGAAAAAAAATTTTAATTTATTTATTTTAGACAGAGAGAGAGAGTGCATAAGTGGGAGGGATGTGGGAGAGGGAGAGAGAATCTCAAGCAGGCTCCAGGCTGAGCATGGAGCCATACCTGGGGTTTGATCTCAGGATGCTAAGATCATGACCCAAGCCTAAAGCAAGATTCCAATGCTCAACCAGCTGCGCCAGCCAGGCACCGCTCTGATGAAAATATTAAACAAGGCATGCTTAAAGGATTTTGAAACAAGCAATACTGTAAAATCTATTGCTTTTTTATATTTCTTACAAGTATTTTTCATACTGTGTATTAAAGAAGGGTTTTTTTTGTTTGTTTAATACACATCCACAGTGGTTTTGAATCTGTTAATTTCTCCAGATTATTGAGAATAACATTAATCAGGGTGATTGGGTGAGGAGAAAAAAAAATCAGCCTCTGCCATAATAAGTTGGGCAGGTTTATTGTGTAGAGTGCTGACCCAGTGAATCAAATAATGGGATCCAAGCTCTGATTCTACTCACCGGTTCTGTGACTTTAAGCAAGTCATCATATTTTTCTGAGCTTTATTTGCCTAATCTCTAAAACAATATGATTATATTAGATAATACTTAAATTTCTTTTAGGTTTAAATCTTATTTTTAATCTTTGCTAGTATACTGTTCCTTTTAACAATAAGTCAAACCTTTGCCTAAAAATTAGAGTGAACTTATATCCCAGGAGTATCTTCTTGTCATTTATTATGTCTTTCCAATTACACATCTTTATCTCATCTTTGTGATATATATATCTCCCTTTTCTCAACTTCTCCCTGTTATATATGGTGAGCTTTGATATCTTAATGTCCTTTTAACCCTTCTTCCTTTTCTTTTTCTTCCAGAATCTGAAACCTTTCTTTTTCTCAGATTTCCCGGGATTTATTTTCACCCTCTTTGATCCATTTTCTACCTAACTTGCTTATATAACTCATGCTTATTCTTCCTTGTTCAGTATCACCCCCTCCATTTTCCTTTTTAAATACGTCTTCTATGTTTATGGTCTTTTGCGTGGAATTGTGTTTATCAGAATGTTCTTTCAGTGTGTTCTTCTTAATGTAATTGTAGTAGGTGGCAAACTTGCCATTTTGTACTTTGTTATAAAAGTATCCTATCTCAATACAAACCTAAATTTCTTAGTGTTCCAAACACGAAGATGCTTCTTTATTTTCTCGCCCAGGTATAAAACATAGCACAAAGCATTTGTTTGATAGAAAGCCTTTTCAACATTTTATTTGATATTTCATTTGGAACATAGAACAGCTCATTTTCTTTTAAAAAGAACCCTTTAGATCTTAGAGCAGTTTAAAATTTTATACTTTAAACCAAGTTGCAAACACCCACTGCTGCTCTTGCCTATTAAAGAAAGTCAGATGGTTTGCATACATGTTCTGGATATTAACTGTATATGGAGTACAAAAATGGCTCATTTTCCCCATCTTCCTTTTTTTGCCTCATTGTTTTGCCTATGAAGCTTTCATCAGCCCCCATTGGCTTAGCTACTTGGCCACCATACTCTTTACGTAATCTCTTCAGTTTCTGTTACCGGTTGAAATGTTTTGTGGTATACCCATGTTATTCATAGAAAACCATTATAAACAGATTTACTTATGAATCAAGCACTCAAAGTGCACCAACTCTATGCCCAGAACTTTTATAAACCCTTTACTTTTATTAACATTGGTTCTTACAACAGGACTAAAGTGTGGGGGGAAAATCAAGTAAATAACTAAAAGGCAGGCTCGTAATGGCAAAGCTGAGACTTGAGCTCAGGCTGTCTGGCTCCATAACCCAGGTTTTTTTTTTTTTTTTTTAGAGTTTTTATTTGACAGAGAGAGAGATCACAAGCAGGCACAGAGGCAGGCAGAGAGAGAGGGGGAAGCGGCTCCCTGCTGAGCAGAGAGCCCGATGTGGGGCTCCATCCCAGGACCCCAAGATCATGACATAAGCCGAAGGCAGCGGCTTAACCCACTGAGCCACCCAGATGCCCCCATAACCCAAGTTTTTAATCACTCCTCTACACTACTTTTTTAAGATACTTTCCTAAAATGTATCAATAAGAATTCTAAGAAAAAGGCTCTGAAATAAAGGAAATTCCATGGGTTTTGGAATTTCATGTGTATTGTCCAAGCATGACTGATCTCCTCTCTTACATGAAGCCCAAAGCATTACTTTTAAAGGGAATGAATGCCAGACTACATGACTTTGTTATTAGTGATTTCCCCACTTTATTTTTATGAATACCTATCCTTTTTCATATTGAACAGTGCACATTTTAAATAGTAAGAAGTTGCTTGTTGAGTTGATTTTTTGAAATTGTGGAAATATTTCAGTGCTCCACAAGCAGAGGAAGTGTTTAGAGAATATAATTGTCTTGGTAAATAGCTTCAGAATATAGAGGACAACCCAAAGCAGCCTGTGACAGGAAAGGAGAGAAATATAATGCCACTAAACGACATTGTTGATTAATCTAAAATTTTAAGGACCTTAGTTTTTATATTACCTGAAAGTTAATTACCAGCAAGTGAAGTAACGAAGTCATTGAATAAAATGGGATGTTTTGATACTAATTATTTCTTAAATAACTACCGATTGGTAGTCAGATTTTGTACTTTTATCTTTTTGTTGTTGTTGTTGTTGTTGTTTCCATAATGATATATGCTACCAATTTGATGAAAATCCTGCATGGCGAAAACCATCACTTTCTGTGATCTGTTGTAACAAATACAGCACTGTACATCCAACTGGGAACAGGATTAATATTAAAATCAAAATGTTAGAACTAGAAGAGAACTTACAAACCAGGTGGTTTACCACTTACTGTGTTATTTTTAATAGTTTCTATATTTGACATATAGTATATTAATTTCAGGTGTACAACCTAGTGATTTGACAATTTATACATTATGAAATACTCACCGAGATAAATGTAGTCACTATACAACATTATTGCAATATTATTGACTATATTTCCTATGCTGTACTTTTCCTCCCTGTGACTCATTTTATAACTGGAAATTTATACCTTTTAATCTCCTTCACCTATTTCATCTCCTATCCCCCATCCACCTCCCCTTTGGCAAACACAAGTTTGTTCCCTACAATTATGACTCTGTTTCTGGTTTTTTTTGAATTCTACATATAAGTGAAATCATATGGTATTTGCCTTTCTCTGTCTGACCTCACTTAGCATAATACCCTGTAGGTCCATCTCTGCTGTTGCAAATGGCAAGACTTCATTCTTTTTTATGCCTATGATATTTCATTGTGTATACATACCACATCTTCTTTATTGATTCATCTATCAATACACGCTTAGGTTCCTTCCATTGTAAAATGTGGCAATAAACATATGGGTACCTATATCTTGTCAAATTAGTGTTTTCATTTTCTTCAGATGAATACCCAGCAGTGGAATTTCTGGATTCTATGGTATTTCTAGTTTTAGTATTTTGAGGAACTCCATACTGTTTTCCAATGGCTGCACTAATTTACATTCCCACAAACAGTGTCAAGGGCTCTTTATTCTTCACATCCTTGCCAACATTTGTTACTGTCTTTTTGATACTAGCCATTCTGACTAGTGTGAGGTGTTATCTCATTGTGGTTTTTATTTGCATTTATTTGCATAGTGATTAGTGATGAGCATTGCCTCATGTGTCTTTTGCCATCTATCACTTAGTTTTCCATATGAAAAATAAATAGCCAAAAAGGGAGAGTGGCTTTTCCAAGAATAAATATCTGGTTGTTGTTAAGGTCTGATAGAGACAAAACAGCAAAGGATTCTGTTCCAGGAGTACTACCTGCTAGGTGATGTAAAAAGTTTAGGGAAAGTACTTCCTCTTCAGCAAAATGTGAATGTACTTATTCATTGAGTTCTAAAACAGTTATTGATAATCAATTCCACACCAATCAGTCTTCTATATTGTTGTATTATAAAGATGAATAAAAATAGCCCCTGTTCTAACATGTTCCAGACATGTAAGTAAACAATCTCACTTAAATGATACTATAATAAAAGGTTGTAAAGATATCTTTAGGAAAATGAGAGATGGGGGACCTCTCTATAAATCGAGATCAATCAGTATTAGTGCAAAAAATAGGTTTTGATAGTTGATACTCTTATGGGCTCATAATCATAATTTTATCCTTTGATGTTCTGGAATATTAAGGCTAACTTAATAAATATTTTAACCCTTTCTTTTTCAATTTGTGTGCCTATTGTATCTTTTTCTATCATTGAACTCTATATTTCTTGAAGTAAAACACAAGTTTTTTAGAGAGCATTTATATACCAATCTTTTAAGGATAACGTCTTTTATGTATGACCAACAACAAAAAATTTTAAACTAACTTATTTTTTATGTTAAGAAAAGCCATATATCTTTGTCATTGTTTTTTGTCTATTTCTTAAGTATAGGCAATCTTTGTTAACTTTTGTTGCTCTAGCCAAAGGGTGCTCTGACAAATGGAAATGGGATGACTTTGACTAAAGTCAATGGCCCTATTCCCCCAAATTAGTTCTTAAATTAGAAAAGAAAGAAAAACTAGATTAGTATGAAATTTAAGTAAAATGGTTTTGTCACATCAAAATGGACTTCCCACTAAGAATTATTGTGAGACAAACTTAATAGAAACACAAAGAGCTACTTACAAGTGTTTTGAAAATCTTTCATAATACAACTTTTTAATGCTTCTACAATTTATGTATCTTCTAATTTCTCACATGAAAAATCAAATACCTTTCTCCTAGTGTAATAAGATATTTATTTTTGCTTAGTAAAGGAATTTATTAAATTTAAAGATAGAGCAATCTCTTTCAAAAATCTTACAAAAATGTTATTGTTTCTTTCATAAGACATCTATGGAAACTATTTTTTCTTTCCATGCTTTTGTATTCATTAATAACAACTGATACAAAGAATGAGGTTGGTGCTTAATCTGTGGCTTTGTGTGTGTCTGTTGTGGGGACAGAGTTGGGGCATGTCTACTACTTTGTTTGAGGTGCATATGTAATGTCATACCTATTCCACCTCTGAATAAAAGTTGTGTTTTGTCTTTATCATCTTAGAACAGAAGTTTTCAAAGTGTGGAATAGAAATCCCTGGTGGGCCCTACAAGCCTTTTAAGAGGTCTTTGAGGTTATAAATAACACTAAGATGTCTTTTGCCTTCTTTACTATCATTCTTTGATGAATATACAGTGGAGTTTTTAAAGGCTATATGATGTATGATATCATACATGTTGGAGTAAAGAAAAAGATAAGAAAATCCAGGTAACTTCTGTAACCTAGGTATTAAAGATGTTTGCAAAAATGTAAAACAATAACATTTTTCTCCCTAAATGTTCCAAATATTTTATTTCTATTACTGTATAAAGTTTATTATTGTTGTTTTAAATCAATCAATCAAAATTCTCCCTTAATTTCTAATTTGGTAAATATCTAAAGTGATGACCCACATTTATTGTTTTTTGTAATAATAGATTTTGAAACCAAAAAGTTTTAGAATAGCTGCCCCAAATAAGTGAGGTAGTGAAACTCATAACCCAGATATTTCATTGTTCTAGTAGCTCTAATATTTACTGGACCAAATGGCCAAGATATCACTTACTGCTACATAGATGCTTAACTATGAATAGGTTTGAATAACTTGTATATAGTAAAATAACATATACAGGTACACGTTAAATATAGAGAAAAAACTGGACAATACTAAAATAATTTGCACAGTGATTAATAAATCTGCTCAACTGAATCTAAATTAAAAGCAAACAATGATAATTATTACTTGGTTATAATCGCAAGGAGAATATCCCAGTCATTCCTAAATAGCTATACTGATAGTTCCAGAGCATTTTCCTTGCTTTGCTGTCCTGGACAAAACTGAGTGGTTTAGTAAATGAAGATTTCACTGCAATCTAAGAATTGGGATAAAAACTGAAGTTGGTTTATCCCATCCTCAGTTCTCTCTTCCTGTCCCTTCCACACGTTGGCCTCTCTAACTCTCCTGAGCTGTGCCCACTTCCAGGTCTACTAATCTATATGGGATATTTTGGGATATGCAATATTACTCCTTCTTCCAATACAGCACAACTCTGTGTGATGAAACCAACATACACAAACTCTGTTTATATATTCAAATGAGAGAGAGCTTAGTTTTAAAAATATATTATTTCAAAGAGGTTTGGTTTTTTAAATCTTTAGTCTGTCAATAGACATTCTAGGGATGAGAAAGGAAATGGAAAAGATTTTAAAGGATGACCCTCAAAATGATCAGATGAGTCTGATAAGAAGATGGGAAATTCTAATTTTGGGGAGGTGGGGTTTTTTTTTTTTTTACTTAGTTATCATAAAATAATAAATTCTAAAGGATGGATAAAATTACATAGTGGAAATGATACTCAAATCAGGAAAGTAGTGAAAGATCTTTGCTTCTTTAAAGTTGTGAACCTAAAAGATTGCTTGAAGCAGTTTCTTTGAAATAGTAATAATCAATTGGATTCACCTTTAAGGGTAAAAGTATTCTTTAAAGCATTTGTAAGCTTAGTGTTAGAAGAAGAAAGGTCAGTGGTTGACAAAATTATGAACCTCATGTTACATATTATCACATGGTTTAATAAAAAGGAAGACACCTTGTTTGGCCTCTTTTGATGTAGAAAAATCTTTGATTCTCCCTGGGGCTGGCTTTTCTTTTCAAAAGCATATTGCCTGGTGAAATTTTTAAACTTCTTTTTCCTTACCTTATTCTTTGAAACATTTCTTTATATGTTAACAATGATCCCTTCAACATTCTAAAGTACTTATTTTTGGCATCCAGATTATGAATATAACCTGTGTTTTTTAATCCAGTAAATTAATGACTGGAAGAGAGGCTTCCCAAATTTCTAAATTTTAGATTGCTGGAAAGATCTTTAGTTTGCTAATGTGTTTTGAAAATTTGTTTTATTATGTTGCTATTGTTATCCCCAAGAAAATTCGAAGTTTAGGGAAATCATCAGGTCAAAATTATATTAAAAATTCTCAGACAATAATTTTTGCTAGCTGACTCACTCAACAAACTCTTACTTTCCTAGAAGTAAATAGCCACATGGCAAAGAATAGAAGGCAACTTGTAGCAAGTTCTTAATCCACAAGATAATACCTTCTGCCAAGTACCTAAGTGATCTTGGAAGCTGATACTTCTCTAGTCAGAATTTCCAGCTAAGAACACAGCCCATCAGGGACCTTTATTGGAGCCTTGTGAGATCCTAAGCAGAGGATCCACTAACTTATTCCTGGACTCCTGGCCAAGAGAAACTTGGAGATAATAAAGGTGTATTGCTTTAGTCTTTTTTTTTTTTTTTTTTTTTTTAACAGACAGAGATCACAAGTAGGCAGAGAGGCAGGCAGAGAGAGAGGAGGAAGCAGGCTCCCTGCTGAGCAAAGAGCCCGATGCGATGCGGGGCTCAATCCCAGGACCCTGGGATCATGACCCGAGCTGAAGGCAGAGGCTTTAACCCACTGAGCCACTCAGGTGCCCCTTGCTTTAGTCTTTTAAGTTTGTGATAATTTGTTACATAGTTATAGATCATTAATTACAGCCCCATCTAGATTTAAGAAAATTTTTCAATTACAGTGTTTTAGAATATTTTATTTAATTGTCCCCTTTAAATTATTGTAGAAAAAAAATAATGTTCTGCATATCCTTTGAGAACTTGTTGCAAAATCATGGTCCCATCCTCATAAATAAACAATGAGGCTGGATTGGATTTTAATACTACGTGCTTCCCTAAAGCACTTTGTTATCACATCAAATTCCTATATTTTTGCTACCAGGAGTTTTTGTATCTCTCAGTGCAATGTGCTGCTCTAGGGGTTTGAGATCATATTTAAATAGAGAGAATGGGGAGAGAATAAAAATAAGAATGAACTTTGGCTGATGAGATTTAGCCAGTATAAAATGTATAAAAATTGTACCTTAAAATTTGCACTGTTAGGACTGGATCAACTAACCTGTACAAGTGAAAACAAGAGTACGCATTCAGTAGGTGTATTGTTGTTATTACATAAAAATAAATAAATATTTGCATTTTCTGTAAGGCCCTTATTTCAAAGGGACTATCTGTACTCAGCATATTAGAAATGAGCGACTTTGGTAGGAATAGAGATGCAATAGATTTTACTCTTTGGTGAGAACAAATTTTGTATGCACAACTGCTATGAAGGAAGAATCTGATTGCTCTAAAGCTAGTGATAAATATTCATGGAAATAATCTAGACAGATAAGAAAATAACCAGTTTTTGTATGTAAGCTTTTATCCTTTGATTTTAGAAAGGATTATTTTAGTAATGTGTTTAGAATTTTTAAAAAATCTTGAACCAGAGTTGAACAAAGAAAACATAAAGTTGGTGAGGATTGGAATTGAAGACTATGTTGAATCTCCTTTGAGCTCTACAGGTAATCCAGACCCTCTAACAATGCTGCTCTTTCAGGGAGGCCTGGTGTTCTGTCAACAGCCTCTTTCTGTTTCAGGTTTTAACAAATACAGATTTTTAAAATTCTTATTTAATCACCCAGTTGAATTTCTTTTCTTTTCAAATTTTAAGGTTTGTGGCTGAGTCTCCTTAAAATCACTAACAGGTTCAGTCCACAACTACTGAGAGATGAGACTTAAAATTATTCAAGCAGTATTTTCAGTCCATGAGATCCATGGCCCCATTTGCAGCTGGTTGTCTTTTGACTTTGTGCCCTAATTTCAGACTGGTCTGGATGGAATCCTGGCTCTCCATCTCATTACTAGATCAGTAGTCTTATGGAGTTTCTTAACCTTTCCAAGCTGTATTCTTTTGCTTTCCAAAATGAGGATTATAATGATTTTCACTTTATAATAATGATGTGAAAATTAAATGTGATACTACCGTGTTTTATGGATTATCTATTTAGGAAATGCTGATCTACACCATTCTTGAGGCCTCTTGCAGTTTTAGATGTTTCTGTTTCTAAATCCACAGGAAATGCCACTACATTGGAAAGGTCAAATGTTAGAAAACTTGGTTCTCCCATAGCACTGTTAGAAGGAATATACCTCAGCCAATGAAGGTACAGTGATTAAGTTGATATTTTAAATGGCTTGTAACCATTTAAAATCTTCTATCTAACCTACTGGGCAAGAATAAGCACATGCCTCAAGGGCCTCCTTGTCATAATGTGGTATTGACCAATTAGTTTTATTCTCTAAGTAATTTGAATTAAGAGATATTGCTTAGGTCACCTGGCTGCCTAGTTGGATAAGCATTCAACTCTTGATCTCAACTCAGGTCTTGATCTCTGGGTTATGAGTTTAAGCCCCACATTGGGCTCCACACTGGACATGGAGCCTACTTAAACAAACAAAAGAGAAATACTGGTTAAATGGGGTATTTACAGCTAAAACTTAGAGATAAACCAGGGTTTCCAGATTATTGCAGAGCACGCATATTTCTCTGTTTTGTAAAAGTTGAATTGGACAATCTGTTCATGAAACATGCACTGTCCAAGTGACTAGAGCTTCCCATTCCTTAATTCTTATATCCATCTGTTTTATTCATATAGAGTGAATTTCAGATCCTCAAATACTTTTGTGTTTGCCTTCCTTGAAGTGGAACATGTGTGAGGTGGCTGGGATGCAATCTGTAGCTTTAGAAATAAAGTAAGAAGTAGTCAAAATGTTGGTAATTGGGGTGGCCTTGTGTCTCTGCACCTGAACTCCAGAGGAATGAAAAAAAAAAAAAAAAGACATTTCCAGGAAAAGATACTACAATGAAATGAGCTCAACCTTGCATGAATGATATATGAGCCATTTTTGCTCTATAGCTCATTGGGAAGATCAAAAGCAGGTACTTCACTTAAGAGTAAAAAAAAAAACTCTTCAGGAGGCAAGGTTCCTACTGTTGGCACCTTATTGGAGCCCCAGACTCCCATGCTTTTTCCTGGGAAGTGTTGAACTCCTGTGTGGAACCCGGTTGGGAGGAGGGTTGGGTGTGCCGGAGCACAGGTGAGAGTGGGAGGGAGCGAGGGAGTGGAGAAGAGAAAGTGCTTGTGCAAGCGCAGGAGAAAAATGACGCGATAGGCGCTGCCACTTGTTCATACAGAAAAGTGATTCTTCCTCAGGTGACTCAGATCCTCAGGTTTTAAATTAGTGTAACCTTCACAGAAACTGCCAGCACATCTGTTGGCTTCTCCTCTGGCAGGGAGGACCTGCAATCCCTAGACAGGTCAAAGGAACAGAACTCCACAAGCTACAAGAAAGCTTTTTCTTTGAATTACTCCTTTAACTTGACCAAACAAGTTTTGGATAACAAAGCTTACATTTTCTTTCCTATAATAGCTAAATTTTCTCATTCTCCTTTAGGCAGTGAGTTTCTTTTTTGATGAAGGAACAGTGGTTATATTTTCAAATGAAGTTATTCAGCCTCACTTTTGTTGATGCTTAACAGAATCCTTTTTAGAAATAAATGGTGGCATTGAAAGTATACTTCTATTTCATCAACCACAGGCTACTCAATCCTAAAAAGGCCTTTTGAAATTCTGCTACCTCTCAGGGCAGCTTATTTCTGTATTTTGGTTTATTCTGAGTATGAGAAAAACGCATTATCCAAGGTACTCATTTCAGAAATGCTAGAAAACAAATAATTCATATACCTTTCTTTTCAAGCATTATTGTTTGTGAATAGTGAGGAAAAGCTGACAAGCAGAGCTTCTGAATGCAAAGAGAGAAAACTGTACATCTTCCACACAGACTAATGAAGTCATTGCAACTATAAGAAGAACTTTGACCAGAGGCAAAATCCAGAAAAGTAAATCCTTTCTCACCCTGAATTATAAAATATTTCCTTTATTCTTTGCCTCACAGATTATCACCAAAGTTTTTTATGTGAGAAAAATTAATACAAATATGTACAATTCTCCTTTCCCCAGGACCGGATAAATTGGAGTACTTTAAACTATGCCAGTGTCTTATCTTACCTGTCGCTATGTAGTGTTTAAATATTTCCAAACAGTTGATGAGGAAACTTCACCTGGTAATTATATTACTGCACTGTAGAAAAGGTAGTAGAAAATAGAATGAAGAGAAACTCATCCAAGTTTTTCAATTTGCTCTCTGATAAATGCAGAACTAGATAACCGCACACTGTGGTTTTTGTCCTTTTTATAACAAAAGTCTGTATGTCCGGGTTGGTTTCTAGTCAATATTTTATCTGGTATTCCTATCAATCTAGCATAGGCATTGAGACTCTGAAGTTAGAAATCAGAAAGATGAGTTCAAATCATGACTTTGTAAATTTCTAGTTATCTTACCATGGGCACGATAACTTTTCTCTCTGCTCTTTATGTCTGCCTGGGCTAAAATAGTTAGAATATCTGCTTAACAGAGTTGCTGTGGAGCTGAAATAAGGCATGGACACAGCACAGCACTGCAACTTATTATTCTAAGGTGCATTAAAATAAAAAATAATAATTACAAAATATTAGAATCCACTCATTTAGAAATATTTGCTTTGAATTGAGCAGACCTATTTAAATAGAATTTTGCCTACTTAAAGAAAATATTAATGCTCCTTTCATTCAACAAATATTTATAGCACACTCATTTTGTGCCAGGCTCTCTTGGGATACCTCAGTGAGCAAGAGATACAACTTCCTGCCTCATGATATTCATAATCAAGCTTATAAAATTTTAATATAAATCCTTTACTTTTTGCCTTTTTATTCACAATAGCAAGCCTTAAAAATTAAGCTACACTTTTAATTACATTGAATACTTTAAAAGTAGAAGGAAACAGATCTAACATCACTTTTTAGTTAGGAATTTAGAGCTTTTTATTACCACATTGGGGAATACAAATTTATCTTATTCATATATTTTATAATTTTCTATTCTTACTATAGAATTTCTGTCTTTGGCAGAAGTGCTGAGGCCTTTGAATGTCCCCTCAGACCTTGGAAAGTGTGAAACAAATTTTATTCAAATGTGAGAGCATGGAATCCTAACCTGGTTATGCAGGTGGAGGGTTGGTTTCAAGGGAACCTTGGGCTTGTTCCAGGCCATTGCCTTGTACTGACACCAAGAAGGAGTAACGTGCATCACGTGCATACTTAGATATTTCTCTCAAACACAATATTTAATGAATATGCTGAACAATATCTTCCCAATAGTTTTCCCTGTGTAACTAATCTTTCTCTATCCTTAAAAAAAAAAAAAAAAAAAAAAAGAAGAAGAAGAAGAAGAAAGAAAGAAAGGAAAACTTAGTGACTTTACGCCCCCTCCTCATTTTCTCTTCTCAAGATCAGATTCTTATAAGTGATTCAAGGCACCTCTATCATATGGTGATATGTAATAACATTTCAGTTTATGTAAGAGCATCTCAAAGTCTCTTTGAAAACCTTCCAAGTTGCTTTTGCTTTCTCCCCCTCATCTGCTTTTTTAGCATTCTACAAACTTAACTTTTTTCTGGAAGGGAAAATCTTGCCAACAAGAAAGGTTATGTTTGTTCAAATATTTGTACTGTCCTTGTTTACTTTCGATGACATTGATTTTACTTTGTTAAAATATGTAACGTTTTTTAAATTGAAAATAAGCATTCAGAACACATTCCTCCACAGCTGGGATCTGAACTTCTAGGCATTTTTCCTTAAACACATTTAAATGAGTATAAATTAATAGTATTATAAGATACTGAAATACAATTACCTATAACTACAATCACAGGATATGTGAATCTGAAGCTTAGGAAATAATCATCTCTTCAAAGCACCAATTTTATTCAGAGTAAGGAAAATTTATACGGAGATTTTTAAGGAAGGTGGGACAAGAATGCCAGGTGAAGAAAGTAATAAAAATTTTAAAGGGAATGAATGCATTGTTGTACAGGGCAAGCCATATTACCATATACCTCTTGGGGAGGCAACATTTGGATACACAAAGGTGAAGGGACAAAATTAAATGCAGGGCAACTGGAAAGCAGATTCTGGAATTAAGAGTTCTTTAATCTTTCTTTTTCTAATCCTAATTTGGCAATTAGGTATTGAGAAAGTTAAAAAAAAAAAAAGCACATGTTTCTTCAACTTGTCTCAGGTAAAGAGATAGATTTAGCTTCAAAGAGTAATTATGGATTGTTAAAATTAAAAAGGTAAAATATTGTAAAATCTTTTGCTTCATTCTTCCTACCATTCTTATTCAGATTTGGATTGCATTTTGGAGTAACAAGAATCTGGGATGTTAAGTACGAACTGACATTTTAGGAAAAATATTTAAGTCTGTGGTTGAGATTGGGGAAATGGATGTCATAGTTTTTGTATTTTAGTAGATTCAAGAAATAGAACCCAAATTCATTGTGTCTCTAAGTCCTTTCAGTCCTACCATCAAAATATATCTTTATTTAGGCTTCTAACTATATGTTTTCATTTTGAAAATTCTGTGCTTTACTAGATGTTTATTTTGTCTAAAAATTTCTACCACCATGTACACCTAGCAAAAATGACACTTTGAGAAACAAATGAAGAATCTTATCCTCTGTGAAAAATTTCCTGAAATCCAAAAGAATTTAAAAATTTCTTCCTATGTCAGCACTTACAAGTTTTGCAATGCTTGTAATGCAGTTTTAATATTGCCTATTTATGCAGATATATCCCTTGCTAGACTTTGAGATCTTTGAGAGCAAAGCTGTATTTCATTTTTCTCTACTCAGTAGGAAACCACATAAAGCCGACATTCTAAACTGTTAACTGGATCAGTGGAATCTACATTGATTGTTTTCAAAGTTAATTTTTTATTCTGAAAGCTAAAATTGAGTTTAACAAGTTTTAGGAAGTAGAAATAACTTTTTTGATAAATTATTTTTTAAATGCTTCTTGACTAAAACAGTACATGTTTCTGTGAAAACTTTATGATAATATTTTATAAACACTTTCAGAAAATATATGTATTTATATTATAGTACAGTGTATAATAAATGTATTATTGATTAATTAACATAAATAATAAATATATATAATGGATTTATAGAGAGAGTTTAATGCACATACTACCTATCAGTATGTAGGTATACTTTGGTAGTTGCTAGAATGGAGTATCTCTTAAGATATTTTCCAGTGCCAGTAACTGAAAACTTGATATCAAAGCAGCTAAAACAATTAGGGAATATGTTACTTTATATAACAAAGTTCAGAGATGATTAGGGTTCTGAACTGGAGTAGTATAATTTGTTTGTTTGTTTTTTTTCTGCTAATCTCATATGTTTACCATTCTCTTTGCTTTGACTTTGTCATACTTTCCTCCTTCAAGTTCCTAAGTACACTAGCAGATGGGGTTATGTGCTTTCTTCTTCATGTCCAAAGAGAAGAGAAAATCTTTCACACATTCCTGAAGTAAAAATTTTTCTCTTCTTTTTGAGTAGTTTAGCTCATGTTCATTATTTTGTTTCAATAACAGTTTTTAGGAAACTCTCATGCATTTGTTGGCTTAATCCTGGTAATAGCATGGTTTATGTGTTGATGATGTTAGGATTGTTTTAACACATCACGCAGTAGTTGGGGATGCAGTCAGCTTTCTAGAGTTGTTGTCATTAGAGGGGAAAGTGCATTCTTTAACAAAATCTAGGCTCTAACCAAATTATGAGGAATGAATGTGTAAATGTTGGATAGTTATTTATAATGTCCATTCTAAAAAGTGTTTGCATTTTTTAACTATGTAGTAAACTAGTAGTCTTCAGAAACATCTAAATAATAAGGTGGAGGAAGGCTAGTTTTTTATAATCTGAAGGTAAGAGTGAACTGAAACCAAATAGACTCTGAAGTTCTTTTTCTGTATCCACTTCATTATATACTGAATTTTGTGTGTACTCTATAAGATCCCTTTACTTACCCAAGGTCATACACTGTAGAAATGAAAATGTAATTAAAATTCAATACTCAATAGCTAGAAGATTGAAGAGAGAGTTAATAAATTGGAATTTAGCGTAATTAGGAAACATCCAGAATGAATTATGTAGAGGAATAATGGTGCAGAATATGAAACAGAGTGTGAGAGATCAGGAGCACAAGGACTAGGGAGAGAAAATACATGATCTATCCAATCCTCCTCATTCTACCCAGCAAAAAGGAAAGAAGGAAGGAAGAAAAGAAGGAAGGAAGGAAGGAAAAGGAAAGGAAGGGAAAGAAATAGAAATATAGAGTAGATAGGACAAATACAAAGCAAATTATGAGATGGTAAATTTAAACCCTAAAATATTTATATATACCTCACATATAAACTTATTAACCTGGAATATAAATAAATCAACACAAAAGGATAAACAACTTAATAGATAAGAAGAATACAAACACAAATGAATATGATACCATTACATACTTATTAGATTGCTAGATTTAAAAAGATTGACAGTATCAAGTGTTGGTGAGAATGTGGAGCAACTGGAACTCATTTCAATTTATTTGCTTACATTGGAGAGGAGGAGGTGAGTAGGAATTATGGAGGGCTTCCTGATTCTGGGAATATTCTATTTCCTGATCTGGGTGGTAATTACATTATGTTAATGAAAAATGCATTAATCTGTATTTTTATGATATTTTTACTTTTATGCATGTGTCATACTCCTATAAAATGTTCAGTAGAAATAATCACTTATTTTAAGCAGTAAGCCTAGTATTCTCCTGGGGAAATGCAGTAAAACTGCAATTTTGAGATTTATTACTACACACAATCTATTACAAAGTTAAGATTGAGGTTGCAAATTTGTATTCCCTTAAATGCCTCTGAAAAAGATATAATTGTGGTAAATCACCAAAAGAAAAATTAGAGATGGATATAAAAAGATATACCCAATGAGTTTATAAGGTTATTTAATATAATATATACCATTGGGTTTCATTTTTATGTTTTAGGTAGGTAAATGCCAGAAAAAATTCATCAACTAACACTTCAAAAGCTCTGTGACCTTGAATTTCAAAGTCAATTCTGGTTATGTGACCTCTCAAAATGCCATCATGTCTTCCTAATGGTAAAGAAAATGCAATTCATGAGTATCCTCTCTTACTACATTTACAACACTTCTTTCCCATTGGTATATTGCCTTTCTTTCTTCCTCATTCTTCAGATTTTTAGCCTAGGAGTCTTTTCATTACATAACCTTTCCCTGACTCTTAAGTATGTTGTCTTTCTTACCTTTGCATTGGTTCCAAAGACTAATTGTTACAGAACTTCACTGATGAATTTTATAAGTTTACCTATTTCCCCCAAACTTTGAAGTCTTTGAAAGCAGGGAATGCATCAAACATGAAGACGTTTTATTTTAATCCCAGTGGTCAGAATAGAATGTATAGCACATGCTCCAAATATATTTATTAAATGGCAAATAAATGGATCAGTGGGTCAATGTGGATAAACAACTATTAGCCTCTGGCTGATAGCTGAGATAATGGAGTTTCTGAATTGTGAAACTAATTTTTGGAAGTTTCTATTTTGAGGCCATATTTTCAAATGCCAATCATGAAGTAACAGTTTTTATTGGAAGTGAAAATATGAAGTGTTCCATAAATGACATAATGTCATGTAAATGTCTCCAGAAACAACTTTGCTAGAGTTTTGTCTTTCTTTTTTGTATGTCTCGTCTTAAAACTTTGGTTTAGTAACTGCTTTGAAAGTGAATAGTTTTGACAGAACTGTCTAGATTTGTATAATCAGAAATTACTGTCCCTGAGGCAGTTTTTGAAATACAAAGGTACAAACTCTCTTCATTTATCTTATTAGAAGAGTCAAGGTTTTCAGACCATGTTTAGGTTGTGTATATTTTCTAGTCTTCTCTTTGCAATGCTTTTTTTCTTCTTCCTGCTCATAATACTTATGATGTACTTAGTTTATCCCTAGATAATAATTTCTCATCATTTTCTTGTTTAGTAAGTACATACTAGTGCTTTTTAATATACCATGAGGGTTAGATCTCCCAATTACCAGTGAATGTTTTGATATTGTATATTATATCCTAAGAGTCTAAAGTATTTCAGAATCTATTTCTGCTTAAAAAGGCCCAGTGGGGCTCATATTACATACATGCTCTCCTTTCCTTCTATATAGAAACACACACACACACCCCTATATTTATATCTACCTGTCTATTTAACTTTTTTTCTCAAGAAAAGGAAGAAAGCTATCTTATAAACTAAATTTTCCCAAATGTGTCGTTAAAATTGAACAGACCGATCTAGAATATGTACTCGAGCAAATCTCAGAAGTATGAATGATTGTTGTTTGGGGGAGTATATTCCTCTGATGCAGCAATAATCTACTGATCTACTTTCCAACACTAATTTTTTGTTTGGATTTTATTTCTTTCTATAAATGAGGTAATGAGATTTAGGGATTGAAGGGCAGAAATTTAATTGACAATGCAATCAACAGCCACCTAAAGTAAGCTTTTGCAAAATGACACCGCCACTCACTGAAAATCCCAACTATATTCAGAATGAATATAAATGGTTGCCTCTTGCACTATTCGATGAAATTTAGAACCCTTTGAGAATTCCTTTCAATCAGTATTAAGCAAAAGATTCTTTTAAAAGAAGTGAAGATTAGCAATTATGTTTTGTGATTTTCCAATACTGCTTTAACATTTCTTCTCTAAGTTAGATAATCTATCTGCACGTTTCAGGATAAACTCAAAAGAAGTGGCATAAAGTGGTTGTGTTTCATTAGGACAAAATAGGGGAGGTATTTTTTACAGGCAAAAATATATTTTATATTAACACCTGCATTGTTTTGCAACAGAAATACTGCTATTTGTGTGATAGTGCAACTTTAATTCAGGTAATATATTTAGTTATATTTCATTTCCTGTTCTTTGTAACTTCCTCAAAATAACATTAGAAAGTGATGAGAAGTTTATATTAGTATGGTTCAAACTGTGACCACAAAGTCTGTTGTCATGGCAACTCTGCCCAATTAAAAAAGTACCACGCTCCAATTTGCGGTACAGTATTCTTTGAAACACAATTACACTGTACAAAACATTTGGCAATTCCTTGAGAATTATTAATAGGGTATTTGAACTATAGAAATAACTTTATTAGGGAAAAGAAGAGAACGAATTTGCTTATCTGTATATGGTTTTTTAGTTTGATCTAAATTTCTTAGCATTTTTTTTCTTGGTCTTAGTATTTCACTAGATATTACAAACATATGTATATATGAAATACATATATAAAATACGTATAAATATCGCATTCATATTATTTATTCTATTAATATTATTATATCAGAGGTTAGTGTGGGTTTATTCAAATGAGCTAATTGGTTACTTAAATGGAATTCTTCAATTTCAACTTCAAGGGCCAAGAGATTTAAATAGAAACATGACTAAATATATTTTATTTATAATCATTTAATCACATGCATCATTTAAGTTTCATTCTTCTGGACCATATTTTATCTTTGTGTCTCACTTTATTTCAATTTCAGCTTCTTTCCAGAAGAGCCTCCAAATATAGAGCCAGATGGCACCTTACTCTTTGGCTTCATTAGACCACTCTTGACTTTGAAAAAGGAATATCTCAAATGACTAAATGATGTATGTCATTGTATGACCATACTTCAGATAATCATGCCCATTCAGTCTGTAAATGCGGCTCATCCGTGAATTTGGCTGGAATTGTTCAATAAATCTCATAGGACATGGGTTGATGAGCTTTCAGAATACTCAATGTACATAGCAATAACTGGTTACATTGTTGCTATGGTAGACATCTTCAGATGTTGACTTTGCCTCCAAAAAATATCTGCACAATTAGCAAACTGGATGCTACCTTTGGAATCAGATAATCAGTTTAAAAAGTTTAGGTATAGGCACTGCCAAAATTGTAATAAGGTACAACAAATGACTTTACAATGTGGCATGCTAATTCCTTGATTATAATTGTTTAAATGTAAACACATTGATAGGAATTTAAATTAATTAATTTAATATAAATGGTATGCCTTTACTCCCTCATCTCAAATGTCTTCAGCTTACTTAAGGTAAGACTATATACTATATACCTTTGGTAGGATCCATAGAATTACCAGTGAATAAATGAGACTGAAATGATAACTACAATGGGAATTCCATTTTATCTCTACAATCCAAAAAAACTTACCATTGTTCCTCAAATAAACATTATTTGGTATTCTTCTAGTCAGGATTCCTCATTTGATTCTATTATGTTAAAATAACAAATCACCTCATGCATAGAGCTGGCTCAGTAACATTTATGTTTAGTTATAATTTGTTGAAAGACTCCTTATTGTTTTCCTGATGTTTTATCATATGCATGTGGGATACTGTTGGTGTGAGCAACGATGAAAAGCCAATATCACACTCCAGGATCTTGCTGCCTGTAGAATGGTTAACAATAGATAAAATGCATTTATTCTTGGCAATCTTTGAAAAATACCTTGGAGAATTACTGTAGCATTATGTACTGTAAGCTTCAATGAAACTACAGACTAAAGTGTGATTTTTCACAGGCTTATTGTATTCAAAATGCATTGTATGTTATTAAAATAGCAAAGCTTTTTATGTTGATATTTGTGAGATCCCTGAAGACAAGATAATGAAATCTGGAGAAAAGTCAGTAGAATTACATAGGAGAAGGGTAGCCTGCTGATATGCTTACTAGGTAAAATGTAGGATCATGAAAATTATTAACTGGGAAACTGAATTTTAACAAGCCTGATAATGCTGCTGAACACAGTTTTCTGGACTGTTCTCTGCATGGACACACCTTTCAATTTATCAGCATTTGCTTTCATGATGGTCGTCTAATAAAGCACCCCTGGGTAAACTATTTCCATGGCGATATGGTTCTGTGGCTCACCGTCAGCACTGTCACTTGTCCTGTACAGTGGCTACCTGAGCCTGGGGTACAGCAAATCCCTGGCATAGAAATCTCCTTCTTAGTCTTTCATTGTAACAATGTGATAGGAAGGGAGCCCACAGATTGGCAAAACAGATGGAAACATGTAATTCCCATGCATCGCCCAAGAAAAAACTCCCGAAGGATTATGTTGGCAGTGAGTATAATCTTTGAGAGTAAAGTTACAACATAATAAACAGGGGCATAAATTTTAGTGGTAAAGGAATTATTTTTAGAGGAGTCTTAGCAACTGATATAAACTATATTTGCTTTTGTGAGATGAAAAGATTATTTCAAAGTTTAGCTAAGGTAGGATAGGCACTAACATTAATTGAGTATCTATCTTATATCAGCATTGTATTAGGCATGAATATAGATTTTCAGTAATGCTTGTTTCAGCTATGCAGGGAAGGTATTTTCATCCCATTTTACCTATGAGGACATTTACTTCTACCAATTTACATTACTGTCCGTAACAGCCCTATTCAGAGTGGCACTGCCTTAAGTGTCAGGTCCTATTCATAAATCCTGAGAGTAAGAAAGCAGAATAATCTAATAACAGTTGGATGACAGTGTTCAGAACACTGTGCTCTACCAAAAATGTAGATGTTATAGTTCCTGATATGGAAGGGATCTGCATTTAATAGTGAGATAGGATATGTAAATGTTGAAAAAAAAAAACAACAACCCATGAAATAGAAATGTCTGGTAATTGATTATAGGGCTCTAAAATTAATACAGCTCTTTCACAAAATTATCACATTTGAACTCCAAAGTGATTATGTTGAAATGGTATTACTATTTTTTTAGTCCCATTTTATTGGTGCTAACATTGAGAACTGCACGATTTTGGTGACTTGCATAAACTGTAACAGATGATAAGTATTGAAATGAGAATTCAAACTTAACTGTTCTTACTCCAAACCCTGTGATTTTTTATTACACTGTATTGAAGATAGGAAAAGTACCATAGCAATGATAATTAACAAGTTTGGAGTGCTTTCCTTATGTAATATTTGTATATTAAGTCAGTTAACCCTTGGGGTGCTTGGATGGCTCAGTAGGTTAAAGCCTCTGCCTTTGGCTCAGGTCATGATCCAGGGTCCTGGGATCCAGCCCCGCATTGGGCTCTCTGCTCAGCAGGGAGCTTGCTTCCCTCCACCCCCTGCCTGCTTCTCTGCCTATTTGTGATCTCTGTCTGTCAAGTAAATAAATAAAATTTTTAAAAAACTCAGTTAACCCTTACAACAAATCTAGGAGGTATAATACTTCAGTTAACCCCATTTTAGAGATGATAAACCCAAGGCATAGAAGTTAAATAACTTGTTTAACACCTTAGAACTAGTAAGTGGTAAAGATTTGATTGAGATTCAGATAGTGTGATTCCTAAGCCCATGCCTCAAACACCATTCTATGTTGCCACTATGTCATACTAGGTTCAGAAGTCTGGTTATGAACCCTACCTCAAATAGCTTTTGTGAGAATTAAGTGAGTTAATACATTTAATGAGTTGGAGCAGTGCCTGGCACTCAATAAATGTTAGTTGTCATTATTTGTTCAAGCACTAGTGATATACTGTTCCAAATGGAAAGGAGGGTTAGTTTGGGAAACTTCAATGGGTAGGTGAGCTTTGAGCAATATCAATTATTATTTCTCATGACTCTGTGGATTGACTGTGTAGTTCTTTGTTTCACATGATGACAGCTGAGGATGCAGTCCTAGAAGCTCATTTGATCTGGCATAGCCTCATTTTCTTTAAGAGATAGCCCATATTCAATATTGGAGGGGATACACAAGGGTATAAATACCAGGGTCATCATTTATTGGAAGCCATCTTTAGCCATGGGAACATTTAACAACCTAGTCATGAAATCCCATTTGCCTACTCTTAAAATCAGATTACTAAAGTTATAATCTATCTTTTTAAAATGAACAGTTATGAGTTTTGACAAACATATACAGTCATGTAACCACCACCACCACAAGAAATGTAAGCTGTCCATCACCCTGTTACCTTGTATCCCTTTGGAGTCAATCTCCTCTCGTTGCTTCATCAGTGGACAATTAGTGATCTGATTTCTGTCCTTTAGTTTACCTTTTTGCATAATGTCATTTAAATAGAATCATACAGTTTATAAATATTTGGGACTGGATTGTTTCACTTAGCATAATGCTTGTGTTATGTCTGTCATTGATGAGTAATATTTCATTGGATGAATATACAATTATACATTTATCCATTCAGTAGTTAATGGAAATTTTGCTTGTTTCCAGTTTTTGGTGATTATGAATAAACCTGCTGAAGGTTATTCACATACAGTTGTTGTTGTTGTTGTTGTTGCTGTTGTTTTAGGTGGATATGTTTTCACTTTTCTCATGAGAATACTGGGTCATATAATAAATGTATATTTAAGTTCATGAGAACTGCCAAACTATTTTCCAGAGAGACTATTATATTATGTTACCTTCTCACCAGAAATGTTTGAGTTCTTCAATTCCTTTTCAGCACTTGGCATTGTCAGGGATATTTTTTTCTCTCTATTCTAATGGGCATGCAGTGGTGTCTCACTTAGTTTTAATGACTAAAAATGTCAAGTATCTTTTTATGTACTTAATTACAATTTGTTTTTCTTTTTTGGTAATGTATCTATTCAAGATTTTTACCCATTTTTTATTGGATTGTTTTGTTTTTTGAATTTTGAGTTTATTATATATTCTCAGTCCTAGTTATTGTCATATATAAGTTTTGTGGATATTTCCTTCCGATCAGGGTTTTTCTTTTCACTTCTTAACAGTATCTTTTGAAGAGCAGAAATTTTAATTTTGATGAGGTTCAATTATTATTTATTATTATTAGTTTTTTTTAATGTCCCTTTCATGAAAGTTTTGCCTAAACAAAAAGATCACAAAAGCATTTTCTTATTTTCTTGAAGAAGCTTTGTAGTTTTAAGTATTGCATTTATGTCAATCATCCATTTTTTTTTCATATATGGTAAGAGATGTGACTCATGAGTGGAATTTTGAAGGACAAAACATGTTCTGTTTAAAACTTTGATTTTCTTGCATATTTCTTGTATAAAATAATAAGAATGGTAACACTGTGCACATTAAAATCCTATTGGAGGAAATTGAAATTAATTAACCAAACCATATTAGTGGTACATTGGGATTCTTTGCATATTGGTTTGGAGTATTTCATTTAGCACATACAAAAAACACTACGATCTTTTAAACTATAAGTTTAGCAAACATCTAAACAGCTTAGGTATACTTCCAAAATAATTTCTTTAGTTTCCTTGAAATTGATTTTGTTTCTAAGGTAATTTAATCCTTCTCTGGAAGTTTCAAAAATATAAATCTAAGGAAGAGGATATTTGGGTTATTCCTATCATTGACACCTTAATTTGTGCTTGAGTGGGACATTAAACTCTGTTTCAAATTTTGACAAGCAAAATTGGGATGTTGAAAGGAAGGAGCAATGTCTTGAAGAGTATAAAATGCTCTGATGATGATGATGATGATGATGATGATATTCTTATTTAACCTGCAACCATTCTAAGTCATTCTAAGCATGTCTGCTAGAATAATCTACTAGGTTGAAGCTTTAAGACGTTCCATAATTCACTGCCTTCTAATAAGTATCCAGTTCTCAACAGATGTCCACAAACTCTAGCCATCTACTTGCTCTTCTGCTCTACATTATTAAAGCTTGCCATGTTTGTACCTCAATACTTACTTCTTTTTCTTCTTCCTATCATTCTTGATATGCTTAGGCAATTGTCACTCCTTAATTATACTGTGAGATTCCTGAGGCAATCCAAATGTAAGAACATATGGGATGGAAGTTGTAAAGCTTTGAAAATTTTGTAGAGTGGTCTAAAGTGAAGGTTCTACTATAATTAGAGAAATTGAGGAGATTTTGATTGTCATAAGGGCTGGTGATGTTTTTTGTTTTTTTGTTTTGTTTTGTTTTGTTTTAGTATTTGCTGATATTTTCAACCTCTTGACTGCTTTACAATTTTTGTGTGTTATTTGTTTCCACGTCTATAGATACGGCTTAATGATCATGTTTTAAAAATGCTCTGAAAGCCTTTGGTAAAAAGCAGTATATACGTGCAAAGTATTGCCTTTCTGTTGATTGCATCTTAGAATTTTGCACAGCTTGAGAAAATATGTGTCTTTTCAAGGCATTTTATCCTAAGCTAATTTTGCTTCTCTTTATCCTGATTTGATTGATATTGAAAAAAATATCTATTTCAACAACAGTTCTTTGAAGATAACATAGACTGGAAAAAATAGAACAATAGTTTATCAGAAAGTGTTATTTCCCAGTTGAGAAATGATTTGTAACAGGACACATAAATATTTCAATCACCTAAAATACCACATTGGAAACTGCCTTTGAGATCGATGCCTGTTGAAAGAATCTAGCAACCCCTTTGTGTGAGAGTCATCATTTCCTACACATATTTTAAGATATTGTCCACAGAAACTTGTGTCTGGTGCTCACAAAGTTCCAATGGGTATGGATTTTATGTCAACTGAAAGTAGCATTGATGTTGCTAGGGTGTAATAGAATTATGTCCTGTTAGCAAAAATGGCAAGAAAAGAATGAAAATAATCCTTTGACATAGGTAAAATAAGTTAACTATTTTATTTTTAAAATTAATTCTCAGATATTATTTTAAACATTTCTCTTTTTAAAATAAATTATTCTCTTCTCCTTGCTTTAAGTTTTATATTCTCCCCCACTGCTGTTTTATTCCCTTTTTCAAGAAGGTGAACACTTTTCATGCCCGAATCCTGAGCTGCTTAATGAGTTCTTGCTAAGTATTCTTAGAGCAGTTGTTTTCTTCATTGTTTATAAAAGAATGAAGTTATGTATTTTTCAAAACAGTTTAAGGTATTTTTTGTAAAATTAAAGGCAATCCGTATTGATAATCTCTATATTAAACTGCTGAGAGGGAAAGAGAGAGAGAGATCAAAGGCAATCTAATCAGTTGTTATAGAGGTTTAGAGATTCAGTTTGATCTCACTCGCTTTATTCTACATCTTTTCTCAAAGACTGTACAATTATTTTTTATTTACTTCAAGAAAAGATGTTGATGCTTTTTTTTTTAAATCTAAACTCAAGCAGAACTTAAATTTTTCTCTGTCATCCCATCTGAATTCAGAAATCCTTGGGATGTTGTGGTGAAAAGGGAGAGCTGGATGCCCACTTCTCACATTCAGAAGGTCGAGGGAAAGAAATACCCCTGATTTTGTCTTTGTTGAGAAAACCCAAAATATAATTAGAAAGGAGAGTAATGCTTTGCTAAGGACTTTGCTCTATTATCTTAACAGTGAAGAGAATGGAATACTTATTCCATTCCAGAAATCAGTAATTTTAAAATACTTTACTCAGTTTGGGTCAACTTGACAATAATGGAAGGATGATAAAGGAAACTCTATAATTTTTGTCTCTATAGATATATTTAATTTTTCTACTTCATGTCTCAAATATATCTCTAGTACACTTTGCCTTCATGTGTCAGAAAAAAAGCTGTACTTGCAATGGATTTACATTATTCATTACATCATTACATCGTTACATACTTTTGAGCACTTACTAAAAGGCAGGTGATATGTTAGAGTTCAAAGAATATAGAGACACAAAGTCCTTGCCTTTAAAGAGTTCATAGTCTATATTGGGAGAGTCAGGCAACCCAGTGATCCCAACACAGTGAAGTAACATTTTAATTATAAAATAGCATCACTGTGAAGCCATAGCATGATATGTTCTCTTCTGGTTTGAGATATGATATAATATCTAGTTCATAAGTGGAAATATCTCCCTGTAGTTTTAGTGATTGCTTGGTTTATCTATAAAAATTTGGAATTTGTAAGCTTATAACTAAAATTATAAGAAAAAGGAATTATATAGAAAGAGCAAATAAAGTGAGATTAAAGAAATACTAAAAACAAAATCCTATGAACTTAAGAGAAATAATGGAGAAGGAACAACAAAGATGGAGAAAGAGAAATTGAATTGTAATGATCAGAAGGATGAGGGAGAACTGTGAGACATTGATGGCACTACAAAAGACTGAGAATAGACAAGTAGGTAGAGAAAGGGCAATGCATGGGAAAAGCAATCAATAAAGCAAGTGATGCATATATCACCTAGGATATACTGTGAAATGTGCCCATGGATTTATCATTTGGAAAGGTATATTTAGCTTTAAAAGAAGCAGTTGTGAAGCTAACATGGACTAGAATATGATGCAAGATAGGGATTGAAAATCGATAGCCATGGAAAAATCACTTGCATTGAAGGTACAAAAAAGGCCAATGAACACAACTACAAAGATGGTAGAGAAACAGACTAAGGTTGATGAGGGACTATCACAGAATGTAACAAAAGGAAGGATTTTAAAAAGAAGGTAGTAAACTATCCGAAATGCTACTGATAAGCAGAACCACACGAAATAATTCCATGGATTTGGCTATTAGGTAGACATTAACTTGTGGGATGATTTGGCTAAATTTTATTTTCTCCCTCAATTGGTAAACCTTAGGAGGGCATGGTGAAAGTCTATTTTTTTTTCTTCTTTTTAGAGTTAATGGAAGGGGTCCTAAGATAGAAGCTTGGTCACAATGATAGGAAGTAGGGAAATGATTCAGTGGAAAAGAGGAGATTGAAGGCAGAGAAAAGGAATGACTCACAAAGCAATTCTTTGAGGTCAGAGGGGAAGATGGGATTTAGAGCGCTGTGGAGGATTTAGCCTGGCCTTGTATTTACTTTACTATTTTAAATAGCATTCTTTAGTTTATCTTAGCTTTAAATATCTTTTTGTTGCTAGGTTGAATCTTAAATGTCATAATATTGAGTGATTGTGAGTTTGGAAAATCCAGTTTGTCAGGTGAAAATATACTTCTGCACATTTCAAAAATAATTTCAGGTCCTTTTCCCTATTTTAAAGTTTGTATAATGTACATCATAGTGACTATAGTTAATAATATTGCATTGCATATTTGAAAGTTGCTAAGAGAGTAAATCTTGAAAGTTCTCATTACAAGAAAAGAATTTGTAACTACATGGTGACAGTGTTAGCTAGAAGTATCATTGTGATCATTTTGCAGTGCATACATTATCAAATTATTATGTTGTACCCTTGAAACTACTATACTGCTAAAAGTTGTATCTCAATTTAAAAAAAAAAGCATGTATGTCTTCTAAACATGTTAGGTTTTTTTTTTTTAAACATTATTTATTTATTTATTTGAGAGAGAGAGAAAGGGACAAAGAGCATTAGCTGGGGGCAGGAGGGGAAGGGATGCAGAGGGAGAAGCAACTGTCCTGCTCAGCAGGGATCCTAGGACTCTGGGATTATGACCTGAGCTGAAGGCAGACCCTTAACTGACTCAGGCACTCCAGCATGTTAGTTTTTTTGTTGTTGTCATTGTTGTTGTTTTGTTTTTTTGAGCCAGGCTATTTCAACATCTTCAAGCACACACTATAATTATACAATTATTTTAAAATCATATGTTATATAATTATATGAGGCTTATATAATAAATCTTTATAAATAAATATATAAATATTTACAAATAAATATCAAATAAGTTATATAGAATTTATGTAACAATTATATAATCATAAAAATAACTCTTAATGTCAGTGGGATAAATTTAAAGCTTAGAATATCAGATTTTAAGACATTAAAGATGTCATTACAGTGTATCTTATTCTACAATGAAGGAACGTGTACTAGGAATGTAATGTTTATCATGTCATATAACATTCAGATAAAGCCTCAGCTTTTTATTCAGCAAGGAAATATGATGAGATTATCAGTAACTTGTGGATTGATCGTATTTTAGCCTCATACTGTTCATTCCGTAATTCTTTAAATTCCCTACTATTCCATAGTTAGCTCTCCAAAACATTTGGAAACACCTGATGGAGTTCTTTAGTGGTAGATATCTCTATACTGTTTTTACTTTGAGCTTATGCAAGAAAGCTCTTAAGAAGTACTTTATAAAAATCATAGATTTCTATGCATGGGGATGGTGCAGATCAGAGGGTCTGTGACCCTTGCCCATGTAGGTGGGAAGTAATGGTGAATATTTATCTGAAGTTCTTCCAGTGTACTTTTTTGTTGTTGTTTAAGTTGACATGTCAAAGGGATTGAAACTTTTAAGTAACACGCTGACAGTCCTATGTTTGTCTGCAGTAATGATCTCATTGAAAACCAGCTTAATTTGATATGTAGAACTCCTCAGCATAGCCACAAACAGACTCTTTTGGGTTATCAATTTCCTGGTGAAATAATTACAGTAACAGCAGAGCAGTCTTTTCCTATCCTTTCTTTTAGAAGAAGTAAGCATATTTTATTGAAGCCGTGTACACAGCTGTGATTTGAATGGCAATATTTTTCTTACATCTGTGAAGACTAATTTTCCTGACCTTTGCTTCAGCACAATTGAGTTAAATACTCAAGGGACCAAGTTACTATATTTAAGACAAAATGCATGATGGTTGTTATTGAGCTGAGTAAGATGTGGCGCCTGCCCAGGAGGGGCTCACAATCCAGTGAGAGAGTCAGACTTACATGTAAACAACTCTTGCATGAGGTTAACTGTCATTAAGAGCACCAGCAGAGCAATGATGGAGGGCTCTCTCTGTTTCTCTTATTGCCTGGGGCCACCTCCCTCAAGCAGCTAGTGTTCTGACCCACTGAAGGTATGTAGTGTTTCCATTCTCTTATATCCTGATTGCTGTGTCTCTGTTGGAAATCATGAATCCTCCCCTGAATCTTGACTCCACTCTTTGTTCCACAAGGGGTTTGGTAGACACCTCTTGGGTCTATGTTTTGGCTCTGAGTAATCTCGCCATAATGGCTTGGGAAGAAAGTACACAGCTCATTTCACCAACAAGGTAGCCAGCAGAATAAATAACAAAAACAACAAAACCCTAATATTGCTGTGAGAAGGGATTGCTAATTATTGGTTTTCACTCCTTGGGAGAAAGAATCCAGATTGCCAGGTCATGGGGTAGATTTTCCATAAGGTACATGAAGACGAAGTCTGTAAATTGTGTTCATCCTCTGTCAGCTCCTGCTTCTTTGTGGTTACTCTTTATACCTTTAACTGTTAGTCCTAGGCTGAAAGGAAAATCACCAAAGATTCATTATCTCACTACTCAGTAGACTGAGAAGAGCTCATAGGAAATGTCTTTTTTTCTATTACACAGAAGTCTATTTGGCTTAGAAACGTTTTCTTCTAGCATAGGTCACAAAATGTCCTATTTAAACAGTAGTAAATCACTGTGTTAAGATAAAGTACATAGAGCACTTGAAGGTTTCTTTAAAAAGATTGAAGCAGAAAAATGGAGGAGGAAATAAATATGCAGCCACTAGGGTTAACATTGTTGCTATGATGGAAGAATACAATTTAACTCTGAGCAGTCTAGAAGTCAGGACTCAAAATACAGCAAGATGATAGAATGGAGTAAATATATTAATTACTAAAGGGGTAAGTCGTATGTCTGGCTATATGATAAAATCTTTCCATGTGGAATATTATATAAGGGGGCAATATTTGCCCACAATTTTATTGCAAATGAAAGCAGTTTTTGGATAAAAGTTTAGGACATCAGGTATAATAGAGTCAAAGTGTTCTCAAAACAAAAGCAAAAGCTATGGAGTATTATGCCTCCATCAGAAAGGATGAATACCCAACTTTTGTAGCAACATGGACGGGACTGGAAGAGATTATGCTGAGTGAAATAAGTCAAGCAGAAGAGTCAATTATCATATGGTTTCACTGATTTGTGGAGCATAAGAAATAGCATGGAGGACATGGGGAGTTAGGAGAAGGCAGTTGGGGGAAATTGGAAGGGGAGGTGAACAATGAGAGACTATGGACTCTGAAAAACAATCTGAAGGGTTTGAAGAGGTGGGGGGATGGGAGGTTGGGGGAACCAGGTGGTGGGTATTAGAGAGGGCACGGATTGCATGGAGCACTGGGTGTGGTGCAAAAACAATGAATACTGTTATGCTGAAAATAAATTAAAAAAAAAAAGAAAAAAAAAAGCTGAAGTTATCAGAACCCTGAAATAACTCAGTTTTTGCCACTTTGTTTTCTTAATGCAGATTAATTATCTGAACACAAAATAATAAATGAGTTTATACAATGCCCTTTCACCCATACATACATTCCTTAAAATACAGAAACTTTCAAACTATGGTTTGTGTTTACTAGAAGATTAACCTTCCTGACGTTTTTAAATCAGCTGATTTATTGGATAATTATTAATTGTTGAGGAATAAAGGAACTGAGTAGTAAAAACATCCTCAATCTTTGTAGCAAATGTCACAATTATTCCGCTCAGTATATATACATTTTTAATTGAAGTATAGTTTCGGGTGTGCAACATAGTGATTCAGTGATTCCACAAGTCTGTGTTGTGCTATGCTCACCTCAAGTGTAGCTGCCATATGCCACCACCCAAGTACCTTACAATACATTGACTATGGTCCCTATGCTGTGCCTTTTATCCCTGTGACTTATTCATCCCATAACTGAAATGTCTGTTTCTTCACTTATTTTGCCCATTTCCCCTCCCACTTCCCCTCTGGCATCCATTAGTTTGTTCTCTGTCTCTATGGGTCTGTTCTGCCTTTTATTTGCTTGTTTATTCATTTGTTTTGTTTTTTAGATTCCATGTAGAAGTAAAATCATATGGTATTTGTCTTTCTCTGTCTGACTTATTTCACTTGGCATAATGCCCTCTAGGTCCATCCATGTTGTTGCAAATGGCAATCGTTCAGTACCTTTAAGGGTTCTTATAACTTTAATCTTTCTATCAATTTTTAAGTCTCTAGCAGAATTAAACCCTAGTTGCTTACAGTAGATATTGGCTCATTTGCACACCCTATACTGACTCTCTTCCTTTTTCTGTCTCACTTTTCCATTATCCCACCAGTGACTCTTTGAATTATCTCTTGAACTATTCACACTCAAGTCTTAGTCTGAAAATCTGCTTTTGAAGAAGCTAATCTAACACAATCATTAAAGAAAGAATAATTTTTTTGGCAAAATATGTTCCACTAAGGAAGGATATGTGGAATGATAAATTTTAAGTTGATTTTTTACAATAAAGCCAAAAGAATTTAGAGTATCCATTGAGATTTATTTTCTATGAATATCAGGTTATCATTTCTTCCCTCTTATTTTTGACATTTTACTTATGAACCTGGTTTCTTTTTATTTTCTCTCAGTTATTCCAGCTCTGGTAAAAGTAGTCTGCATTGTGAACACTATTGTTAAGAGCAAGACAGCTGAATAAATCGATGTCAGATTGCAATTACAATTTCATTTTGAGTATTCCTTCTCCTAATTACATGATCTCCTAAACTAAGGGTAGACTGAAAGGCAAAATAGTGAATGGGATTCTTTCTTTAAAGAATTTATTTATTTATTTATTTATTTATTTATTTATTTATCAATCAGAGAGAGGGAGAGGGAGAGCACACAAGCAGGCAGAGTGGCAAGCAGAGACGGAGAGAGAAGCAGGCTCCCTGCCGACCAAGGAGCCCAAAGTGGGACTCGATCCCAGGACCCTGGGATCATGACCCAAGCCGAAGGCAGCAGCTTAACCAACTGAGCCACCCAGGTGTCCCATTATTTGAGTGATCCCATTTTTTGAGAGTCTTAAGAATCCAAACTTGAACTGTTGAATCACTATTATCATATCAAAAGGAAACCATGGTCTTGTAACTCTACCCTGTGTCAGGTCAGTGAACAGAATGCATTCCAAGCAAATATATTTGGACTTTCCTCTGATGGAAGTCAGTGAAAACCACGCATTTTATTTCAAAGATTTTGAAATGTCTGCAAAGGACATCATCGCCTGTATGTCCATTAAGAAGGCATTTCATTTCTAAAGTCTGGGAAGTAGCTCATTACACAGGAGTACCTTCCAGGCTCAGTCACTAATTACACAGATCTGCCTTCAAAAAAATCAGAAGATTAACCAGGTATTACATAACTGAGTATTTTCATAACTAAGGTATTACATAGCTGAAAATCTTGGGTATATAAACAGATGGTTTCCACAGCTGCCTTGACAAGAAAACATGACTTCTCAAGAGGATAGTAGTAGATTGATTTTTTTCCCCCTCTCAACTTGAAAGATAATTTTTTTTTTACTAAATACTAGACATGGTTTTGATTCTATCAGTTAGAAGTTAATAAATTTGATATTTTCCTTTAAAAATAACTACAGTTGCTTTTGAATTTTTTTTGTACTTCTGCTTATAGTCAAATGGAATTACAGATACTTTATTTACACCATGCTCCCCAAACAACCTAGAATAGGAAAATTTTAAGAAAAACAGCAGTATTTATGATACTGGTCATTAAACAATGAAAGTAAGTGATTTGGGGAAATAGGGAACAAATGAAGTGAGGCCCTTTGGTAGAAGCTTGTAAGTTTCCAGGCAAGGATTCCTAGAATTGAGGAGATGCAGTGGGAGTTTGTGGAGACTAAAGCAGGTAGAATTTTCACAAAATATTACCAGATAGAAGACAGTTGCATACAGAAATAACACTGGAGAGATGAGGAGATTCCTACTCGAGTATTCAACTGGATACTGTCTGGCACATACCTGTGAAGAAACTTCCTTAAAAAAACTGATTTTTCTCTTTCTCCTCCATTTTATTTTTCTCTGCCTCTCTGTCTCTTTGACTCTCTGTTTCTGTGTCTTGGAAGACACATTATTACTGTTCTTTTGACTAAATTTCCTTATTTTTCTGTTTCATTATTTTCCTCTTTTTAAATTTTTCAGGCTTAATTTTTTTGTTTCTTCTTGATTAACGATTGAAGTTAAGGTCATGAATTTTCACTTTTTTTTTTTTTAGTATATGCATTTAAGACAGAGCTTTGTCTGTTCTGAGTATGGATTTGAGTGCATCTTACCAGTTTTATATGTCAGAAGTTCAGTATTATTCAGCTCAAAATATTTCTAAATGCTTTTGTGATTTCTCCTTTGTTCCACTGGTTATTGAAATGTGATGTGTTGACTGCCAAACATTCAGTTTCTTAGAGTTACTTTTAACACCAATTTCTTGATTAATTCTACTGTGATCAAAGAATATCCTTTGTATATTTTTAATCCTTTTAACTTTATTGAGCACTGCTTTATGACTTAATATAAGATCCATTTTGGATGGGGCTCCTGGATGACTCAGTTGATTGAGTGTCTACCTTCAACTCAGGTTGTGATCCCAGGATCCTGGGAATGAGCCCCAAGTGGGACTCCCTGCTCAGTGTGGGGGCTATCTGCCTCCCTCTCCCTCTTCCTGCTGCTCTCCCTGCTTGTGCAGGCACTCACACACACACTCTCTCTCTCTCTCTGTCAAACAAGTAAATAAATCTTTAAAAAAAAAAACCAATATTGGTAACTGTTACTTGAAAATAATGTCTCAGAAAGAATGGTCATCTGCAGTTGTTGGGTATGCTTTATGCTTGGTCTAATTTTCTTGTGTGCTTATTCTGTTTTGTTTTTTCCTGTTTATGTAAGTTACTGAAAGAAATATATAAAAGTCTTCTGTTATTTATTTGGATGTGCAAATTTTGCTTTTATTTCAGAAATTTAATTTTTTTGTATTTCAAGGATATGTTTGAGGATATTACATAAAAATGTAGTCTATTAACTGATTCTTTATTATTATAAACTCCCTTTTTGTCTTTTGTAATTTTTTCCCCCTTATGGTCTGCCCTTTCTGCTTATAGCTGTTTTAGGATTTATTTTATTTTATTTTATTTTGTTTTATTTTATGATTTTATTTATTTATTTTGAGAGAGAGAGCGTGCAAGTGAGCAGGGGGAAGGGCAAAAGGAGAGAAAGAATCTCAAGAAGACTCCACGTTGGGTGTGGAGTCCCATGTGGGTCTCAGTCTCACCTGAACCGAAATCAAGAGTGGGAAGCTTAACTCACTCAGCCATTCACTCAGACACCTCTAGGATATCTTTTAATATCCTTGTGTTTTCATCCTTTCTGTATCTATTCATATATGGACATATATAACATAACATGTTTATATTCATATGTGTTACATCTTTCTAAACAAAAATAGTTGTGTTTTTATTTATCCAGCATAACAATCTTTCTTTGTCTTTGAATTAGAGTTTTTATATATATGACACTGAGTTACTTACATATTTGGGTGTGTATAATCTTAACATTTATATTCTGTAGCCCATCTGTTCTTTGTTACATATGTCATTATTGAGTTTTTAAAAAATAGATTATTTCTTATTCTTTTAGTTCTTTAAATGCTTACCCTATATATTACAATAGACATCTTTTACTGATTAAAATGCATCTTTATTACTTTTACATTTTCTGATTCAAGTACCTTAAAAATTTTCCTTCTCAACTTTCACACTATTAATTTTGCAAATATTAATTCTATATATATTTTGAACTGCATGTATTATTATTGTTTTAACATTTAATATTTGTTTCTGATATAGTCTAACATTTCCCCTTTCCAGTTATTTTTGTTCTTGCTATATTATTATACTTTAATCAGGGATTATTTTCTTTTTGTCTGAAGAATTATCTTTGATATTTCATTCAGGACAAGAACTATGGCTTTAACTTCTCTGAGTTTTCATCCAAAAGAGTCATTACATACCAATATTTAGCCTTCATTTTTGAAGAATATTTTTTTCCTTAAATATCAATTCAGTTGTTTCATTTAGCATGGAAATGGTCTCTGTCTCCCATTGTTTTGTTTAAAAAGTAAGCTTTTAGGCTTATAATTACCCTTTTTGAAATTTTTTATTTACATGATTTAAAGTTTTCCTTTTGTCTCAGTTTTTAATAGTTTTACATGATGTACCTAGGTGTAATCTTGTATGTAGCCAGGCTGTGATTCATAGAGTACTCTGAATATTTCAAATGGCGATGTTTTTCATCAGTTTGGGGAAATTCTCAGCCAGTATTTCTTCTCACACTTCTATTTCCCTCTCTGTCTTTTCTCCTTCTCGGACTTCAGTTAGATATGTGAGGCTTATTTATCTAGGTTCCACATTTATGTAGGTTCTCTTATTTCCTTTCACACCTCATTTACTTGTTTGCTTCAACTATGTACTCTGTATGTGTACATGTAGGCAATGTCATAGGTATATATTTTCTTTCTATTTCTGTGATTAATCTCCTTTTAAATTCCTTTATATCTAAAGTTCAATTTTTTGTAAGTTCCCTGATTTCTCTTTGATTTTAAAACTCAATTCCAATTCTCCAGTGAAAGTACTCCATCTTTACGTTTATTTTTGGAGCATATTAAACATAGTTGTTATTTACTTATTTGTTTATTTTTAAAGATTTAATTTGTTTGGGAGAGAGGTTGAGTGCACATAAGCCGGGGAGAGGGGCAGAAGGAGAGGGAGAAGCAGACTCCCTGCCAAGCAGGGAGCAAACGATGAGAGACTTGATCCCAGGACTCGGGATCATGACCAGAGCCAAAGGCAGCTGCTTAACCAACTGAGCCACCCAGGTGACCTAAACATAGTTGTTTTAAAGTCTACTCCTGATAACTCAAATATCTAAAACTTCTGTTGGTCTGCTTTTACTTTTTTACTCTTAGGTGTCTCAGTCACTTGATCCTGTTTTCTAGCGTATCTGCTAACTTTTGACTGAATGCCAGTGGTTGTAAATAAAAGTGTTGAGACTCTGGATGATGTTACCTTCCCTCTTGCTGGCCAGGACAGTATGTGCAGATGGCTGTTTCAGGTGAGGACACTCTGCTTCTGGTTCGCTTCTATTCCATAGCTGTTACCCTTTCACGTGTCTCAATTGAAAGCCTGTGGCTTTTATAAGGCCCTCTATTGTAGAGGGCCTAAACTCCAGTTGTCATCTCCCCTGAACTGCCAAACTACCCAAATATCTGCTCATGTTTTTAAAATCTCAACAACAGTTTCTGCTTGTTTTCTTATGATTTTGCTCCTCAAATTTTATCACTCAGGTAATTCCTCAAGGGAGATTTTTTACAGAACGCCATGACCAGTCCTCTGAAGTTCTCTTGCTCTGGAAAGCTTGATCGCTCAAATTCTTACTGTTTCCATAGCTCTGAACTCCAATCATTGTCTCTTTAGCCCACTGAGACCACTGTAAATTCCAGAGACCTACTTTCTTTTCATGATCCACGTCCCATGCTTTTTATCATCAAAAGCCCTGAAGGAAAAGTGGGCTTACATTAGTAACATAAATATTTGGGTTCTATTTCTGTCTTTTGCAATGAATGTTTCAAAGCAGCTGTTAGAAGCATATTATTTAAGACCAAAGGGTAATATCACTCACATCTGGGAGGGGTGAAGGGGAGAAAATTGAATGATGAAATATGCTGTAGGAAACAATGGAAGCAAGAAAACAATGCCAGAATGGTGTCCACAGTGGAGATAAAAAAGCCCAACTCTAAACAGAGGTTGCTAAACAAATCAACCCCTATGCAATTAGATGGAAAACTCTTAGCAACAACATGAAAATGAAAGCCTAGCTAGAAATCAAGCACAATAAAAGATGACTCAGATTCTCTAAGTTTACATACTTCATAGCATTACTTTCAATTCTACATAGAGTTAGTTCACATGAGATGAGATGGAATTGCAAGTGATAGAGGAAGAAGAAATAATTTCTGGATTCCAGACATAAGATCAATACTAATCTGTCATTTAGTAAAGGAACTCAAACTCTCTGAACATTTATTAATTAATTCCTACTAAAATTTCCTTCAAAATCTTAAGGATAGATACAGTTTGACTTTGTTATAGGTAGAAAATTGGAAGTAAGACTTCTGGTCTTGTTAAACATTTCTGGTTCTATTGTTATTTTAAAAATCTCATCTTCCAAATATCAAGCTTTACTGGGATCTGAAACATGGTTAAATATGAATATGAATTCACTATTTTTCCATAAAAGATCATTCTGTATAATGTGTGTATCCCTCTTGGTGTAAAACTGTTGTTTAAGTTTTACAGATTTATACCTATGAGTATTTAGTCTGTCAAACCCTCCTTGAAAGTGTATGTGAGTGTGTGTGTATGTGTGTGTGTGTATGAGAGAGAGAGAGAGAGAGAGAGAGAGAGAGAGATACAATAGGAGAGCAAAACGGGCTACACAATTTGCAGAACACAGTGCAAAATAAAAATGCAGGACCCCTTTTTCAAGAGTTACTAAGAATTTTAAGAAGATGACAGCAGAGCATTAAACCAAGTATGGGACTCTTTGGAGCAGAGGCCTGTGTGACTGTACAAGTATATGCTCAGGAAATGGGCTCCAGTGTGGTGGGGAGAGAGAACGGGAAGAAAGAACAAATACATGTTTTATATCAGTCGCTTCATATTCTCAGGAGAACCTGTGCTAACAATTTGAAGTCTTGTTTATTCTGATTACTTTGATGATTTGGAAGTTTGAGATTAGAGGTTAAAGTGGAGTAAATTCCTCTGTATCAAATTGGAAGTTAATGGAATGGGGGGAGAATGGAATTCAGTGAGAGAGGTTGAGACAAGCCATTGAGGCTGGATGATACACAGGAGAATCTGCACTGTATGTAGTTCAGGGTCTGGGAGAAATTGGAGTTTAAATATATACATAAAGGTAAATATATACATATATTTGGGGCACACACACTCACACACACATGCACACAGAAACACACATAGACCATGATAACAGAATGGTCAGGAGAGACTTTGGAGAAGGAAATCTAACAGAGATTATTAAAAATATGGTCTTTGGGGCACCTGGGTGGCTCAGCTGGTTAAGCATCTGCCTTCAGCTCAGGTTATGATCCCAGCATCCTAGGATAGATCTCCACATCAGTCTCCCTGCTCAGCAGGAAGTCTGTTTCTTCCTCTCCCACCCCCCATGCTTGTATTCCCTCTCTCACTGTCTCTTTCTCTCTGTCAAATAAATAAATAAAATCTTTTTAAAAAAACAAAAAATAAATAAAAATAAAAGTATAGTCTTTCCATGGACTATGCATATAACACCTTTCCCGTATCTCTGCCTTGAAATCTTCAATGCAATTTGCTTTGATATTTAATGACAACCTATCATCTGAAAAGATAAGATGTTTAAAAAACTCAAAACTTCCTTTCCCACTATGAGTGAATTATTTATGACAAGTCTCCTTTGGAGACATATATATGTGTATCTTTTGATATCTATCTATTATCTATCTATATGTCTCCACATATCTATATCTACATGTATCTTTATATTTCTCCGTGACCCTCGGTTTGAGTATAAACTCTCTTATTATTTCACTGACAAGAAAGGAACCATCTTCAATATATTTCCACCAGCAAAGAAGATTGAGTTAGGTTTTACTTTCTGTGGCTTGTTTTCTTTCTTTCTTTTTTTTTTTTAAAGATTTTATTTATTCATTTGACAGAGATCACAAGTAGGCAGAGATGCAGGCAGAGAGAGAGAGGAGGAGGCAGGCCCCCCGCCGAGCAGAGAGCCCAACGCGGGGCTCGATCCCAGGACCCCGGGACCACGACCCGAGCCGAAGGCAGAGGCCCTAACCCACTGAGCCACCCAGGCGCCCCTTTCTAAAAGCAATAGTTTACTTCCAATTTCAAATATGAAAATATAACTATAAATATGCTTTTGGAATATGTACCTATTCCTATCCAGAAATTTTGATACTACCCTTCTGTTTCCTAAATCTTTATCATTTGGAATTTACTCATTCAAACAATTTTAAAAACAATATTAATATTTACTTTCTTGATACATGTTAAATTAAGAGTCTTTGAAGATCAAACTCATTATAATTTTTAAACCACAATGTTGGAGAAATGTGTGCTAATATTTAGAATGCAGGCGTATATGCAGTAATCAGTTTCCATTCCTTTGGTACTATTAACTGATTCCTTTCCATTTGGGACTAATCTAGCTGAGTAGATATTTTGGAACTTTTAATGAATGATGTATGAATCTGAGTTGACTTTTATCGACTCATTTACCCAATATCATATTTACCTCTATTTTTAAAAAATTTCTTAGCAATTTTTAATATTAATTTTTCCAATAAAATTCAGAATCCTTTTGTCCAGTCTGGAGAAAAAAATTAGGATTCTGATAGTAATTGCCCCAAATTCACATACTCATAAAAGAAAGACACTTTGTAATTTTTAAGTTGTATTAGCCAGGAAAACAGTATCTCTCTCCATCTACTCAGAGTTTCTGTTAGGTCTCTAAATAATAGTTTAGTTTTTTTTCATCTTATAGGCATTGTAAATTTTGTGTTTACACTAATAATAATTTTAAAGCCTTTGTTGCTAATATAAAAATTATATTACATATACAATTGCATATTTTATTATAGTTGATGTTATATGCTATACCATACTAAATAAATAAATTATATGTTATATATATCTTTATAAATATACATACATTCCATTCATTCATTTAATCACTCAAGTAATACTAAATATTGAGGATACGATAGTGAATAATGGCAATTATGATTTCTGCTGTTATGGAGTTTTCTAGTTGGGAAACAAAACATAGATAAATGCAACTCAACATAATTATAGCTCATAATCAAGTCAAAGGTAAAAACAAAGTAATTTAAGAGTAGTGTTAGGGGTGGTTAGAATTTTTTAAAAGTTTTATTTATGTAAGTAATCTCTACGCCCAATACAGGGCTCAGACCCACAACCCCGAGATCAAGAGTCACAGCCTTTTTCAACTGAGCCAGTTAGATGCCCCAAGAGTAGTGGTTTTTAAACACACATTATGAAGTATACATCGTAACTAAAAATTTTGTACACCCCTTGTAGAAGCATATTTGTTTAAATGTATATATATTTGCTGTACATATGTGAGTGCATACAATTATTTTGTATTATAAATTATATAAAATACACACAGTGCAGATAATTGAAAGGCTGTAGTAAAAATAAATACAAATCAACAGTATAGTATTTTCTTCCTATATCCCAATGGCTTCTCTATTTTGTCCTCCCCATAATGTACACATATCCCACATCGAAAGCTAAAGTAGTGCTTTAGTGTGTGGTAGGGAATTCTTTCCTCATGTGGTGACATTTAAGCTCAGTTCTCAAGTATAAAAAGTGTCACTGGGAGACAATGGAAAAAGCATTCTAGGAATAGATAATAACAGGTATCAATTCCTGATGTTAGAAAGAGTATGATGTGTCTCAGGAAAGGTCACAAAACAGTGTTGCTGGATCATTGTGGATGGTGGGGTTGGGAAAGAATGGAGAAGATGAGAATGGAGAGACAGGCAGGGTCCAAAGCGTTTATATCCTATAGGTTTTGTAAGGCATTTGGCTTTTATAATAAAGAAGAATTCTGGGCTTGAGAGTGACATGTCTGATTGTGATTTCTTTCTTTTTGTAAAAAAGATTTTATTTATTTATTTTGGCAGATAGAGATTACAAGTAGGCAGAGAGGCAGGCAGAGAGAGCCCGATGCGGGGCTCGATCCCAGGACCCTGGGATCATGATCCGAGCCGAAGGCAGAGGCTTTAACCCACTGAGCCACCCAGGGGCCCCTCTAATTGTGATTTCAATTCTGTTTGATTATTGGGATCTCCAGGGAGAGTGCTTATAGGGACAATTAGGGGAACCAAGACTGAGTCCTGAGGTACGCCAACATTTTTAAGTTGAGTGGAGGAGAAACCTATAAAGGAGAAAGATGAGAAATGATAAGGTATAGAGAAATGGAGATGCCAGCACGTATCACAAAATCTCAATGAGAAGAGTGTTCAAGAGAGCAGCAGTGGCTAATTGAGAGATAAATCATTCATAGGTAGGGTAAGATAAAGACAGAAAAGGATGCATTGATTTTGGCAACATGAAAACCTTTGGTAACTTTGACAAAAGCAGTTTCAGTGGTGCTATGGGAATAGAAGTCAGATTGGAATAAGGTGAATAGGACAAATTGTGGATACAGTTTTGCCTCAGAACATAAAAGGCTGCCACTTTTTAAAATAGATATAGATTATTCCACTCTATGGATGTATAATAATTTATTTAATCAGTCAAGTATTGGCTGACATTTATGTTGTTTCCAATCTTTTGCTAACACAAGCATTGCTTACAAGAATAGCTCTGTATAAAGAGTTCTGTTCACCATATGAATATACATGCAGAACACATTTTTAGAAATGGAAGAACTGAAATGATCAATTCTGAGACATATCCTATTAAACCATGGAGCTTAAAGATTTAGAAAATCCTCAAAGCTTTCAGACAAATGAGATCAAATAACATACAAGGGTAAGAGAATTAAATTGGCATAATTCTGGCAAAAGCAGCATGCAAAGCAAGGAAAAACTCAAGGAAAGAAACTGTGAAACAAAAGTCTCACTAGCCATGCTGTCCTTCAAATGCCAAGGCTATAGGAAATCATTTTAGTCATTTAAAAATTCAGAAAATTCTTTAATCATGAATCCTTACTTGGCAATCTACTAGAAGATGAACTTCAACTATGACATGAGTGAGGAAACTGGCAAAAAGAATATTGGTGACAAGTACTTGCAGATCTAGGAGTCACCCAAAGCTGAACAGAAGAGAAAAAAATAACACCTAAATACTATAGGAAAGAATAAAATATGCACATTTTATATTCTGACAAAGTAGATATAATACAAATGAAATGAGAGAGGAGAAAGGGTATGGAAAAAACAATAAATAGGTAGAAATCAAAAATAACATTAAACACTGACAAAACAGATAGTTTTGTCAGATGACAGATGACAGAGAATTAAGGATATTTTTACAAAGATATAAGTAGGAAGGTGACCACTAGGACAAAAATGCAAACCTTCTAAATTTCAAAAGAAATTTCAACTATTAGAAAGCAAAGAAGGGGCGCCTGGGTGGCTCAGTGGGTTAAGTCTCTGCTTTCAGCTCAGGTCATGATTTCAGGGTCCTGGGATCGAGCCCTACATTGGGCTGTCTGCTCAGCGGGGAGCCTGCTTTCCTCTCTCTCTCTGCCTGCTTCTCTGCCTACTTATGATCTCTGTCAAATAAATAAATAAAATCTTTAAAAAAAAAAAGGAAAGCAAAGAAAATAATTCAACAGCAGAAAGCAAACAAAGTAAACATAAAACACATAATACAAACAAAATATAATGCACATAATACAAAGCAAACAAAACAAACATAATACACATAGTAATTTAACATAAAATAATATAATAGGCCAACCATCCGAGCCATATCAATCAAAGTGAATGGGCTTAGTTCACCTCATAAAATAAAATAATTTTCAAATTGGCTCAAAAAGTAAAACACAATGATATGTTACATACAAGAGACACCCCTAAAACAAATGATTCAGAATTTCTAAAAATAAAGGCATACAAATTATACCAAACACATAAAAGTAACAAAAAATCACAGATTTTGATCTTAGAGTATCCAAAGTAAAATTCAATCCAAAAATGGTTAAACATAAAAATGAGGACTTTTTAAGTGCTAAAAGCCATAATTGATGATAAAATTATGTCAATCATGTATATAGAGCAGTTATGTCTATTATCTATCATCTATCTATCTGTTATCTATCTATCATCTATATCTATGCTCTATCCTGTGAAGTGTTAACAACCACCTATGTAAAAGAGAAACTACAGAAGATAAAGTGTGTCTAGAAAGGAAGACATAGGAACTATGAGGGCATGCAATGATCACTGCAAATCAACTTTTCCAGAAACATAGTAGGCCCTTTCAGTATAGAATTCAGGTTTTCTTTTACTCATAATTTTTGTTGTTATTGTTCTGCTTAAAGGAGGCTCTTTATGTCACTCTATGTACAAGTCAGATCAAGTGGAAAGGAAAAGTTATAGAAGAAAAAGAGCATCACCCCAGCACTCTCTAAGCCCTTTCCGCGTACTGTCCTACCATAATGTAGTAATTATTAACATATTTATTATCTGTCTTCCCCTACGGTACTATACATTGTATACTCCCTGCTATACCCTTGCAACAGTGTCTGACTTGGAACAGTGTCTGGCATACAGTATTTGCTGAATAAATATCTATTGAAAGATTGTACAGCTGAATCCTGTCTGTTCCTTGGAGGTTCTTTTCAATTTAAACAAAAATGTTTTTTTTCAACGTATTATTTCTTCAGTTACTGTTTTCCTCCACAAGTTAATTTTTCTCTTTCTAATAACTGTTTTAATCAAATATTTTATATCCTGGATCTGCTTCCAAATTCTTTCTTTTAAATTCTTGAGTTAAAATTTGTTTTTACTCTAAATTATGAAATACTGCCTCTACTTCATCTTCTAAAGCTCTAATTACATTTTTATTCTTGCATTCATTTTTTTAATTCATAAGGCATAATTTATTTGCTTCATTATTTATTCTTGTTAGTTGCCATTTATTTATGATTTATCTCCTACATGTTTGGTGTCATTTTTATTAAAGGTCTCCTCTTATTGTTCCATTAGCTATGCATCTATAGGAACACATATCCTGCTTATTCTGTTTAGTTCGCTTTCTTTAAAACTTAAAATACTATGCATTATACATTGATGGCTTGCTAAAACAGAAAGACTAGGATCAGTTTGAAAATTTTAGTAAGATTATTTGGGAAAACTAGAATTTTTGTTTATTATGACTTTGTTTAGTACTAATTTATTGCAAAGTACTCTGATACAAACCAGGGTAAGGGCACAAAATCAAATGAAAAGTTCAACATCCAGTGGAGGGTATATATTATACATTACATGTTAATCAGTTCCCAATAGCTGTGGTCTGGAGGGAGGCTCAACAAGAATTAGCAATGGCAGAATACTCAGCAATTATAGACTAAAGGGTATTATGTTTTGAGGACAAAAACTGGAGGAAGCGTTCAGCTTTAGTAAAAACTATTTCCCAAATTAGGACACAGAAAATCTGATCTTAGGAGTTTCGACTGCTGAAGAAAGTTGTCCTACTTCTGGGCACACTGATTTGTTCTCTTTATGTTGTGACTTACTGGCTTTACTTGCTTTTATTGCTTCCCTCATCACAACTACACAGAGAAAGTGAATACATTCCACATTTGTTATTGTCAGAACGTCTGTGTTTTAGTTGTGATTTACGGAAAAAATGCTCAAAGTTACAACTAAGCCCTGGATAATGTTTAGTGTGAAACCCAGGAGATTTTATAAACAGGTAAATGTAAATCATTTCAGCAATTTTCCTTCTTCTTCATGCCAATTAATTCCCACATGAATATCTGCATCTTTGAAGCTGTTTTAAACTGATTCAGCATTTCCTCTCAAAATTGCAGATATAAAATATCTAGCATTTAAATGTTGCTTTAGCCTGAAACTGGAAGTGAGTGTCAATGTAACTGCAAATACATTTTGAATGACTGGTTTCGATTTAATCAACCTTTATAGTTTATTAGTTTTATAACTGGATACAGACACAACATACTTATTAAAATAGGGTTATTTTTTCTGTTCACCAAAATGCACACAATTAAGCAAGTTTTTGTTCTGGATTTACTAACTGTGCTTCTGCTTCACTAGTGTCTTTAAAAGGACAGAGCACGAATAATTCTCTACCTGTGTTACTGCTACAGCCTTGTAAAGAGAAATAGTGGTCATGATGTTCCAAAATCACTTTCTGGTCATTAGGTTACTGAGATTATATCATTCAGAAAAAGACTTTTCTTAACAAGGAGGAAGAACTATGACTGGAGTTTATAATGTCTTCCAGGCATGCACTAAGACAATTTTCAATGACTAATTATAGCTTGAGGAAGCAGAAAAAGACTGCCAGAAAAAAAAAAAAATCCATCAGGGAAGTTAATTTAGAAAAAGAAAGAGTGCAGTTTGAAAGCAATTTTGTAAATTCCAAGCGTAACTACTTGCATTCTTCAAAACAATTTCAGTTTTACTGACTTTAATGATAGGGCATTGGTTATAGAGGGGATAAAATGCTCATTTCATAACTGTAGTGCTTATATTTATATAAGGTGTCCTTAAGAAGAAGTCAACCTGATTCCTTTAGGAAATTATTGGAGGAACATTTGAAATATTAAAACCTATGGTCTTTACGGCTAAACATCTCACAGTTTAAAACTCACTCCCTAGACTCCAATAGTCTCACACTTATAATCATCTATTGATAGTTCTGAAATTTTGAAGCAAGTTGATGTGTCACTCTAAATTTAAGCATTTTCGTGAAATCAGTAAAATTTTGCAATGGATGTTCCTAATAGTCAAATATATTTTATAAATTTATTTAACTTATAAAAAATGTTAAAAATATAAAGTGGACTTGATTTTGTCAAATGATGACTTACAAATGCTATGAAAACAAGTGTTTGCCTCATCTGTTGACTACATTTAAGTTATTTTTAGTAATGAAAATGAAGAAATATATATATAGTTCCAAAGCTCAGGCAAAAAATTTCTTTCTGAAAGTGGATGATTATCATCAGCAAAATTAGCACAATGCCATCATCTACTAACTTATCTGATTTCTATGCAAAGCCTGGCTAGTAATGAAGAATCAGCCACCTGTCACGTAGACAACTATAAGCAAGCAGTACTCAAGTACTACTGCAGTCATGACAGCCAGAATGGTGTTTTATGCCGTGTAAAATACTTCAAACATTAAGGAAAATGATATAGAATAATCTGAATTCCTGTGGAATTTCAATGGAAATGCCATGACAACAAAATAAAGCAACATAAATGGAGACCAGGATTTGGGGCAGTGGAGAATTAAAATTTCTGTCATGGCCGAGGTGGCATGAGCTATGGGATGAACACTGCATCAGTAAAATGAGGTTTAGAACAAAAAGATCTCAAAAACATGGTGAAGGAGTTGAGGAACAACCATCAATCATTTTTAAGGGTAAAATTATAGAATTGATATTTAAAGATATTAATGATAACTGGCTGGATATTTAGATATTAATGATAACTGGCTGGAGAGGCGAGTTAAACCTGAGCACTTACATTAACTGAGCATTGAAAAAGCCAAAGTGAGTAGTGATGTGGCTTCTGTCTAGGGTGATGGTGTCCTTAATTGGAAATGGAATAAAAATCTGAGTATATTTAAAGGAAAAAGAGATGTTTGATGTCTACCAGCACCTTGGCATAAAGAACAGGTGAAAAAGGTAGAGATGACTCAGATTCTTAGCTTTGAAAACCTGGGAGAATTATGATACCTTGGATAACCACAGGAACACGTAGAAGCTGAGGGGGAACAGGCTCAGACTGAAATCGTGTTAAGAAGGCTGAGTAGCAATGAGCAGGTGGAAGTAAAAAATGGGATTCATTTGCAGAGAACAGACCAAAAAAAAAAAACCTAGAAATGTTAAAGGATGGATATTCTATATTATATTTAATTGTTTTTGGCTTTTCACCTATTTGTCAGGCATATTCCAGAGTTTCTATTTTTTCCAAAACACGATTGTGAAGATTAGATTTCTTACTCTGTGAGAAACTGTTGATTTTTTTTCTAGCAAATAATCATGCATTTATCTAGTCGATATAGATAAGAATAAAAGGCTAGCATTCAAATTTTATTTACTTGACCTAGCTATTTTTAATTCATGTGTTAGGAATTCATGGACTTCTGAGTTAAAATCTAAAACAACATAATTTGCATACAAGGTGAAAAGCTGCCATATGATTATTGTTTACCTATAACTCAGTCGAATTTGGACTGTGGTTAAGAATTTGAGTGAATAGTGGGCAGGATGATAAAGGATGCTAATTTACTTTTAAGCTACTTGTATTAAAACTAATATTGCATTGCCAGAATAGGCCGAAACATGTAAGAATTCATTTAGAAATTAAGCCATTGCAAAGAACTGTAATTTGTTCAACACTTCTATTTACTCTTGAATTCTAGTAAGACCCATTATCATAATTGATTACTTACTACGAGACAACAAAGTTTTTAAAAAAAGGGGAAGGATGTGCCTGCATGGCTCATCTGTTATGTGACCAACTACTGATTTCCACTCAGGTCATGATCTCAGAGTGGTGGGATCAAGTCCCATGGGGGGTTCTGTGTTCTGTGCAGAGTCTGCTTGAGATTCTTTCTCCCTCTCCCCACTCTTGTCCATGTGCACTCTCTCTCTCTCTCTCTGAAATAAATGTAAACACACACACAATCTCTCTGACGAGATACTGCTTTTAGAGAAAAGATGTATAAGAGCGATTATATATGGGTCAGTGTGCTAGTTCCTTTGAGGGAGTCCTGTAACTATTATGTTTATATATGAAATTAGAAGTTTCTCACTCTTATAGCTTGTCAAGGTATTGCTGAACAGAATCATAGTGTTTTTGGAATAGCCATTTTCAAATAATTACAATTATTATTATTGTTATTTTATTTCCACTGCCCTTTATTAAACCAAAAGCATATTTGGAAGTCCAATACTTAAAACAGACAACACTTGCAGCTATAAAGTGAGGTTGGGAGTGCAGAGTCTGGTTCTATCCGTGCCTCCAGTCATCTGGCCCTAGCCTCACCTACTGGAGCTTAGCCACACTTGGCCTTTCTAACATGAGGACCATTTACATGTGAAAACATTTTAGGACTGCCCACATTACAGTGGTAATAATTTTAATTTTACTTATAAATGGACCAATGAATTTTTATATTGAGTATGTTCCAGAGATTTTCTAGTCTTCAGGTTGGAAAGCCTCTTACCACCCTAGGGCAATGTTCTGCAGGCAGTTGCTCCCATGAACAGTAACAGATTCCCTACCCTTGCAAGTACTTGGCTACCATGACAAATCTTTTTAATAATTGGAGTAGAGTGAATAGTGGCCCCAAATACATCCAAATTCCCTGGAAACCTGTAAATGTTACATTAGAGGCAAAAGGGACTTTTCAGATGTGATAAATTTAAGGATCTGAGATAAGGAAATTATTCTGCATTATAATGCGGGACCCTAAACAGAATCAGAAGGGTCCCTAGAAGTAGGAAACAGAAGAAAATTTGACTAGGAAAAAGAGGGGGAACTTGATGACAGAATAAGAGGTTGGAGTGATGCAAGGAAGGGGTCATTAACTAGAGCACAGATGGCCTCCCAAACTAGAAAAGGCAAGGGAGGGGAACTTCTACTAGAACCTCCAGAAGGAACCAGCGCAGGGAAGCTAGTTTCAGCCTCTGGAACTATTAGAGAATCAATCTGTGCTGTTATAAGCAGCTAAATTTGCAGTAGTTTGTTACAACAACCATTAGAAGCTAATATTTTCATAATCACATAAAAATAAAACTAATAAGCATGCATCATTTATATAATAAAAGTCTTCTCTATAAAAAAGGTGATGCATTTCACTAGTGTGACACAATGGTTCTTGCTTTTAAATTATTATTCTCATCTGATTCTCAAAATCATTCTTTAAGGTAAGTGGGAAAGATATTATATGTATTTTATTTATGAGGACACTGAAGCTTGGGGAGCTTACACAACTTGCAGTAAAAAGATGTTCTTTGACTCCTTGCCTCATGTTTCTGCCTATACAGTCCTGCTTCTTCAGAAAGACTCAAAAAAGATGTGTAACAAGTTATATAGACCCCATTTATTTAACATCAGGCAGTTGCCTCCCCTTAAGTAGGAAAATAGAAAATTCAGCACAAAGAAAAAACAACTTCTATCTTAAATTCATGTTGAACAATAGCTTTCTTTTTTTATTAGTATTAATTATTTTTATTAACATGTAATGTATTATTTGCCCCAGGGGTACGGGTTTGTGAATCTTCAAGCTTACACACTTCACAGCACTCACCATATCACATTCCTTCCCCAATGTCCATAACTCAACCACCCTCTCCGCACTCCACTTCCCCCTAGCAACCCTCAGTTTATTTTGTGAGATGAAGAGTCTCTTATGGTCTGTCTCACGCCCAATCCCATCTTGTTTCATTTATTCTTTTCCTAACCCCAAACCCCCAATATTGTATCTCCACTTCCTCATATCAGGGAGATCATATGATAGCTGTCTTTCTTGACTTATTTCACTAAGCATAATACCCTCTAGTTCCATCCACATCATTACAAATGGCAAGACTTCATTTCTTTTGATGGCTGCATAGTATTCCATTGCATATATATATACCACTCTTCTTTATCCATTCATCTGTTGATGGACATCTAGATTCTTTCCATAATTTGGCTATTTTGTACATTGTTGCTATAAACATTCAGGTGCACATGCCTCTTTGGATCACTACATTTGTATCTTTAGGGTAAATACCCAGTAGTGGGATTACTGGGTCATAGGGTAGTTCTATTTTTAACTTTTTGAGGAGCCTCTATGCTGTTTTCCAGAGTGGCTGCACCAGCTTGCATCCCACCAGCAGTGTAGGAGGGTTCCCCTTTCTCCACATCCTCTCCAACATCTGTCATTTCCTGACTTGTTAATTTTAGCCATTCTGACTGGTGTGAGGTGGTATCTCATTGGGGTTTTGATTTGTATTTCCCTGATGCTGAGTGATGTGGAGCAATTTTTCATGTGTCTGTTGACCATCTGGAAGTCTTCTTTGCAGAAATGTCTATTCATGTCCTCTGCCCATTTCTTGATTAGATTATTTGCTCTTTGGGTGCTGAGTTTGATAAGTTCTTTATACATTTTAATATTAGCCCTTTATCTGAGAGATCATTTGCAAATATCTACTCCCATTATGTCAGTTGTCTTTGGCTTTGTTGACTGTTTCTTTTGTTGTGCAGAAGCTTTTGATCTTGCTGAAGTGCCAATAGTTCATTTTTGCCCCAGCTTCCCTTGCCTTTAGTGATGTTTCTAGGAAGAAGTTGCTGTGGCTGAGATCGAAGAGGTTGCTGCCTGTGTTCTCAAGGATTTTGATGGATTCCTGTCTCCCATTAAGGTATTCCATCCATTTTGAGTCTATTATTGAGTCTATTGTGAGCTATAAGGAAATGGTTCAGTTTCATTCTTCTATATGTGACTGTCCAATTTTCCCAACACCATTTGTTGAAGAGACTGTCTTTTTTCCATAGGACAATCTTTCCTACTTTGTTGAAGATTAGTTGACCATAGAGTTGAGGGTCCATTTCTGGGCTCTCTATTCTGTTCCATTGATCTATGTGTCTGTTTTTGTGCCAGTACCATACTGTCTTGATGATGACAGCTTTGTAATAGAGCTTGAAGTCTGGAATTGTGATGTCGCCAACTTTGGCTTTCTTTTTCAACACTCCACAGGCTATTTAGGGTCTTTTCTGGTTCCATATAAATTTTATGATTATTTGTTTGATTTCTTTGAAAAACATTGATGGTATTTGATAGGGATTGCATTAAATGTGTAGATTCGTTTAGGTAGCAAATACATTTTCACAATATTTGTTCTTCCAATCCATGACAATGGAACATTTTTCCATTTCTTTGTGTCTTCCTCAATTTCTTTCGTGCGTACTTCATCGTTTTCTCAGTACAGATTCTTTGCCTCTTTGGTTAGGCTTATTCATAGGTATCTTTTGGTTTTGGGTGTAATTATAAATGTGATCAACTCCTTAATTTCTCTTTTTTTCTGTCTTGCTGTTGGTTTATAGAAATGCAACTGATTTCTGTGCATTGATTTTATACCCTGACACTTTACTGAATCCCTGTATGAGTTCTAAGAGTTTTGGAGTAGTCTTTTGCATTTTCCACATAAAGTATCATATCATCTGCAAAGAGTGACAGTTTGATTCTTCTTTGCTGATTTGGATGCATTTTATTTCTTTATGTCTGATTGCTGAGGCTAGGACTTCTAGTGCTATGTTGAAAAGCAGTGGTGGCAGTGGACAGCCCTGCCGTGTTCCTGACCTTAGCAGAAAAGCTTTCAGTTTTTCCCCATTTAGAATTATATTTGCTGTGGGTTTTTCATAGATGCCTTGATGATATTGAGGTATGTACACTGTATCCCTACACTATGTAGAATTTTGATCAAGACAGGATGCTATACTTTGTCAAATGATTTTTCAGCATCTGTTGAGAATATCATATGGTTCTTATTCTTTTATTAATGTATTATATCACATTGATTGATTTGCAGATGTTGAACCAATCTTGCAGCCCAGGAATAAATCCTACTTGGTGGTGGTGAATAATCCTTTTAATGTCCTAGTGGATCCTATTGGCTAGTATTTTGGTGAGAATTTTGCAACTGTGTTCATCAAGGATACTGGTCTGTAATTCTCCTTTTTAGTGGGGTCTTTGTCTGGTTTTGGGATCAAGGTAATGCTGGCCTCATAAAATGAGTTTGGAGGTTTTCCTTCCACTTCTATTTTTTGGAACAGTTTCAGGAGAAAAGGTATTAATTCTTCTTTAAATGTTTGATAGAATTCCCCTGGGAAGCTGTCTGGCCCTGAGCTCTTGTTTGGTGGGAAATTCTTGATGACTGCTTCAATCTTCTTACTGGTTATGGGTCTGTTCAGGTTTTCTATTTCTTCCTGGTTCAGTTTTGGTAGTTTATATGTCTCTAGGAATGCATCCATTTCTTCCAGATTGTCAAATTTGCTGGTGTAGAGTTGTTCATAATATGTTCTTATAATTGTTTGTCTTTATTTGGTGTTGGTTGTGATCTCCCCTCTTTCATTCATGATTTTATTAATTTAGGTCCTTTCTCTTTTCTTTGTGATAAGTCTGGCTGGGGGTTTATCAATCTCACTAATTCTTTCAAAGAACCAGCTCCTAGTTTCGTTAATCTGTTCTATTCTTCTTTTAGTTTCTATTTCATGGATTTCTGCTCTGATCTTTATGATTTCTCTTCTCCTTCTGGGTTTAGGCTTTCTTTGCTCTTCTTTCTCCAACTTTTTAGGTATAAGGTTAGGTTGTGCATTTGAGACCTTTCTTGTTTCTTGAGAAGGCTTGTATGGCTATATACTTTCCTCTCCTGACCGCCTTTGCTGTGTCCCAAAGATTTTGAACCATTGTGTTTTCATTTTCATTTGTTTCCATGAATTTTTTCAATCCTTCTTTAATTTCCTGGTTGACCCACTCATTCTTTAGTAGTATGCTCTTTAGCCTCCACGTATTTGAATTCTTTCCAACTTTCCTCTTGTGATTGAGTTCTAGCTTCAGAGCATTGTGGCCTGAAAATATGCAGGAATGATCCCCATCTTTTGGTACCAGTTGAGACCTGATTTGTGAGCCAGGATGTGATCTATTCTGGAGAGTGTTCCATGTGCACTAGAGAAGAATGTGTATTCTGTTATTTTGGGATGGAATGTTCTGAATATATCTGTGATATCCATCTGGGCCAGTGTGTCATTTAAGTCCTTTATTTCCTTGTTGATCTTTTGCTTGGATGGTTTGTCCATTTCAGTGAGGGGGATTGTTAAAGTCTCCTACTATTATTGTATTATTGTTGATGTGTCTCTTTGATTTTGTTATTAATTGGTTTATGTAGTGGCTGCTCCCATGTTAGGGGCATAGATATTTAAAATTGCTAGATCTTCTTGTTGGACAGACCCTTTGAGTATGATATAGTGTCCTTCCTCTTCTCTTATTATAGTCTTTGGCTTAAAATCTAATTTATCTGATATAAGGATTGCCACCCTAGCTTTCTTTTGATATCCATTAGCATGGCAAATTGTTTCCCACCCTCTCGCTTTAGATCTGGAGGTGTTTTGGGGTCTAAAATGAGTTTCTTGTAGATAGTATATTGATAGGTTTTGTCTTTTTATCCATTCTGATACCCTGTGCCTTTTGGTTGGGGAATTTAGCACATTTACATTCAGGGTAACTATTGAAAGATATGAATTTAGTGCCATTGTTTTGTCTGTAAGGTGATACAGCATATTGTCTTTGTTCCTTTCTGATCTATTTTAGGTTCTCTCTTTGCTTAGAGGACCCTTTCAATATTTCCTGTAGGGTTGGTTTGGTTTTGTCTGCTGCCAATCTAATATTTATACTATTGTATGTTACAGACTTCTTGTCCCGAGCTACTTTTAGGATTTTGTCTTTGTTACTAAGACCTGTTGCAGTGATTCTCAAATGTCTTTGTCCCAGGCAGAATTGCACCACCCTTGCCAGGGACTGGGATAAGTAATCTTCTTAGATTTGCTCTTGGAGCTTTTGTTCTCTGAATGCTTTGCATACCATTTTGGAGGACGGGAATGAAAATGGCAGCATCCCAACCTCTGGCCCAGAGGAGCTGATAGCTTGTGGCCCCACTCCTCAGTGCACGTTCTGAGGTAAACAGTCAATCACTCCCGTCTCCTTGATTTCCGACCTCACTCTGTGCTCACCTGGCATGTAACCAAGCATTTCTATCTCTGGTGCATGGTCCTGTTTGGAGTCTCCAAACCAGCAGATTCCTGCTGTTCTTCTTCTCCTGGAGAAGGAAGGTGAGTCTCCCCAGATCTGCCACTTGTGGGGTCCCTGCTCAAAGAGCAGTAACCCAACTGTGCCTTGGATCATGCTTTAAGGTAACCCCAATCTGAAAGCTCACTCTTTGGCTCTGTCTCTGTAGTTGGCTTCCCTGTTCTGACACCAGGGAGTCTGCCACACTGAGACATCCCAATCTTTCTGTGATGCCGTGGGACCTGAGACCACACTGTCCCCATGAGGGCTCCACCCCCACTTAGCCTCTGGAGTGATGTCCCTCAGTGGAGCAGACTTCCAAAAGTTCTGATTTTGTGCTCCACTGCTCCAGTGTTTGCCAGGAGCCAGCCCCACCCCCTGAGGTCTATCTTCCCATTGCTTCGGATTCACTTCTCTGCACATTCTACCTTTCAGAAAGCAGTAGATTTTCTGTTCCTAGAATTGCTGCTCTTCTTCTCTTCTATCTCCTGTTGAGTTTGTAGGTGTTTGGAATGGTTTGATACCTATCTAGTTGAACTCCTGAGATCTGATGTCATTTCATTCTGCTACTCCTCTGCCATCTTGCCTCAAGTCCTCTAATAGTAGCTTTCTGATTGGTAGATGCCACATCCTCTCCACACAAGAAAGAATTAGAATATTCATCTGAATTTAAAAATATTTATTTATTTATTTATTTATTTATTTGACAGAGAGAGAAATCACAAGTAGGGAGAGAGGCAGGCAGATAAAGATGGGGAAGCAGGTTCCCTGCTGAGAGAGAGCCTGATGCGGGCCTAGATCCCAGGTCCCTGAGACCATGACCTGAGCTGAGAGCAGAGGCTTAACCCACTAAGCCACCCAAGCTCCCTCATCTGATTTTTTATTACTTAACAGGTGTGTACAGTTTAACTTGGAACACAAATATAGAGTTATGAAATGAGACCATAAATAAATATTTTCAGAAGTAATTAAATATAATCTTAAATGTATGGACAGCTAAATAGAAAGAATGAAAAGCAAAATTAAAATATATGCCACAAGTGTTCATTTTTAGCAATGTTTTTATATTTCTAAATATCATCTAAGGAGAGATACAAGTTTAGAAATTAGAATGAAAGTACATTTTTAGAAAGTATTAAAGAGATTATAACTATGTCCATCTTTATTTTCATGCTGTGTCTGCAATCTCCAGTAGGGAGGCTGATAATATGCCTATCACAAGGCTTACTTTCTCATTTTCCATGGTCAGCATGATAATCACTATAACAGCAAACATGAGTGAGGATACGAATATTCAACAGGTAAAGCATACAGTATAAAGTCTATACTGTAACTGTGCAAATGCCATCACTCTGAAAACCACAAGCAAATATTGATTAAGAGTTTTAAGCTCTTCAAAGGGTTGCTGGAGCAAAATGAATAAGTTTAGGAGCTTTTTAGAGGTTGTTTTTGCCTCAGGTGGCTTTCTGGAACTGAGTGTTTCCATACTGCTCAAAGAAGGCAGTGCATTAAATAGCTGAAAATGGTACAAGGCAACAGCTCAGAGAAACTTTAAAACGAGAGCTAAAAATTATTTCATCTTTCAGAAAATAAACCCAGTAGAAATCCATTTTTTACTTTAACCTTTACATTATTAACTGGAACTTATATTTCATTTTAGTTCATTTCAAATAAGTCAGATCGGCTATGAAGTGTCACTTAAAGAGAGACTAAGGAAAGATGATTTGATGGGAAGTTATTGGTAAGCTGATTTTATTGAGTCCTTCACAAATTGGTTAAGCCCACCATCTAATGTTAGACCTGCAGATATTAGCAATCAACCCCTGCATTTATAGCGGAAGAAATAGAGGCCCAGAACAATGTGTAGATGGCATCACTATCCATGCTGTTAATCAAATTAAAAACCCAAACAACAACAACAACAACAAAAAAAAAAACACAAAGAATTCTTTATATACTTAAAGCAGTTTTTTGGCAGTTTATCACTTTAAAAAATTCTCAAGCCATTTACCATCTTCTCAAAAAGCTTCATAGCCTAAGCTTCCCTTCTCATTTGGAATACTCCAATAGCCTATTATTTTTGTCTTCCATCATTCTCTCTCCTCGCCCTCTAACTTATTCTCTTCATAAAGCCAGGGTGAGTTCTTTGAAGTTCATTTATGATCAGATCACTTCATACTGAAATGATTTCAGTGGCTCCCCATTGGTCTTGGGATGCAGAATGAACTCTTTAACTTGAATGCTGGCTGCTTCTCATCTCAGATTTTCCCTCCCATCCCACCACATTGGTCACAACTTTGCAGACACACATTCCTTCTGCACGTGACCTTCACCTATAAGGTTTTTCCTGCTCCAGTCTAAGTCACTCCCTTAGACCTCCACTGGGACAAAGCCTCCTACAGCAAATCTTCCTTGACTTTCTGACTTGTTTTAAAAATCCCTGTCATAGACTTTCATGTGATATGTGCCTTTCCTTTATAGTACTTATGCCAATTGTAATTTCACACTAATATATATGGTAGATATAGTCTCCCTTTGTGGGACTGTAAATTCCAGAAGTGACAGTGTCCATATCCTCAGTTTTTCTCACCACTAGTGCTCAAAACCAATCATAATATCTAAAGAATAAAATTCTAAAAGTGAGCTGATAAAATGAAAAATGTATAGTGATCTTCAAGCTATTTTAGCAGGAGAAATATCTCATTAAAATCTCACAGAAAATCCTAGAAAATAAAGGAAATAAAAGTGACAGACTTAAAATATACACTAAGTACAGTTTTATAGCATTTAGGTAAAAAGAAGTCATCTAAAATGTAGATATTTGGGAAATCACAAAAAATCTTGGGAAATAACCAAAATCTGGATTAGGAAATGTTGCATTTAAAAAAAAAATCAAGCACAAATGAGTCTTAACATCCATTTTATCTTGCAGTTTTGTTTTGGCTAATTGAACAAAGAAAAATCCAAATATATCTAGATAGACAGCTGCAGCAATAACAGCTAGCATTCCATTCACAGGATGCTTTTCATTTAAAATGTAGCAGAATCCTGGATAGCAGATTTTTTTTTTTTCACAGCTCAATCAGTAGCAACCTCTAATAACTTCTTCCATCTTCTTATAGGCGATACGTTTAGAATGAGTAGAAGAGTAGTCTCCTCAGCTGTGTTATAACTTTTTTTTTTTTTTGGTGAAAAATAATTTTTCAAATATATCTTAAAACATTATAAATTGAGTGGTTTTTTTAAATTAAATCTCATTAGGTCAGTGGCATTTGTTTCATATATTCTCTGAGATGAAGGCACTCAACATTTATTCTGTTTGTCAAGCTAAATCCAGAATCCATTCACTAACATTTTCTCTGTAACAGTGTACTTTAACATTCCAATCCCCCACTGCCAAAATGAGCTTATGAAAAAAGAAAAATATCTAACCCATTCCAAGTGTATTGAACAAATGGGTTTGGGAGAACTGGTATGCTTGAGCTATTAAGCAAATGGATTGTTTTCATCAGAAAAATAATGAGTCTGTCTCCTAGGACATATTTAAACCCCCACCTTGACTGTTAGAAATATTTCTGAAAAAGTCTGCTATTTAATAAGATTGTTAATACGTTTGACAATTCTGTGACATTTCCCAAAACTGTTTTTGAAAGATGCTGGCTTCTATAATTTCTTTGCAACATGTGGTGCTGACTTGAACACATTTGGACAAGAGCTTCCTTCTTGCCATCTCGACAGTTGTTGACCTCCCTGCTTTCCCACTGTCTGTACAGATGTCACAACATCTTTGCCAACATCCTTTATGGTGTGTTAAAAACTGATCCAAACATGAGACAAAAAAAAATTCCCTGTTGCCCTAGTGTCCAAGGTTCAAATTAATGCATCCTTGTCACCAGCACCTGCATGTATAGTATAAAGCAAGAAAGTGCAAATCAGAAATACGTATATTCTCATTCAATTGAACTGTCAATATGGCAGTTACGAATCTCAGCCCATAAATTCAAGTGTACAAAAACATAAATATTTAATCTAACAGTTTGTACTCCAACCCCCCATTTACTGGAGTGGAAGCTGCTGAACCAGTTAGTTGAGTGTTTCTTCTTATCCTCAGAAGTGTCTGAAGTTTTTTAGTGAGTTTAGGTCTGACAGCCTTCCCAGCCCCGACACTGTACTTGATCTTTGAGTTCCGTGAGTGACTGCTGAAATAGTCCCCTTGCGTTTTCAGATCCTGTGAGTACTTCTGCTACCTCTAGGCCTGGAAGACTAGGGCACAGGGATCTGCACATAGGAATCTATACTCTTGCGCACTGAGATACTGATCTCTAAAGTCATTGCCTGGTCAGGAGTTCTCCTCCCTCGCCAGCACTCACCAGTGGTCTTAGGGCTCAGGTCTCCTCTCTCCACTAACTCCCTGCTCCAGTCATTTCTTCTTCGTTTTTCCTTCCTGCCTGGGGTCTCCTTTTTTTTTTTTTTTTTTTTTTTTAACTCTAGGAACAGAATGCCTTCTTTTCTGTCTGCTTCTTAAGGAAAAAAACAACCCACAAAACCCAAATCTCCCAAGTTTTATAAGGCTATAATTTCTGAAATATTTATTCATTTAGTTACTAAGCATGACATACTAGGGCACTGGGTGGCTCAGTAGGTTAAGCATCTGCCTTCAGCTGAGGGCATGAACCCAGGGGTCCTGAGATGGAGCCCCACTCCATGCTCCCTGCTCAACAGGGAGACTGCTTCTCCCTCTCCCTCTGTTTGCTGCTACCCTTGCCTGTGCTCTCTCTCTGTCTCTCAAATAAATTAAATTAAATTAAATAAGTAAATAAATAAAACCTTTTAAAAAATAAGCACTTACATACCTACTAAGTGCCAACTATACTTCTCTGGCAGTTTAACAGTAAGCAAAATGACAAATCTCTGCTGTCATGGATCTGGCATTCTTGTGGGGAAAAAAAAGCCAGAAAATAAGCAATTTAACAAATAAATATTAATCACTTTATCTGATAATGTGAATTTCTATGAAGATAAATCAATATAAGGGGGTACTTGGAGATGAGCTCTTTGAAAAATTAGCAACTGAGCAGGATGCACGACTGAAATAAAGATTTTGGAAAGAAAAAATTAGCTAAGTGTAATGTCCTTGGTGTAGGCTTAGTTTTAGGAATAGCAAGAAGGCCAATATAGTTGGAGCTAGGAATGGCAGGGGAGGGATGGTTATAAAATAACACCAATGTGGACATAACAGCCTTTTTTTTTTTAACCTTTTTTATTATCTTCTATCTCCATAGTCGGCACAGGGATGATAATGGGAAAAGAGAAAAAAAATCTGAAATAGAAACAGAAAGGAAAAGGAATATAAACTAATATCCCAAATATTATATGGTTTAACAAAGATCCACATAGTTTCAGACTTTCGAAAAATGTTGGATCTTATTGGATGATCATTCTTGGAATCCTTTCTGCTTTGGGTTATCTGACAGTGGTACGAAATCTATTTCTCTTCCAGCCAATCCCTAGCCATATTTGTTGCAATGTTAGTTATCAGGATTTAAATATCTTATTTCCTAATGGTATCTGTTTCTCTTTCAAATGTGAAGAGTTTAACTCACTGTATCTGTTACTTAAAACTTTTTTAGTAATGTTAAGTTGTTCACAATAAGCATAAAAGAAGCAGAAGCTCTAATTGTTTACTTTTTTTTTTTTTTTTTTTTTTTGAGAGAGAGAGAGAGCAAGCTAACCCATGAGTAGAGACAGGAACAGAGGCAGAGGGAGAGAGAAAATCTTAAGCAGGCTCCATGCCCAAAACTGAGTCTGATGGAGGACTCTATCTCATGACCTTGAGATCATGACCTAAGCCAAAATCAAGAGTCAGACGTTCAACCAACTGAGCTACCCAGGCACACATTTTGCAATCTTTATTTTATGTTTCAAAATTATATGTAACTTTGCAGGGACCATAACACTATTGTGTAAAAATGGACAATAAAATTCTTTAGAACTTGGACAGAATTTATCTGCATTTATGTAAAACACAAAAGATAACTAACTTTTCTTTGAGTGAATTCACATGAAAATTTTGAAGCTACCCCTTTAATTCATCACTATTGTTGATGTGGTTGATATTGGTAGAAGAAATACTCATTGAGAGTATAGTAAAAATTGTCCTTTGACCTCAAGTCTGCTTAATCATGTCAGAGTCATTGGTCACTAAGAAATTTTACTTTAAATTTCTTACTTTTAAGGGATGATAGAATCTATTTTTAAGAATTATTGTGCACCACACATAAATTTAGGAAGAATGTTTATCAAAAACATAAAATTTATATATCCTAAAAGTACAATAAACTCCCAAACCATTTAGAATACATAATGCAGCATTATTAGGACATAGTAAATTTTATGTTCACTGTTTACTATATAATTCTTCAGAGTATGCATGGAGTTTCCCTGGCATTTAATTAAGTCCATTTCATGTCTACCTTAAAAGAATACTGGTTTGCAGAAAGGAATCATGCAGACCCAAGTAAGAAGAATGGTATATGCTAAGCTACAAACTTCTTCTTTTATTTTTTTCTCCATTTTATTTTATTTCTTTTTAGTGTTCCAAAATTCATCGTTTATAAGCTACAAATTTCTTATTTGATGGTAAACAGAGAAAATAAATATATACTCAGGGATGGCAATAAAATTTTACCTAGGTTATACAAAAATGGGTTGATCTGCCAACAAAATTTAACCATAGTCAATATGTGAACAGATGCTAAAACCCACATTTGTGTGTGGAGTTAACTCATAACATTTTCAAATATTTAAATTTGTTTTTAACATGAAAGTGATGGGGTTCCTGGGTGACTCAGTTAAGTGTCTGACTCTTGATTTCAACTCAGGTCATGATCTCAGGGTTATGGGATCAAGCCCCATGTCAGGCTCCATGCCTGCTTAAGAGTCTCTCTCTCCTTCTCTTTCTGTCCCTCCTCACCCCCTCTCTCTTCTTTCTCCCTCCCTCTTAAAAAAATGAAATAATATATTTGTAGAGTATTTGAAGTTCAATCAAAAGTTTGAAACTTTTTTACACAAAATGATATGAATATAATAAAAAAAGTGATGCATGAACTGCTGACCTATACAATCTGATCAACTTTGTAAACAAATGGAAAATAAAACAGTATGGACTGAGTGAAAGAAAAACATTTACCAACTCTACATTTTTCAGATATCCAACAAATTCCAAAAGGCTCAACATAGAGTCAGAGCCAAGGACATCATAGAAAATGCTTAGCAGCACAAGCAAGAGCATAGGGACCAAATCAGAAAACAATAGTCTACCTTTAAAAAATATATAATAAGCCTGACTGGGATTATATAAAATTGTGACTTAAGAAGGGTGTGACCGAGTTGCAGAAGCCTAGGGAAGACTACTTTTAAATAATCAAGCAGCAGGGGCACCTGTGTGGCTCAGTCTGTTAAGCATCCCACTCTTGATTTCTTGTCAGGTCATGATTTCTTGATTGTGAGATTGAGCCCTGTGTGTCGGGCTCTGTGCTCAACAAGGAGTCTGCTTGACGTTCTTTCCTCCTCCCTCTGCACCCGCCTCTGTTTCTCCCCCGGCCTGCATGCACACTCTCTAAAACAAACAAACAATAAATAAATGGAATCGTAAAAACATAATCAAGCAGCAAAGCACTTTCTACAAAATAGTAAGATTGACTTCTTCAGTTTCCAGTGATACATTAAGATGGGCTGATTAGCTTCATTTCTCTCCCTAATTCATTCTCTGATCTATCACTGGAGTTCTTTCCAAAACAAAAATCTGATTTTCACTCACCTATTAACCTTTTTAGAGACTTTCTAATCCTTACAAGATAGATTCTATTTTCTCTATACATCATGTATAGTCCACCACAATCAACATCCAGAATAAAGTTTTAATTATATTTATGGTCATTCTCTCTTCCCTCACATGTTTAGTTTGTGTAGGAATTCTCATCATTTCCCAAGAACTGCTTGAAACTTAGAATATGCATTCCCTCCAGCAAAAACACCTTTAATTCCAATTAAATTGACTTAATCACCTTGTTGAAATTATACTGTAAGGAAAAGGAAAGTAATGTTCCCCTAATCTCTGTCTCCATTAACAAACTGACCCCCTCATAACAGTTATTCTCATTATTCATTTATTGCCTTTTCTTTACTCACAGGGCCCTACTTTTTCTATAATTGTCATATGCATCTCTTAAGAAGAAAAAAAGACTTTGCTGAGAATCCCTTACAATTAGGAGTGGCCTAGAATAGACAAGATGTAAGTGGTAGTCATTTGTGGAATTTCCAGGCCCTTTGTTTGTCCTTTGCCTCCCCCCTGTGACTATAAAACAAGACCATCTGCTAAGAGCAGTGAGATAAAAAGACATAAGGAATCTGGGTCCTTGAGATGCTGTACTTCCAGATTTCATATTACATATAAAGATTATTCCTCTAATTTGTATAAGACATTGTTCAATAAGGAGCTGAAACATTCATCCCCTTTGGGTGCTAACACCCAGGTCCCCTGTACTGTTAGTGATGTTGGGGGAACGTGGACATCCACCTCCACCCTGCAGTAATATGGCAGTCTCCTCCTCCCTGCTTGTGTGATATCAGAGGATGCCTAGGGGAGAGTCAGTACTTTCAACAGTGTACAAAGGTAATGAGGTCAGGGGGAGGCCTCATGAGAAACAGTAAAGAGATACTTCCACATCCCACAGCCAGGGAGATAACAGTAGATTTTTAGTGAGGGTCTGAAACTCCCACTCCATCCAGCAGTAATGAGGAGCCACTCCAGGGCATCAAGAGAAACTGAGTGGGGAATGTCATCTTTTCCCTCCACCTGGAAGTAATGAGATGTATCTCTCCTTCACTTACTCAGCTGAAGCAGTGTCAAAACAAGTCAGAAAATAAAAGGTCTAAGTAAGGTCCAGAGTTTTATAACATGGCATCCCAAATGGCCACGTTTTAGTTAAAAAAATTACTCTCAGTGGCACTGGGTATCTCATTTGGTTAAGCATCCAACTCTTGGTTTCAGCTCAGGTCATGATATCAGGGGACTGAGACTGAGCCCCACTTTGAGCTCCACAGTCTGTGTTGAGTCAGCTTAGGATTCTCTTCTTTTCCCTCCCCTTCTCCCCCTGCCACCTCCTCACTCTCTCTCTCCCAAATAAATAAATAAAATCTTTAAGAAAAAATTACTCATCTTATTAGGAACCAGGAAAATCTCAAACTGAATGAAAAAGAACAATTAATAAATGCCAACACCAAAATGACAGTGATATTAGAATCAGCTGACAATGATTTTTAAAGTATCTATCCTAAAAATATTTCAATAAGCAATTATGAATATATTTGAAAAGATGAAGAAAAAAAGTCTCAGTAAAGAAATAAAAAGTCTAAGCAAAGAAATAGAAGCTGTGAAGAAGAGCCAAATAATATCTTACCTATGGAGGCAAAACAGTGCCAACAACAGCAGATTTCTCATCAGAAGCAATGGAAGCTAGAAGGAAGTACTGTCTTTTTCAGGAATAAAAGGAAAGAATTGTCAACCAAGAATCCTATATCCAGAAAAATATCCTCCTGGAATGAAGGAGAATTTGAGACATTATCAGAAGAAAGAAAACTAAAAGAACTTTCACTAGCAGAATTACTCTAAAAGAATGGCTAAAGGAAATTCTGTAAGCAACAATGAAAAGATAAATGAAGTTACCTTGAAACATCATGAGGGAAGAAAAAATATTGTAAGAAAAAATGTGGATAAATATAATAGACTTTCATTCTCTTAAGTTTATGAATTACATTTCATGATAGAAGCAGAAATTATACTGTGTGAAAAATGTGATAAATGTGTGCAATTGTGATAAATATAAATATAAATAAATGTGTGATGTGATAAATATATGCAGAGCAAATATTTAACACAATAACATGTTATGTTCACATGACCTGTATATACATTTTTATAACATTATAGCCAAAATCTAGACACAACACAGATCTTTCAGTGGATTCATGGTCAAACAAACTGTGTACATTCATATTATGGAATACTTAAAACCATCAGTAAAAAGGAGCAAACTATTGACGTACAGCAACAACCTGGATACATCTTCAGGAAATTAAGCTGAATGCAAAGAGCCAATCTTCAAAATGATACATACCGATATGAAACTACTTAGCAACTTTCTTGAAATGACAAGATTCTAGAAATAGAGAGGAGATTAGTTGTTGCCTATAATTAAAGAAGGGTTGTGACATAAAAGGAAATAGATATATCTTTAATAGAGCACCGTGGTAAGTGATGAATCACTAAATTCTACACTAGAGAAAAATATTACACTGGATGTTATCTTATTGGAATTTAAAAAGAACTTGAAAAAGAAAAAGGAAAGTGCCATGAGGGATTTTTGTTTTGACGGAAATAGTCTATATTGATTCTATTGATGTCAACATCCTTGACATGATATTGTATTCTATTTTTTTAACCTGTTACCATGGGGGAAAACTAGGTAAAGAGAACAAAGTATCATTATAATATTCTGTACTGTTATTTCTTACAACTGCGTCATGAATCTACAATAATTTCAATATAAAATGCTTAATTCAAAAATTAAGGTGAGGGGAACCTGGGTGACTCAGTGGGTTAAAGCCTCTGCCTTCAGCTCAGGTCATGGTCCCGGGGTCCTGGGATCAAGCCCCACATTGGACTCTCTGCTCAGCAGGGAGCCTGCTTCCCTTCCTCTCTCTCTGCCTGATTGTGATCTCTGTCTGTCAAATAAATAAATAGATCCTTAAAAAAAATTAAGGTGAGGGGCGCCTGGGTGGCTCAGTGGGTTAAGCCGCTGCCTTCAGCTCAGGTCATGATCTCAGGGTCCTGGGATCAAGCCCCACATCGGGCTCTCTGCTTGACAGGGAGCCTGCTTCCCTCTCTCTCTCTGTCTCTGCCTGCCTCTCTGTCTACTTATGATCTCTCTCTGTCAAATAAATAAATAAAATCTTTAAAAAAAAAAATTAAGGTTAGGGGCACCTGGGTGGCTCAATGGGTTAAGCCTCTGCCTTCGGCTCAGGTCATGATCCCAGGGTCCTGGGATCAAGTCCCACATTGGCTCTCTGCTCAGCAGGAAGCCTGTTCCTCCTCTCTCTCTCTCTGCCTGCCTCTCTGCCTACTTGTGATCTCTCTCTATCAAATAAATAAATAAAATCTTTAAAAAAAATTAAGGTGAGGGGCGCCTGGGTGGCTCAGTGGGTTAAAGCCGCTGCCTTCAGCTCAGGTCATGATCCCAGGGTCCTGGGATCGAGCCCCGCATCGGGCTCTTTGCTCAGCAGGGCGCCTGCTTCCCTTCCTCTCTCTCTCTCTGCCTGCCTCTCTGCCTACGTGTGATCTCTGTCTGTCAAATAAATAAATAAAATCTTAAAAAAAAAAAATTAAGGTGAAATAAAGATGTTTATAAAATGACTATTCTCACATTTTTTATCCTTGAATTTCATTAAAATGGCTTTGATGTCTACCTGACAGCCACACATAAACAGTAAAACATCATCAAGAGGTGGTTTTTCATTGCTCAGGACAATTACAATGAGATAGATTACAATTTTTATTTCTCTAGGTTTTAGCTGCCAGAATTCAGTTGCTGAGGTTCTGAAATTTTAGCAAATTATTTTCTGCAAGAATTTGTCTACCAGTAAAAACTATTTATTTGTTTATTTAGCATTCAGTTGGATAAAATAAGATTTTCACCTTAGAAATTTAAATGTCAGCATTTCTTGGGGTGCTTGGATTGTTCAGCTGGTTGAGGCTTTGGCTCATGATTTCAGCTCTGGTTATTACCTCATGGGTTTTGAGATCGAGCCCCATGTTGGGCTCTGCCCTCAGTGGGATCTGCTTGAGATGCCCTGCTTCTGTCACTCCCCCCACTTATACACAAGAGTACTCTTTCTCTCTAGAATAAATAAATAAATCTTTTAAAAAAATATCAGCATTGTTTTGTGCAGAACTCACATTTATTTAAAAAAGGGCAATAACAAAAAAAAAGAGTAACAAAGAAAAGGTAATAGCATTTTTTCCTAATAAAGGCTATCGTCCATACTTAGTTTTATCTTGAATATTTTCTAGGAATAAATAAAAACAAATATTTGAACTAGTCATAGATCTATGGGGTAGAGGACACCTTATAAAGCCATTCAATCATACCCTTGTTCCTTACTTTCCAAATTACAGGAAAAAAAAATAGTGATTCCAGTAATGAACAATGCAGGTTATTATCACCTTCTCATTGAGCAAAATTTTCCATCTGTGCAAAATACATAAATCTGGAGGAATGATACAGCAGCAGTCCTGCCTTATAAAGAAAAGAGCATTCACATTCCCATACTTAGCAGTATGTCTGTAGGCATTCGTGTACACATCTTATATCTTCTCTATGTAGTTGTTTGTGTATACGTCTTGTGTCTTCTCTCTCTCTCTCTCTCCCTTTCCCCATATGTGTGTGTGTGTGTGTGTGTGTGTGTGTGTATAATTTTCATTTGTAGAAATTTTTCTGTGCTCAGTTGGGCTGCTGTAATTACAGAGGTAAAGTAGAGACCTAGTGGCACTTTGTTTCATAGGAATGTTGGTTGCCTCATAACACAATGAGCTCTACTGTAAAGTAAGAAAAAAAAAAAAAGCCCTGGGGTGCCTGTGTAGTACAGTCAGTTAAGGGGCTGAGTCTCAGTTTCAGCTCAGGTCTCGATCTCAGGGTTGTGAGATCAAGCCCATCTTGGGCTCTGTGCTCAGCATGGAGTCAGCTTGGGTTTCTGTTTCTCCCTCTGCCCCAACCCCTGCTCTCTTCTAGAGAGAGCAGGGGTTTACCAAATCTTTATCAAATCTTTACCAAAATCTTTATCAAATTTACCAAATCTTTATCAAAAAATCTTTACCAAAATCTTTACCAAAAAATCCTTGAACAATAAAGCCATATCTTAAAATCCCACCTAGCTTTGTAGGCTTTCTTTGTACCCAAGTTTATCAGGACACTGAAAGTGAGACTGACTTCCAATGAAAATATGTGGAAACAATAATCACAACATCCTAGCGAAAGCTCTTTTGCTTCCCTAAGGCTTCCTTTGCTTTGCCTATCTTTAAAAATACTATTTTTCTTATTTACAACAACTAACAGAAAAATGAAATAAAAGTATTTTGCTTTCTTGGTTAAAGAGTGACCAAATTCTTTTAAAAAATGCTTTCCTCATTTTAAATTTTTCCATACATGGTGGTTCTATTATCAAGTGTTCTGTTGGTATTAATTTTTAAAAATTGTTGTAAAGAGTTAAATTATATGGGAAACTCACAGTCATAAATGGAGCTAAAATGTAATGATGATTTCTTAATGTTTTAATTTGTAATAGGGTGTAAAGTCTTTTTTGTGTGAGTGAATTTTCATTGGCAATATGCAAAAAATTATTTGAAAATTCATATGATCTTTCTCATATCTAAATAATTTAGGATTTATATAGTGCTTTCTTTTCTGAAGTTGTTTTAAAGATAATTCATTAACTTTTTCACCACAATTTTGAAGGATAAAAAAATAACATTTCCTTTGATTATCTAACAGTTTGTTATGATTCCTATATTCTCTATTTACAAAAATGTAGTATATTAAACGCAGTGTACTTTTCAATTAGAAGGGAAAATAAAAAAGAAAAAAATCAGATAAATAATTTTGCCCCAAAATATAAGTTTAGAAATAAAATTGTTAATAGAAAACAACATACTATTCCATGCATCCTAGCAACCAAGGCAAAAAGGAAAACATTATGAATTTCTTAAAGAATTATACTAGTTCACCAGGGTAAAAATAAAGCTGTAACACAGAAGCATGAAATCATTACTTTCAGTAAGCCTTTCATGAATTCTACAGAAACATTCTATGGACTAGAGATTTTCTTATTTTATACATCAGGGGATGTATGCAAAATCTTTATTCAGAACTATCCTATGTTAGCAGCAGATCTAAAACCGTGAACCTGATCTTTCAATTCTGATGTTGTGTCCTATTGATTAGATACAGTCTAGACTCCCACTATTTCCTTTTAGAGAACCAGTTCAACTTCATGAATCTGAAAAAGTAGGTATTGTTTAGGATCATCGTATCAGCTGGGCCATTGGACTCTGTGGTTGGACTTGTTTAACAAATCAGAAAATTGGCTGTAATGAGATGGTTTAGATATTCATTTTTTGCCTATGTCTAAAATTCCTTTATAGGGAAATAGGAACTTTTATTTTACTACTTAAGTAATACACATAAAAGTAAATTCTTTTTAGATTGAAAGTAATAATTGCCTCGATATATCACTAAGTTTTGATGGTAAACTGATAGCAGGAAGGTGATATTGGGGTGAGATAAAAAAAAGTAAGCAAGATAGAAAAAGGTATGGGTCTGTGGTCAAAGTCATCTACAAGAATCAGCTGTATTCTTACTTTAAAGTAAAAATGTATGAATTGTATCTCCAAAGGTTCTGCTTTATTATGTTGGACTGGGTTTTAAACATCTCTGTATCTAAGCAGCAAACTTCTTGGGTGACTCTGCTTTGAGCAACAGACCTTATGCAAAGAGGCCATCAATGCGGGGAAGAGCCAGAAGCAAAGGCCATTTAGACAGCAGGATCAACGGGTGAAAATGGGCTCCATGTACTTTATAGTGACCAATCACAAAGACTGAGTCTTCTCAAAGAAACATTAATTAGAGATTATTTCGTATAAAAGTTGTATACCATAAAGCATCCTTTTGAAGTTGAAAATGTGTTCAACCAATTTTCTGTTTTTTATGCATTGACTCTTTTATCCTTGGATTAATAACCATCAATTCACCTGTCAAATATCATTCAATGAGAAAGATGTATTTTAATTTAAGAAAGTACATATATCTCATAACACATGACTTAAAATTTGAGTAGCATAAATAACCTACCAGATATTCATTTAACAATGTATTTTTTAATTTTTTATTTTATTTTATTTTCTCAGTGTTCCAAGATTCATTGTTTATGCACCACACCCAGTGCACAATATATTGAATTGTTAACTAAATGCCAGAACAGCCTTAAAAAGGTCCAAGTTTGAGGGCTTCATGTTGTCATTATATATTCCTATAGGAGAAGCAATGAGGTATTCTACAATAAGCTCATCATTGTTCTGTTATTGAGAAAAGAAAAAAAAAAACAGAAAAAAAGAAAAGAGGAAATGGAGGGACTTAACATATGCAGGAAAAAATAACTCAAAATGCAGCAAAAACTAATGAAGTAAAATGACCTAGTTATAGAATCAGTAAAGCAAAGATTGATGAATCCTCTTTTTGTTTTTTGCCAAAAGCACTAAGTGAATAGGTAGATTAGAAATAAGACCAAAAAACATCAGCTAGCTGATAGAATCATTTTGATCTTTATATAGTGAAATAAAAATCTCCATAATTTTTGTAGTTGCCCAAATACTTTTGAATTAGGTTCATTATATCAAGGGCTTTAGATATGTTGACATTTATTTTTCACATATCTTTTGTCAAGTCATATTATTTTTAAACATACCACAATCTGTGGTTTATGTTAATCTTACTACTTGAAAGTTCTTTGTACAGGAATTTTCATATCTTAATAAAATATATTCTGAGCCTTACATAATGCAAAAAGATTATAGTACAACTACAAATACAGAGCATTTTAAAATTCATTTTAAATTTTGAATACTTAGTCCAAGATTAATTTTAATATATCAAAAAAAGGTTAAAATGTCTACTCCTTTGTATAAATTTGTTTTGTCATTGAATAGGTATGAGAGAGGGGAAAAAATACAAAAAAGAAACTGATAGGATGAGGGAAAAAATGCCAAATCTTGAATATGTTATATATTAATATCATAACTCCATATACTGTAATCTTTTGGATGTAAACCTTATTATTAAATTTTTCAAATTAAAGTTATTGCTTAATGAAATATTTTATTGAGTGCGCAAGGAAAAATTTCATTATGAAGATTTTAAAATATAATTTTCTTAAATATAAATAAATCATTTCAAACTAACGTGTATTTAAGAAAATACTTCTTTCTTTAAGATTATCTTTTCATTTAGTCACTGAAAATGCCTTTTATTATCTCTATAACTAAATTAAATGTACTCAAATTTATCTCTGCTAAACAAAATGAGATCTCAGATCTTTTTTTTTTTTTTTTTTTGGAAGTTACTGGGCAGTACTTAATTTTCAGTGCATAGGTAGATTAGAAATAAGACCAAAAAAACATCAACTAGCTGATAGAATCATTTTGCTATTACTAAATAGCAAAATGTTGGTCAAAGCCAGTTTTATATTTTGAAGAGAATAGTGGATTTTGTTAAAAAGATGGTAGATCCCAGACATTCTATCATTTCATATTTTGCATCATATTTCAGCTATATGTTTATAAGGTTTGAGATAAATTTAGGTTAAAAAATAGATATCGTTCCAATAATATGATTTTTAAATATTTAAAAAAACCTGACCATTATGGATTAAACTAACTTTGATGCACCTAAGAGTCTTTTAGAATATTTTTGGGGGCTGAAAGAAGTCACTTTTTGATAGTCATTGTTTTGAAAAAGTCATTTTAAACTCTTCAGTAAATATCATGTAAAATAATATAAAAATTATTTTAATATTTTACAATGATTCAAAGATACATATATTATATTATAAATTATAAAAATGATTCAAGGTACTCATTTAAAAATTATTATAAAATATATAATAATTTAAATGATTATATTAATTATAATATATGATTATTATAAAATTATAATTATATAAATGGTTATAAAAATGATTCAAAATGGTTCAAGCTTATAAAATGATTCAAGGTACTCATTTAAAAATTTTCAAGTTTCCTCAAAAGTTGACAATGATAATATACTTTCTTGTAAAATTAGGAACATAACATTTTAACAGGTATGCACACTTTACTTACTTTTTTTTTTTAATTTCCAAAATGTCACTGAAAAAAGATTTTCATCCAATTTCTGAAGACAAAAATGGCAGGATTAAGGGAGTTGTTGCCTTGAGAAGGCTTGGCTTTGAACCATTCTGCACTTCATTATCCTCTAATCAAGCAGTCAAGTTTCCTTACCTCTACAATTCACATTCTGCTGATTATCATTTAAGTACATTAATTGGTTACACTGTAATTTCTGGCTAGACCGGTATGAACAAAGAACTGTTACTGATGGCTCATTCACGGTTTTACTCCCTTTTGTGTAGTTGGCTAAGAGATTCCCTCCAGATTTCTCTATCATCACCTACACAGCTCTCCCACTGGCTATAAAATACTGCAGCAGCTTGTAGGTAATTGATCAGACAAGTGAACTGTAAAATATTCATTTTCTACTTCAACAGCCAGATAAATCTCTTGGGAAGAGGATGAAAATATTGCTTATGCACATCAGGGTCGGGAGAGTAATAGCAAGTTTGCTGATAAGCAGGGGTCCACTACACAGCTAGTACTTAATTCAGTGCTATGCCAGAGACTGAAAGCATTCAGCATCCCTGTGCCTGAAGCTACAAGTCTCATTATACACTCAACCTGAGGCATCAACATCAGTGCCCTAGTCATGTCGCTCAAAGGATAGTGCTTCCTCTTTTAATTAATCAGGTTCATCTTGGCATAATATGCCAAATAGCCAATTAACATTTAGCTACTGTAACCAACATGCTAAACACAAAATTGCTAATGAAATGAGAGTTGGTAGAAAGGTATTTGTGCAAAGGATGGGAAAGCAGGTTGGCTGGGTTGTTTTTTTATTTTTGTTTTAGTTTTAATAGCACCTGTGTTTTGGTGGTTTTGTTTGTTTGTTTTTTTCTCCTTCAGTTGGTTTCTTTCCTTTCTGCCAACTTTTCAAATAACTGTCAAGCTGCTTTAATTGGAAGTTGTTAAAAGTACCCTGTACTCAGACTAGTTAAGCTAAAGCAAAAGGTAGTACATTATTTTAATCCTTTGCTCTAGGGGTTTTAATAGTAAAAAAAATAAATAAATAAATAATAAAAAATAAAAGTTAAGAGACATTTTCCTTGGTCTTGTCCTTATTTTATATCTGTAACAGCTTTTTAAAGAGTCTCAAATCAGTGAAATATAAACCTGAAATAATTATTTTTTTTCTATAATCATCACTTTTGCTAGAGCTTTAATATATATTCTTTTCCTGTCCTGTAATGGAATCTCAGGCAGATTTTAAAAACAGTCCATAAACTTTGGTCATTAAAATGTAGTGAACTTCATAATTTAAATTATAATCTTGGTTTCAAAATCATCTGGTTTTCTCTCTGTAGCAAAGGCATGGATCCTTCCCCCTTTCCATTGAACCTGGGTTCTCCAGTATAGATGAACTGGGAAGGAGAAGGAGAATTGGTCACAGTTGCATTGTTCCCTCCTGTTTCTTGGACTTACTCTGATGAAATATTGATGCCATCTTTCTGGAAAGTTTCCAAAGGATGGTTCTCAGAAGAACACTCCATTGGAGATCCTGTGGAATCTCTCCACTAAGCACATCTCTATTGTAGAATGTCCAGTTCTGGCTCATCTCCTTCCAACGGTCTATTCTCCCCTGTGCTCAGCACATATGCTCTTGCTGAGCTCCTCCCACTATAGATGGAACACTGCCAAGATAGTCCATGCTTTTGTGATGTCCACTTGACATTTGAAGGGAAACATGCATTCTTTTCCATACCACTTTGCAAAGTTCACCCACCGTTCTTTCTCTCTCTCCACTACCTCTCTTCAGGTTCTCTCCCTGGCTCAGACAGGTGTAGATTTTGGATGCCTAAGCAGACATCCAGCTAGGGAGTGGAAAGTCTATCTCCCTTACTTCAGGCACTCTTAAGATCTTTGCTCTACAGGTCATTTTCTTCCCTCTACACTCTGTTGTCTTGAGATAGAAAAGAAATACTCTCCTCTCCCTCTCTCTCATCAACAAGGTAATGAGTTTACCAATATGTTGTTTAGGGAAACCCTGCATGGCTCTCTGTAAACCTGGACTCTCCCTCTCAGCCTCCTCTCTTAAAAGTCAAGAAAGTTGTAGCAGGGGTAAAGGGGTTCCCTTAACTCTTAATAAACTATGATAAATGTTCCTGGTCTCAATTCTTAGCTGTCATCAGTAGTTTGTGAAGTACTGTTGTTTTTAGCTGTGAGCTGCACTTAAAATTCTGGGGCAATAAGAAAAAATTCACTCCATATCCTTTTATATATCTAATCTGTGCTAACAAGCTTAATGGAAAACTAAAAAGCAATCAAAAAATGCCTGCACTGTCTTGCATCTGGCTTTATTCCTTATATAAGAAAGGAAAATTGGAAAGATAGTTAAAAACAAGAGCTTCATGTTTAAAATTGCATCTGGTTAGTTGAAGGGTCAGAGAATATGAATTTTTCTTCCTGAAAATAGAGTTCTCCTCCATCAGCCTTCTCTTTCTATATGTTTCAAAGTCTAGCTTTAACACAATAAACATGTACCTATATACTTTTTTCTTTTTTCTTTTTATTTTTTTTTGTAAGATTTTTATTTATTTATTTGACAGAGATCACAGGTACGCAGAGGCAGGCAGAGAGAGAGAGGAAGGGAAGCAGGCTCCCTGCTGAGCAGAAAGCCCGATGCGGGGCTCGATCCCACGACCCCAGGATCATGACCCGAGCCGAAGGCAGAGGCTTTAACCCACTGAGCCACACAGGTGCCCCCTATATACTTTTTTTCTGATTTATGCCATTTTTATGTTTGTCGATTCATTGATAATGGAGAAATGAAATACCTTATAAACATTCAGATACTAACAGGCTCACTGTATTTTTAAGGAGGAATTCATTCGTGGCCAACTAATTTTATGTTTAGTTCCATTTAATTGTCATCAAAATTGGTAGAAATCACCCCAACATTTTGGCAACAAATAAAAATGGATGGATGGGTGGGTGGATGGATGGATGGATGAATGGATGGATAGAGTTTCCACAACCTCTCTAATTAAGAATACCAACTGCAGGTAATTGGGGGAAAGAGCCACACTACTTGAGCAGAACCATAGTAAAGGAAGGGGGAATGGTTATTGGTGGGGCAGCCAGTAGTATCTGCTCATAGGGATTTACATTTTCTTCTTCACAACCTTTTATATTTTCCTGATGTTCTACAATATATATGCCACATTCATAATTATTAAAAGAATTAAGTTGATAAATATATTTTTGAAGGCCAAAAGATTATAATTATATAGAAGCTTATGTAAATAAATAAATAAATAAATAAATAAATAAATAAATAAATAAAAAAAGGTGATACTAAAACGTTAGCACTGCCTAGTTCTAAGTAGAAGAAATCTTTTTTTTCTAAAAATTTTTAATTTATTTTTCAATTATTTTATAATGAACATGCAGGTCTTTTCTAATGAGGAAATTAATTATTACTAAAATTAATTTTATTTTTCCAGTAGCTCTTAAGGTGATTAAAATTGTGATCACATTCTGTTGATCTTAAGCTATAGACTATAGCTTAAGAAGTATATTGGATATGCCAATAACACCTAGTCAACAGAGTCATGGTCTCCTAAGGGAGACAAATTGAACACCACAGGTTTTTAATACTAAAGCTAAGTACATTAGAAAGAGATGTTAACAGTGATCCTACAAATAAAACAAATCAAAGTTTCTTAGAGCAGAACAGTTGCTCAGTTTTTAACCCAAGTTATAAATGTTCTCATGCATAGTGCCTTCTAATAATTTAAAGTAAATTCTAGAAATAAAAATGGTACATTATACATGTAAGTACAATACATGTACTTACAGGGCTTTTTAACATGCCTCTCCTAGAATGTTTCAGAAACTGCAGAGCCCATATGCCCCCTTGAGATTTATCTCCTTTCCACTGAAATAATTTTTGATAAAATAACCTTAAAACAAGATAATATTTTAATTTCTTCTATAATACTCAAGTCCTTATTGTTATTGCAGATATTCTTTTTAAAATTTTTTTAAAGATTTTATTTATTTATTTGACAGACAGAGATCACTTGTAGACAGAGAGGCAGGCAGAGAGAGGGGAAGAAGCAGGCTCCCTGCTAAGCAGAGAGCCTGATGCGGGGCTCGATCCCAGGACCCTGAGATCATGACCTGAGCTGAAGGCAGAGGCTTTAACCCACTGAGCCACCCCGGTGCCCCTCTTTTTTAATATTTTAAATGGAATATTTAAGGCATACAAAATGGAAGATATAATACCTTAATCCATGTATTCATGTGTACCTTAAAAAAAATTAAAACTTTCCAACAGACTTCCTGTTTCCAGTTCCTCATATAAGAAGCTCAGAAGTCACCACTTTATCTTCTCAAGTAAAAAGTTTAATAGACTGCAAAATCAACAACTCTTCCTGGATCCATAAGAAAAGGGAGGGCACAGGCAAACCACTGCCTCCAAGATCAGAATGACGGTGAGGCATATCCAGGGAGTTACAGCTAACTAGAAGGGAGACTCAGGAGTGGAAACTGGGGTGGGGAGACTGGTAATTTATAGGAAACCCGAGCCATAATTTGTGAAGTGCTGGGGGCATGATGTGGACAACTTGAAGAGCTACAAACTCCAGACATAGAGGACCCAGACATAGAGGAGCCTCCACAATTTTATGACATTTACCTTGAGGAGCTCAACTGGGTTTTCACAATAAAATCAGAGAAAAATCCTCTCATGCTTCCAGCAGGAAGAGAGGGAAAGAAACCATTTCCAAGTATGTTAGAGTACTCTATTCTTCTTAACAGGACTTCAGAAGAAAGAAGTCCACAAGACCGTAATCTGCTGGGGAATGACAGGAACCTAACTGACGTAGAGAAAGGGAAATCTCTAATTCCAGCGAGCTCTAACCTTCAGTGAGAGAAGGGAAATGCCAAAGGACAGCCCACTCTAGCCCTCCTGTCCACCTTGGGGGAGAAAAAACTGAGAAACTTCGTGAAGTTCACAGCCCAGAGGCATAGGCTCACAAAAAGATAGATCTTATTTTAGGATTATAGAACAGTTCCCCCCACCCCCGACACCTTATTACCACATACCACATTTATAGGGCTATTTACAACAGTTACTTTTGCTCATTACGTCATGTCTGAATATAATGAAAAAATTACAAGGCATACCAAAAGGCAAAAAAAAAAAAAAAAAATACAATTTAAAGAAACAGCAAGTGTTACAATCTGACCTTGCAGGTATGTTGGAATTATCAGGTTTCTATTATTTATATATCACTTGATTATTCTTTAGGTTGTTACATGTGAGATTTCAATATACATTCTTAGTGATTACAGTAAATTACAAATAAACAAATATCTCTTTGATGGTACTAGTACCTTAGACTACTTTAATTTTATTTACTCCCCCCAATCTTTTCCCTGTCATTTATTTTATTTAAACATATATTGTATCCCTCATAATATGTCATTATTATTTTGTACTATAAACTGTTACCTCAAGTGTCTACATATTTATCCTTTCCTCTATTTTTTATTCATTTATGTATTTATACTTTTATACATTGTAATGCCTATCAGTTATCATTTTAAGAACTTTCCTTAGCATTGTCTCATTAGTGAATGTCTGCTGAAGATTTCTGTTTTTGCTATTCTAAATGTTTCTTTTCACCTTCCTTTTTAAAGAATTTCTTCAATAGGAATGAAATTCCCAGTTGGCTGTTTTTATCTTTCAGCAATCTGTAGATACCATTCTATTGTCTTTTAGCTTCCATCAGTTATCTTGAAAGATCAGGTTAGATCCTGTTTTTGCTTCTTTGAAGGGAGTGTGCCTTTATTGTCTGACAACATTTAAGACTTTCTCTTTGTTTTTAATTTTCAACAATTTTGCTATTATATGCCTGGCTTAGTTTGTTTTGAAGTTGCTTTGTGTTGATAATGGTTCTTCAGATTATGGCTAGATGTCTAATTTAGAAAATGCTTAGCTATTATCTCTTTAAAAATTATTTCGGCCACTGCCCCCAATCTCCTTTTTTTAGAACTGTATATATATATATATATACACACACACACATATGTATGTATATATGTATACATATATGTGCACATAATATATGTGTGTGTGTATATATATATATATATATATAACTTACTGTCTTATCTGTATTATATTTTTGTTTTTTTAAATTCTTTTCGTTTTTTTTTTTTTTTTGCTTTAGCCCTCGTATTTTCTAGTGCTCTCATATATATATTAATTTTATCTTTTGCTGTGTCTAATTGTATTTTAAATCTATCTATTCTGTTCTAATTTTAGTTGCTATGTATCCTAGGTCTAGATTTCCATTTGATTCTATTTTTCTAAATTTTGGGTTTCTGAGATATTTTTCCATTTCCTCATCTCTTTTCCTCATCTTATCAATAGCAATTATTTTCAAACTGATTTCTTACATCTCCAGTATTTGGAGGAACTATAGATCTGCTTTTATCATGTTTTTATTTTGATCCTTTCTGCTCATATGTCTAGCACTTTTTGATCGAATATAGTTACAACTAAGGAAAAATAGTTATCTCTGGACAATGTGTTCTTCATTGAGAGAGTAACATTTATTTCTGACAGATGGAAAAAACACATATCTCTTAATTTAATCAGTGAGTGAGCAGATTCAAGCTAGCTTCAAAACTTTTAAAGCCTTATCTATGTACACTAAGTCCTATAATTTCTTAAGAGAGTCTCGGTTTTGGTGAGCCCTAACTTCTAGTTTTTAATCTCTCCTGAATTTGAGAGGGTTGTATGCTTGGTTTATCTTTTCTTCTACTTACCTGTAAATTTCCATTCAGGTGCTCAGCCTCTCTTCCCATTACGAATCTTCAAATGCCACAAGGCAAAAATTGTTCCCAAACTGGTAGGTTAACTTGAATGCATTTCCAATTCTAAGAGATCTTGGTATGTCAAATTTTGATGTCTTAGTAGTTCTCCCATGACTTCAAAGCCATTCAATTTGCATATTATCAGGTTTCACTAAATTCTTTCCACAAGTTAAACCATCATAGTCAAAAGTAGAGTTTCTCTTATATTTTTTTCTCTAACATCTCAAATTCACTCTGGAGATTGTCTCCATTGAAGATACACTGGAGAAAATAAAATCAGTAGATCACCAACCTTATAACTCAAAACTCAGAAAAGATTCTTGAAAATAAGGATTGTATCTTATTTATCATTGAGATATAGTGTTTCTGACATAGAAAATGGTGTACAATAGACACTCAGCCTTTTTGATTGAATTAAATTTCAGTGTTTAAGAGAAAACCCTCATATTGTTTGCAAAGGAGGTCAAAATCCCTTTAGCTTTTTCATTGCGACCTCTTAGAGCTGCTATACTGATACTTGTTGATCACTATTTTTAATGGTATATTGGGTCTTCCCACCTTAGCAACTTTTGTACTGTACGTTTTCCTCACTACATCTAACAAAACCTCCTAAATTGATTCACTCTTTTTTTAAATTCATTTCTTTAAAGCCTGTTTTCACCAATGAAATTAATTTTTGCTAATAAGATCATAAGAATCAAGTTTAACTTAAATAATTTAAAGACCATGCTTCAACACAGTCATTTTTAAATATGTTTTGTAATATATGAGCTATATAGAGGATAGCCTTCTGTGATTAAGGTGAAAGGCCTAAACCCTTGATCTTTTAGCCTATCATAACTATGACAGGCTCCACCCTCCTCCTAAATGTTGTCCTTGGTACTTTGGGGAACATAAATGCACCACTGTTTTAAAGAAAAAGAAAAAATATGTAAAGGAAGATAAAAAGGAAAAAAAAGGGAGGGAAAGAAGGAAGAGAGAAAGAAAAAGGAATGAAGCGAGCAACAATGGATAGCCTCTAGCAGGGCAAGAAGTTTTCAGTTAAGCAGGGTAATGGTAAATTCTTAAATGTTTAGTTTAGATATGGGCTGATGATCCATGTGTCTCATCATAGGAGAGAAAACCTGAAAATAATTTCTGTTCACTTTCTATTTTGAGCTTGTGCTTTAATTCAGAGGTTGAAATAATAATTCCTTTCTAAACAAAGTGCCCACAACCTTTGTGAAAATAGCCCTGATTGATACATGAAGGTCCACCATTTGGTTATTACAGCTCTGGTTTATTTAGGGTTCTCATTACCTGGTTTCAGGTATAGCAGAAGATAAATGAAGATACGTAAGCACATGAAGGATTCATTTCCAAAGGAGTCACAATATTTTTTAAGGAAGCATAAAAAAATAGACAAAAAAAACCCATGAATTATTTTTTGTTCAACTTATTAAGGATAGAGGTAAGAATCATGTAAAATAAATGATAAAGTTGAAGAATTAGACATATGTTAAACTTCTTCAGTGTTATTTCCTATGAGTTTAGTAGAATGAAAAAGTCTCTTTTAACCAAAACATTAAAACCATAAAGTTCACTTATCATATCATACATGAATCAAGAGAAATAAAAGTAGAAATGTTTAGCTTAATTTTCCTGTCTTTAAGTATAGAATGAAGTAAAATATGATGCACTTAATATGCATTAATCACTGTATCTTTTTTGCCATCCTTTTCATTGATGATACTAATGAAATTCAGAAAAGACTCTTTTCTAAAATGTGCAAATGTCTTATAGGAACTGAGTTTTGTGCTTTTTAAAATGTCTTTATAACAGATACAAGACTGCCTGAGGGTTCTCTTTGAGAAATGAGAAACATTAAAATAGGATGAAGAAAAAAAGTATCTTCTTTCTCAGCCTGTCCATATTCTTACTTTTAAAAAAATGTTTGAAAACAACTTCATTATTTTCAGTTATAATCAATGTACTTCTTAAAATTCAGTGTGAATGAAGAAAATGTAGTTAGACTCAAATGTTCTTATTAATAAAAGAAGTCTACACTTTCAAAGAAAAATATAAAATATAGTCCTAAAAGAGACCTGAGAGAATCCTCTCACAATTCCATTGATATTAAGCCTGCTAATCCCATCCTGTCTTACCTTATGATTTAAAATAGAGGTCTGTCGGGTTAAAATCTGTTCATTAATTTTCATCTTTATATGTCCCTGGATTTTGAATCTGACTTTGGCTATGGTTCTTCCCTCCCATTGTGCTTTCTGGAACTCTTATTTCATGTCCCACAAGCACCCACATAACTCTATCCCACTGATAAAACTCTAGTTACAATCTCATGATTTTGATCAAAATTTGGATTTCCCTGAAGATATTATTTTCTTGGCCATTTTCTTTTGGTCCTTGAGTAAAGATCTCTGATCATTTGAGATTCATGCTCTGCTATCCTCATCTACCTCCCATTCTTACCAGGTTTCGTTCTTATTTCATTTACTCAAGTTTTGGAGTCTTGTCTTCAATCTTACAATAGTGCAAGATGACAAAAGTGTCCATGTAATGACCTGTCCAAAATCCAGCCTACTAGTGTCTTAATTTCTTTGATTCCCATGAAAATTCTGAAATTTACTCTTTTATCATCCTTAACCATAAGGGGCTCATCCATGAAACTTGTGATAGAGAATATTCCTTCCACACCTGTTCTTTTCACTTCATCCAAACCTTTAAATTGTCCTTTTCACTTTTAATTGAACATTTAAATTTTTTTTAAATGTTGTAATTGTGTTGTAATTATGGTAAATTGGTAAAATAGTGTATGCTTCCTGTAATAAATATTAATTTTATTTGCTTCCTTTGATAAGGTATAGGAAATAGGCTTGACTATTTGTCAACTTTTTCTTTTTTTTCTTCTGAACTTTTTCTTTTCTTAAGATATTTTTGGCCATGAACTCTTTGGAAAGTATCTTTGAAAAAAAATTCTCTCATCCATTCTAAATTGTTTTAAAATATTGAATGTTTGTCCTAAGTGATATAAAATGACTAACTGCATCTGCTTCTGAAGATAAAGAAAAATAATATATGAATTTACTTTAAGTCTCTTTGGAAGAATTTCTCTAACCCCAATCATCCAGTGAATAGATTTGAAATTAAAAAGTCAGTCAGTCCAGTTGTCAATTGCTTATCTGGGTAATAAAGATTACCCAGATAACATTGGCCCAATTTCCAGTGTTTCAATAATCTCCAATAATTTCTGAATCACAAATAATGGCAAATGATGTGATAGAATCCAACATATTTTTAACAGAGTCCATAGCTTGCTGCATCTTTCTGTTGGAACTTAATACTATTTAAATAAGTTTAATGATATGGAAGGAAAACTAGAAGGAGGAGAGTGCCCTCTAAAATAACCATATGGTTTAATAACTTATGAGTTGATATTGTTTCATGGATGTTGAGAGAAGACATGTTTCCTGGGTCATAGACAAAAGACAATTTATTACTCATAGTAATAGTAGTGGGCAGAGTAACATCATTGCACTGGTTTCCCAGAAGCCAAATCTTACATGAAGAGTCATGCAGATCCTTCTCATGTAAGGGGCAAACCAGAGGAGAGGATTTCTGAATGTAGGAAATCTGCCATTTATCTAGCAAGCAGTAAGCAAGGCTGTTCTTTTCCATAGGGTAATGTAGGCACAGTTCATGATTACTTAATGCATTCTTGTGAATGCAAAGAAAAAATATATAATAATTTGGGGTGCCTGGGTGGCTCAGTGGGCTAAAGTTTCTACCTTCAGCTCAGGTCACGATCCCAGGGTCCTGGGATTGAGCCCCACATTGGGCTCTCTGCTCAGCGGGGAGCCTGCTTCCTCCTCTCTCTGCCTGCCTCTCTGCATACTTGTGATCTCTACCTGTCAAATAAATAAATAAAATCTTTAAAAAAAATAATTAAACTGATTAAACAATTCTGAGAAGTAGCACTGGTGAAAAAGCACTCATGGTCTTTGGATTCTGGTCACTTAATCAGGATGTGTGGGAGCAGGGACCATGGAAGGCTGCTTTCCAAAGTTATACCTTCACTTACTTTATAAATATTTTACAAAGGTATTTAAAGGTATTATTCAAAGAATGTACTATTTTAAGAAAATTTTGAATCTCTCCATTTTCCACAAAATTTTGTCACCATTAAACACTAAGTATTCCTTAAGAGTGTGCACATAAATATCTTCATTTTTGTCATTACACTTACTTCCCAGTTTTCATCTTATGTTTTCTGAATTATCAAAAGGATGGCCACATACTTCATTCAAGTAACGTACAATTTTCTGCTTGTTAAGTTTTCTAAAACCTTGTATAAGTTGGACTCAGGGTTTCATTCAGGAAACTTTAAATAGCCTGTGACATTTCCTACGTGCTTGTCACTTTTTTCCCCACCATCAATCCTAACATATGTTTCTAGGGTCACATACCTCTATTATTTCCATTTTTAGGTTTAGATACATGCTTCCTGAAGTCATTCTTCTGGTCTAATCTTGACTGGTGGCTCCAAAATTCGTTCTGTGAGTATCACTTTGGGACTTTTCATCCCCATCATCCTGTACTTCACTTTCTTTTGTTTGGATCATTTAGGTTCTGGATCATACATTTTCCTTCACTAATTCCTTCTTCAATATTCCTTCTTTCTTCATGCAGATCCTAGTTCCTGGTTTACACTATTTCCCTTCCCTCTATGGAACTTCTTTTACTATTTCTTGAAAGATAGGTCTATTTGCAACAAATTCCCTCTTTTTTGGGGAGGGGTTTCTGAGAAAGTCTTTATTTCTTCTTCATTTTTGAAGGATAATTTCTCAGGGTGAAGCATTCTAGCATGGTGGGGTTTTTCCCCCCATTAACACTTTAAATATTCATTCTACTCTCTTCTTTTTTGTATGGTTTCTGAGGAGAAATCAGATTTAATTCTTACCTTTGTTCCTTTAATTCTTACCTATGGTTTCTAGCCCCCCTCTAGCTTCTTTCAAGATTTTTTCATCTTTGATTGTCAGTAGTTTGAAATTATATGTCTAGGTATTTTTTTTTTTTTTTGGCTTTTTGTTTGTTTGTTTAAATTTTATCTGGCTTGCTGTTCTCTGAATTGCTTGGATCTGTGGCTTTATTTCTGATGTTACTTTGGGGGAAATTCTCAGCTATTTTTATTTCAAATATTTTTTCTGTTTCTTCTTTCTATTTTCGGTATCCCACTACACATATGCTTTACCTTTTGTAATTGCTCCACAGTCCCAGTCCTTGGCTATTCTGTTCTGTCATCTTCAATCTTTGTTCTCTTTGCTTTTCTATTCTTAAGGATTGTCTTGTTATATCTTTTCTCTCACTGATTCTTTCCTCAGCCATGTCCAGTCTACTAATAAGCCTATAAAAGATGCTCTTAATTTATGTTATAATATTTTTTATCTTTAGCATTTCATTTTGGTTCTTTCTTAGGATTTCCTTCTCTGTGCTTACGTTGCCCACTAGTTCTTGCAGCATATTAGTCCTTGTTTATTAAATTCCCAGTCTGTTAGTTCCAACATCCCTGCCATATGTGATTCCAGTGGTTTCTCTGTCTCTTCTAATTGAGCTTTTTGCTTTTTGGTACACCTTATAATTTTTTCTGACATCCAGATATAATCCTCTGGGTAAAAGGAACTTTTGTAAATAAACTTATAGAAATATGGTGGTAAGGTATGGAAGGAGGGGAAGAATTTTATAGTCTTATAATTAGGTCTCATCTAAGATACTTCTGAAAAGGATATATCAGGCTATCCAGCTCAATCACTTATATGATGTACAATTTTGGAAAATATTTTATCTCTATAAAGAAGCATACAATTTAAATAAGAGAATTCCTATAACCGTCAATATGGCAGATGAGATTGGTGATCTAACATTTTGCTCACTCTTCCACAAAATAATTTTGGACAACTGTGAACATCTTTGCATGTTGTTCTTACTTAAATTTGAGCATACTTTGCTGAAATTTAAATTTCTGCAAATAATATAGTTTAGAGGTTGTTTTGAGTATAGGTATTGTTAAATGAAATTTTATCACCTAAAAATTGTATTCAATGGAATTTAAATATTGTATTAATTTAGTATCTATCACTACCCTTTAAAATTATATCAAAACACTAATATTCTTTTTTCATAATTAGAATTTTAAATGGCTACTTTTTAAATATTAACTTATAATGTATTATTTGCCCAGGGGTAAAGGTCCGTGAATCATCAGGCTTACACATTTCACAGCACTCACTATAGCACATACCCTCCCCAATGTCCATAACTGACCTCCCCACCCACCAGCAACCCCCCAATTTGTTTCATGAGATTAAGAGTCTCATATGGTTTGTCTCCCTCTGAATCCCATCTTGTTTAATTTTTTTCCCTCCCCACCCCCTACAGCCCCTTCCCTTCCTCTCAAATTCCTCATATCATAGAGATATATGATAATTGTCTTTCTCTGATTGACTTATTTCACTTACAATAATACCTTCTAGTTCCATCCACATCATTGCAAGTGGCAAGATTTCATTTTTGATGGCTGCATAGTATTCCATCGTATATATATACCACATCTTCTTTATCCATTCATCTGTTGATGGACATCTAGATTCATTCCACAGTTTGGCTATTGTGGATTGCTGCTACACACATTCGGGTGCATGTGCCCCTTCAGATCACTACATTTGTATCTTAAGTAATTTGTATCTTAAGTAATGCAATTTGTGGGTCTTAGAGTAGCTCTATTTTCAACTTTTTGAGGAAACTACATACTCTTTTACATCTTTTACAGACTGGCTAAACCAACTTTTATCCCCCTACTAACAGTGTAGGAGGGTTCCCCTTTCTCTGCATCCTCATCAACATCTGTTGTTTCCTGATTTGTTAATTTCAGTCATTCTGACTGGTGTGAGGTGGTATCTCATTGGGGTTTTGATTTGTATTTTCCTGATGCCAAGTAATGTGGAGCAATTTTTCGTGTGTCTGTGGGCCATCTGGATGTCCTCTTTGCTGAAATGTCTGTTCATGTCCTCTGCCCATTTCTTGATTGGATTATTTGTTCTTTGGATGTTAAATTAGATATGTTCTTTATAGATTTTTGATACTAGCCCTTTATCTGATATGTCATTTGTGAATATCTTCTTCCATTCTGTCAGTTGTCTTTCGGTTTTGTTGAGTTTCCTTTGCTGTGCAAAAGCTTTTAATCTTGATGAAGTTTCAATACTTCATTTTTTCCCTTACTTCCCTTGCCTTTGGCGATGTTCCTAGAAAGAAGTTGCTGAGGTTGAGGTCAAAGAGGTTGCTGCGTGTGTTCTCCTCAAGGATTTTGATGGATTCCTTTCTCACATTGAGGACCTTCATTCATTTTGAGTCTATTTTTGTGTGTGGTGTCAGGTAATGGTCCAGTTTCATTCTTCTGCATGTGGCTGTCCATTTTTCCCAACACCATTTGTTGAAGAGACTGTCTTTTTTCCATTGGACATTCTTTCTTGCTTTGTTGAAGATTAGTTGACCATAGAGTTGAGGGTCTATTTCTGGGCTCTCTATTCTGTTCCACTGATCTATGTGTCTGTTTTTGTGCCATTACCATACTGTCTTGATGATGGCAACTTTGTAATAGAACTTGAAGTATGCAGTTGTGATGTTGCCAACTTTGGTTTCCTTTTTCAACATTCCTCTGGCTATTTGGGGTCGTTTCTGGTTCCATAGAAATTTTAGGATTGTTGTTACATTTTTTTTAAACTGATGGTATTTTGATAGGAATTGCATTAAATGTGTAGATTACTTTAGGAGCACAGACATTTTCAAAATATTTGTTCCTCCAATCCATGAGCATGGAGCATTTTTCCATTTCTCTGTGTCTTCCTCAATTTCTTTCATGAGTACTTTATAGTTTTCTGAATACAGATTCTTTCCCCCTTTAGTTAGGCTTATTCCTAGATATCTTATGGTATCTTGGGTATAATAGTAAGTGGGATCAACTCCTTGATTTCTCTTTTTTCTGTCTTGCTGCTGGTGTATAGAAATGCAACCAATTTCTCTGCATTGATTTTATATCCTGACACCTTACTGAATCCCTGTATGAGTTCTAGCAGTTTTGGAGTGCAGTCTTTTGGGTTTTATACATAAAGTATCATATCATCTGAAAGATCATATCATCTCGAAGATAGAGTTTGACTTCTTCTTTGCCAATTTGGATGCACTTATTTTCTTTTTATTGTCTGATTGCTGAGGCTAGGACTTCTAGTACTATGTTGAATAGCAGTGGTGATAGTGAACAGCTTTGCCCTGTTCCTGACCTTTGGGGAAAAGCTTTCAGTTTTTCCCTATTGAGAATGGTAGTCACTGTGGGTTTTTCATAGATGGCTTTGATGATATTGTGGTATGTACCCTCTATCCGTGCACTTTGAAGTGTTTTGATCAAAAAAGGGTGTTTATACTTTGTCAAAAGCTTTTTCAGCATCTATTGAGAGTATCATATGATTCTTGTTCTTTCTTTTATTAATGTATTATATCACATTGATTGATTTGCAGATGTTGAACCAAACTTGCAGCCCAGGAATAAATCCCACTTGGTCATGGTAAATAATGTACTGTTGATCCTATTGGCTAGTATTTTGGTGAGAATTTTTACATCTGTGTTCATCAAGGATACTGGTCTGTAATTCTCCTTTTTGGTGGGGTCATTTCTGGTTTTGGGATCAAGGTAATGCTTGCCTCATAAAATGTGTTTGGAGATTTTCTTTCCATTTCTATTTTTTGGAATAGTTTCAGAAGATAGGTATTAATTCTTCTTTAAATGTTTTGTAGAATTCCCCTGGGAAGCCGTCTGGCCCTGGGCTTTTGTTTGTTGGGAGATTTTTGATGACTGGTTCAATCTCCTTACTGATTATGAATCTGCTCAGGTTTTTTATTTCTTCCTGGTTCAGTTTTGATAGTTTATATGTCTCTAAGAATGCATACATTTCCTCCACATTGTTAAATTTGCTGGTGTATAGTTGCTCATAATATGTTCTTAAAATTGTTTGAATTTCTTTGGTGTTGGTTGTGATCTCTCCTCTTTCATTCATGGTTTTATTTATTTAGGTCCTTTCTCTTTTCTTTTTGATAAGTCTGGCCAGGGGTTTATCAATATTAATTCTTTCAAAGAACCAGCTCCTATTTTTATTGATGTGTTTGTTCTTTTAGTTTCTATTTCATTGATTTCTGCTCTGATCTTAATGATTTCTCTTCTCCTGCTGGGTTTAGGGTTTCTTTGCTGTTCTTTCTCCAGCTCCTTTAGGTGTAGGGTTCGGTTGTGTACTTGAGACCTTTATTGTTTCTTTAGAAAGGCCTGTTATCACTATATACTTTCCTCTCAGGCCTGCCTTTGCAGTATCCCACAGATTTTGAACTGATGTGTTTTCATTTTCATTTGTTTTCATGAATTTTTTCAATACTTCTTTAATTTCCTGGTTGACCCATTCACTCTTTAGTAGGATGCTCTTTAGCCTCCACGTATTTTAGTTCTTTCCAACTTTCCTCTTGTGATTGAGTTCTTGTTTCAAGGGTTTGTCATCTGAAAATATGCAGGAATGATCCCAATCTTTTGGTAACGGTTGAGACCCATTTTGTGACCCAGGATGTGATCTATTCTGGAGAATGTTCCATGTGCACTAGAGAAGAATATGTATTCTCTTTTTTGGGTATGAATGTTCTAAATATATCCGTGATATCCACCTTGTCCAGTGTGTCATTTAAGGCCTTTATTTCCTTGTTGATTTTTTGCTTGGATGATCTGTCCATTACACTGAGGGGTGGGTGTTAAAGTCCCCTACTATTACTATATTATTGTCGATGTGTTTCTTTGATTTTGATATTAATTGGTTTATATAATTGGCTGCTCCCATGTTAGGGGCATAGATACTTAAAATTGTTAGATCTTCTTGTTTGACAGACCCTTTAAGTATGATAGTGTCCTTCTTCATCTCTTATTATATTCTTTGGCTTAAAATCTAATTTATCTGACATAAGGATTGACACCCCATCTTTCTTTTGATGTCCAGTATCATGGAAAATTGTTTAAATCCCTTTTTGTTTAAAATTGTTTAAATCCCTCACTTTAAATCTGGAGTTGTCTTTGGTTCTAAAATGAGTCTCTTGCAGACAGCATATCGATGGGTCTTGTTTTTTTATCCTTTCTGATACCCGGTGCCTTTTGATTGGGGCATTTAGCCCATTTACATTCAGGGTAACTGTGGAAGATATGAATTTAATACAATTGTATTGTCTGTAAGGTAACTGTTACTGTTTATTGTCTTTGTTCCTTTCTGGTCTATGTTACTTTTAGTCTCTCTCTTTGCTTAGAGGACCCCTTTCAATATTTCCTGTAAGGCTGGTTTGGTGTTTGCAAATTCTGTATTTTGTGTTTGTCCTGGAAGCTTTTTATCACTCCTTCTAATTTCAATCCAGCCTAGCTGGATACAGTATTCTCGGCTGCCTATTTTACTCATTTAGTGCTCTGAATATATCATGCCAGTCCTTTCTGGCCTGCCATGTCTCTGTGGAGAGGTCTGCTGCCAATCTAATATTTCTACTGTTGTATGTTACAGACCTCTTGTCCTGAGTTGCTTTCAGGATTTTCTCTTTGTCATTGATACTTATAAGTTTTACTGTTAGATGATGGGGCATGGCCCTATTTTTATCAATTTTGAGGGGGTTTCTCTGTGCTCCTTGATTTTGATGCTTGTTCCCTTCCCCAGATTAGGAAAATTGTCTGCTATAATTTGCTCCAATATACCTTCTGGCCCCCTCTCTCTTTCTTCTTTTTCTGGGATCCCAATTATTCTAATATTGTTTCATCTTATGGTATTGCTTATCTTTTGAATTCTGCCCTCATGGTCCAGTAGTTGTTTGTCTCTCTTTTGCTCAGCTTCTTTGTTCTCTGTCATTTGGTCTTCTATATCACTAATTCTCTTTTGCCTCATTTATCCTAGCAGTTAGAGCCTCCATTTTTTTATCGTACCTCATTAATACTTTTTTGATTTCAGCTTGGTTAGATTTTAGTTCTTTTATTTCTCCAGAAAGGGATTCTCTAATATCTTCCATGCCTTTTTTGAGCCCAGCTAGCACCTTGATAATCATCATACTGAACTCTAGTTCTGACATATTACTAATGTCCTTATTGATTAGGTCCTTAGGTACTCCCTCTTGTTCTTTTTTGTGGTGAGTTTTTCTGCCTTGTCATTTTATCTGCATAAGAATAGATGAATGAGAGAACAAAATACTAAAACGGTAGCAATGACCATAGAAAAATATACACTATACACTAATCAAATCAGAAGAGATCTGAAACCAAGGGGAGAAGAAAGTGGAAAAAAAAAAAAAAATATATATATATATATATATATATATATATATATATATATATTAGAGTGGTGAATGGAGCAGAGCCACACACTTGATTTTGGGTGTATTTTGGTCTGTTAGAAGAAACTACCTCTCCAAATTTTAAAGAAAAAAAAATGTATATGTATACAAAAATAAGGCTAAACACAATGAAGAGATGAAATATGACTATAAAGATGAAAATTAAGAAATATTCCAAAAAAGGAATTGATAAGAAGTTTGTTGAAAAAAAGAAAAGAAAAAAAAAGAAGAAAGAATATGATCAGGCTGTAGATTAGAACAAAGCCAGGCTCTAGATTCAGGGTATATTTTGATCTATTAGAAGAAATTGTGTCCCAGAATTTTAAAGGAAAAAAAAAAAAAAAAAGAACACCTATATGTATACAAAAAATAAGGTTAAATACAATGAAGGGATAAGCTATGACTATAACAATGAAAATTTAAAAAGATTTTTAAAGAGGTATTGATAAAATAGTTAAAAATGTTAAAATAGAAAAGAAAACTTTAAAAAATAGAATAAGAATAAAATAAAATTTTAAAAAATTAACTTGTAAAGACTAAAGGATCATGGGGAAAAAAGCCATGAGTTCTATGTGTTGCTTTCCCCTAGCTCTGGAGTTCTGCAGCTCTCATTGATCAGTAAACTTGGTCTTGGCTGAGTGTTCTTGCTGATCTTCTTGGGGAGGGGCCTGTTGCAGATATTCTCCAATGTCTTTGCCTAAGGTGGAATTTTACCGCCCTTGCAGGGGCCAGGCTAAGTAATCAGCTTGGTTTTTGTCTTGGGAGCTTTTGTTCCCTGAACACTTTCCATATAGCTTCAGAGGACAGGAATGACAATGGCGGCCTTCTGATCTCTGGCTCCATCAGAGCTGAGAGCTCAGGGTCTCACTCCTGAATGCACCGTCAGAGAAAAGCAGTCAATGCCTCCTGTCTCCGTGGTCCCTGGCCATACCTGAGCTTACCCGGCCTGTTACCAAGCATTTCTATCTCTGGTGCTCACCCTATTTGGAGTCTCCAAACCCAGCTGATTCCTACATCATGCTCCCATGCCACTATTCCCAGAGGAGGAAGGTGAGTCTCCCCAGATCTGCTGCTTGTTGGGTCCCTGCCTGAAGTCACTGACGCAACTGTGCCACGGATCATGGTTTAAGGTAATCCTAAGCTGAGAGCCCACTCTTTGGCTCTGTCTGCAGCCAGCTTTCCATAGTGATACCTGGGAGTTCTGCTGCACTCCAACACCCCTGGTCTTTTTGTGACCCCTTGGGTCCTGAGACCACACTCTTCCTGCAAGGGCTCTACCATCTCCCCCCTAACTTAGCCTTTGGAGTGATGTCCCTCAATGGAGCAGACTTCTATAAGTTCCAATTTTGTGCTTTGCTGCTCTCTCACTTGCTGGGAGCTGGTCCCTCCCCCATGGTCTATCTTCCTGAATTTTGCCTCAGATTCACTTCTCTGCACATCCTAACTTCCAGAAAGTGGTCAATTTTCTGTTCCTAGAATTGCTGCGCTTCTCTTTTCTCTCCTATTGAGTTTGTAGCTGTTCAGAATGGTTTGATAACCATGTAGCTGAACTCCTGATTATATTTAGGTCTCCTACTTCTCCACCGTCGCCCTCCTCCTCCAATGGTTACTTTTTCACTAAAAACTCATATATTTTTCCACTTTCCCATAGAAATTTACCCTAACATATTTTATGTTTTGAAGTATTCTGTAATTAGACTATTATACTGCAACAAGTGCATACATACAAATTTATATTTCTTTTATTAAATTACAAAACAAATGTATAATTTGTTTTTAAATTTCTGGGAACTATAATAATCAAATCATTAACATTTTTCTTCAGGATTAAATTATCATTGCAATTATTACTAATATATAATTTATCAAAAAATATAACCAATTTTGAAAATAATCCTAAAAAATAAATTTTTATGATACAATGTATTTCTTATTGGTATGATTAAGTGTAGTTTTCACAAGTAGTTCATACATGTTTTGATGACATTTCTGAATGAAGCTAGTTTTAGCAGTAATTCTTTTCCTGTTTTTTGTTTGTTTGTTTGTTTGTTTGCTTGCTTATTTTTTTATGTGGGCAGGTATTAGTAAATGGAATCATTGAAAAATCATAGTCACAAAAATTAGTGTAGAAAAAGAAAGGGAATTTCCATTGCAATGTTATTTCATTTTTTCAACATTGTGTGGTCTTCATGCCAAAAGTCACATTGTGACTTGCCATTAATCATTAGTTTTCACATTCAAAAGTCAGTTTGGTTCCATTCTAGTTTTTGTTGAACTAAGCAAAAATTGGAAAGCATTGAAATTGCTGAATTATTTGTTACCCTGTATTTAATTGATTTTCTCACCAAAGACCCATATAGTCCCTTTATACAGCAGACCTGGGGTTTCTGTATCCATGTATCTATGGAAATGAACCTTACAAGATAGGGGATCAATGGGACTTGGACCTTCACATATTAAAATAGGAGAAAGATAATTTTAAAAAGGGTTGTATGAACTGAGAACAGTAAGGTGCTAACAGTTCGATCTATTTTAGGAGAATGGTGAAGAATAAGGATCTGGAAATGGAAACCCTGTTTTTGAAAAATCTTTCTTTATCCCCACTTGTGCAGGTACTATAGATTGAAGACTGTTGTTTCTGTCAATCAGAAAATTCTGTTGTTTAAGAAATACTAAAAAAAAATGTAACAAACAGCCTTAAAAAGATAAAGCTGGGTTCAAAAGGCTGTAAAGAAAATTTCTATAAACATAAAGAATCATATAAAGAAATCAAAAGAAGTTTCTGAAGCAATGGTTGGGGTTTAGTACCATTGGAAGGAAAGAAAATAAGGCCAAGATCTTGAATGAGTAAAGAGTTAATAGTGGTATTCCCACATAAACCTGAGTTTATAAGTCAATAAACATAGGTAGTTAACAAGGAAATGTTCTTGTCTTTGGACCCAGCACAAGTTGAAAAAATAGTTTTCTGATAATTTATGAAAAGGTTGGTCTTTCAACATGATGGGGAGGGGCAAGTTTGACTTTATAGTAGCTATATGGTCTAGGGATGACACCTCAAAAGATAATCATGAAAGGTTGTTCCAAACTTCTGATAAACCTGAGCAAACACTAACCTGCTCTAGAGAGACTAGTCTTCAGGGGTTACCAATAGTTTTTCAGTTTTTCAGTTTGCAGACATTAATATGTGAGCACATGGACAAAAATGATTAAAATCCCAAGGAAAATTTCACAATAAAGAGTAGTCAGCAAATGTTTCTTTCTTTCTTTTTTTTTTTAAAGAGAGTGAGAGAAAGCAACACAAGCAGGCAGAGAGACAGGCAGAGGCGGAGAGAGAGGCAGGCTCCCCGCTGAGCAAGGAGCTCAATGCGGGACTTGATCCCAGGAACCTGGGATCATGACCTGAGCCGAAGGCAGCGGCCTAACCCACTGAGCCACCCAGGCGTCCCAGCAAATGTTTCTAATACAAGAATTATATAACAGGAATAGGGATATGTCACATAGTGAACCTGATTTAGAGACTATAAATAAATACATTTAAAATGATTTGAGAGCTAAAAAGGGGAATGAAAACATATAAGGAAGGATTCTGGAAAAAGGAAGGCAATAGAATAGTTGTTTTGTTTTTATATGTGTTAAATTTAAATTTGTATGAATCTGCTCATAAAAACAGAACTCTTAAGACCAAAACCAGAGATCCATGGATAAACTATACAAAAAAAAAAAAAAAAAAAAAGTGGGTCACAGGTTATTCTCATGAACCTACAAATAGCAGATAGGAACAAACCACAGTGGGTAGCCTCAGAATCTACATAATATCAGCATCTGTTCCAAAGGAGATGGAGAGAAGGCAAAGACTTCTGCTCCTCCCCAAGTTACCAACGGACTGATTATTTCCATTGTTGCACCTATCACTGGCAGTGCTCCCTGCTGTTCTAACCTCTGCCAGATGACCCTGGGATCTGGTAGCACTGATTCCTTTCCAAGGTTCTCTAGTCTAGCTATGGTAGAGTCTTCCTGAAAAAAAATTTTTATAACCACCTGAATGATGGCTTTTAGTTCTATCAGTGGTGTAAGCTGTTCTCTGTATCAAAATCTTTCTGTTTAAAAAAAATCTGAAATATTTCTTCTTTCCTGGCTTGAACTTTGTTGATACACTCTGACTTCATGTCTATTGGTTTTTCAGTCAATAGGAGGCAGAATATTGAAAATAATGAAGAAAGGGGAAACCAACATGGTATCTCTTGCAACAGGTGTGTGATCTCCCTGGCACTATCTCCAGACATCCATAGTCATTTTTGCTGGGGAATCACGGCCAGTGGGCTCTGCTACCACCACCTCTCTTCTTTGTCCATCCAGTCTAGGGTTCATAGCAGCTTCCTGCTGTGGCAAGTCTTTCTCTTATCTCACCATTTTCTGTTTGGCTTCTTATCATATTCAAGTCTGTAAGCAATTCCTTATATTATATTTTACTTTGAACACTTAGAGTAGTTTTTATATTCTTGGCAGGATTCTGAGTGATTCAGTTTCTTTATAATAAATAAATTTGTTAACCAACATCAAACAGAAAACAATACTGGATAAAAATGAGCAGGTAATTGCTTACATAATCCTATTTAAAAGAGACTGAGAGACATCCGCAAAGAATTTCTGGAACTTTAAATAAGGGGTCAGATTTTCATGGAGTTAATAGAGGTAGAGCCTACCTGTTTTGTACCTGCTATTTTTACTAACATTATCTAGACTGAAATATTTGAGGAAATTCTATGCCAATTGATTTGAATCCTTTTACATAAGATGTTAACAGATTTATTAAAGTACATTAACCAATTTTAATTTTATTTTTTTCTATTTTAATTGGCTGTTCTATTTAATCATAATAAAGACAGTATTTTTTTTGAAATTTGAATATTAGACATCTATCTAAAGACTACAAAAGCAGTTTATTGTTTCAGATTTTGAGCATATATGTGGATATATATGGAAGGTTTTCCTCTTTCAAGCCTATAACATGTTGTGTTTGCAAATTATGTTCTTTTAAATAAACAGAGTTTAATTAACTTTTAACAGATGAATACACAATATAAATTCAGTATGAAGCCTGTGATGCTATATTATGGCCAAGACCAAGACTTGGTGAATGATCTCATCTGCTTTGATTAAGTGTGACCTTTTTCTACACCAAATTCAGAGATATCTCAATTAGTGTGGCATCTCTTGTGAATCTATGTGACTTTAATGACAAAGTAAAAAGGATAAAATGGAAAATATATATCACAGAATTGCAAAGTGAAAATATGATTCATTTTTTCCATTTTAATTAGTGCTTTTCTATTTAGAATTCTATCTCGAAGCATATAGTTCGTTATCACATTAATAAATATAAACTACGTATAAATATCTTTTTTTTAATTTTATTTTTTATAAACATATATTTTTATCCCCAGGGGTACAGGTCTGTGAATCGCCAGGTTTACACACTTCACAGCACTCATCATAGCACATACCCTCCCCAATGACCATAATCCTACCCCCCCAACCCCCCTCCCCCCATTAACCCTCAGTTTGTTTTGTGAGATTAAGAGTCACTTATGGTTTGTCTCCCTCCC
>NW_019154100.1:11565869-11977038 GCF_002288905.1 Enhydra lutris kenyoni | reverse complement strand
GGGGGGGAGGGGCCTGTTGTAGTGATTCTCAAGTGTCTTTGCCCCGGGCGGAGTTGCACCACCCTTACCAGGGGCCGGGTTGAGTAATCCGCTCGGGTTTGCTTTCGGGAGCTTTTGTTCCCCGAGTGCTTTCCGTAGAGTTCCGGAGGGTGGGAATGAAGATGGCGGCCTCCCGGTCTCCGGCCCGCAGGAGCCGAGAGCCCGCCCTCAGAGAACAGTGCCGATTTACTCCCGTCACCCTGCCTCCGGCCACGCTCCGAGCTGACCGAGTCTGCGACCGGTTCAAGGTAACCCCGAGCTTAGAGCTTACTCCTGGGCTCTGTCTCTGTAGCCGGCTTCCCTGTTCTAATACCTGTAAGCTCTGCGACACTCAGACACCCCCGATCTTTCTGTGACCCTGCGGGACCTGAGGCCACGCTGACCCTGCGTGGGCTTCACCCCGGTTAAGCCTCTGGAGCGATGTCCCTCAGTGGAACAGACTTTTAAAAGTCCCGATTTTGTGCTCCGTTGCTCTGCCGCTTGCCGGGAGCCGGCCCCTCCCCCTGCGGTCTATCTTCCAGTCGCTTGGGATTCACTTCTCCGCCAGTCCTACCTTTCAGAAAGTGGTTGATTTTCTGTTTCTAGAGTTGCTGTTCCTCTTCTCTTCGATCTCCCATTGGATTTGTAGGTGTTTGCAATCTTTAGATAAGCTATCTGGCTGATCTCCCGCTACCTGAAGTAGTCTCAGCCTGCTACGTCTCCGCCATCTTGACTCCTCCCCCCAACTACGTATAAATATTTTAATGGAGTTTTATTAGATACCCCCATATATATCTGTGAGATATTCTTTTTTTTAAAGATTTTATTTATTTATTTGACAGAGAGACAACACAAGTAGGCAGACCAGCAGGCAGAGGGAGAGGGAGAAGCAGGATCTCTGCTGAGCAGGAAACCCAATGAGGGTCTCGATCCCATGACCCTGGGATCATGGCCTGAGCTGAAGGCAGCTGCTTAACTGACTGAGCCACCCAGGCGCCCCTCTGTGAGATATTCTAATTAGTCTTTAGCAAATTGTCCCATTAAGTTACATTAATTTACTATTTTCATATCTAGGTGTGGTTGAATTGTATCCTCTCTCCTTTGCAAAGATATACTGATGTTCTAACCTCCAGTGCCTATGAGCATGACCTTAGTTGGAAATAGGCCCATTTCAGATGACCATATTGAGATTAAGTCATTAGGGGGGTCCTAATCCAACATGATTGTGTCTTTTTAAAGAAGGGAAGTTTGAACACAGGTAGATGCTTAAAATCTCATTTCATGGGAGTTTACTTACTTTGTGGCAAGAAGACTTTTCAGAATGTCTTACCCAACACACTACTGAAGCTATTCTGTTGACCACATATTTTTAAGCTACTGTATTTCAGAATCTTTATTGCAAAAAGTACTTCCAAAATAGTACCTTTGCTACTATTTAAATTTAAATGCCCTCTAAAAATAAATTTAAAACATTTCAAATAGAAAAACTATCATCTAGGAAATGCAAACAAGAGGAACTTCAACTGGACAGCATTTTAAGGACACTCAAAAGGTAATAGGGAATTTAAAGTTTTACATATGGATATATAATTATTTTAATACTTTGAAAACATGCAGACATATAAACTTTCTTTTATCTAAAAGTGTCCCCTTTTAACTGAATGAATCTCTCTGGAAATTAATTTATTTTTTTCATTTTCTTCTTCTTGTCCCATACATTATTTAAAACAATTTAAAGGATGTAATAACAACTCTGTGATTTGTTTATTTTTATAGTAAACACAATTGGCAACAGAAAAATTGCTCAAATATATAGAAATTTATACTACCTTTTTAAGATTTTATTTATTTATTTAAGAGAGAAAGAGAGAGAGAGAGCATGAGTTGGGGGGAGAGCCAAATGGAGAGGGAGAAGCAGACTCTCCACTGAGTGGGGAGCCCAATGTGGGGCTCAGTCCTAGGACCCTGGGATCATGACTTGAATCTAAGCCAGAGGCTTAACTGATGGAGCCATCCAGATGCCCCATACTGGATTTTAAAAGCATAATTGTATAAAGGATCTTGTATTCTGTGTAAATGCATGTTTATTGTAAGATACCTATTGTGGAACCTGTAATGGGGAATTCTAAGTGACCTAATAATCAAACAACCCCTTTAGCAGTCATAGCTTGCTTTCTCAAATGTATATTTAAAGGGGTAAGAAGATTCGAAGTGAGTTTTTAATATCCTGGTTCTATAACAAATCTGTCTGTAGTTAAGGACTTTTAAGTTGTCTCTCTGGAAAGAAAGACAAGTATCTCCTAGTAACAGGATGACTGACTCTTCACAAAATTTCATTAGAATTCACTCTGAACCATTCTAAATCCCACAAGTATTACACAATTTTCACTAAATTTACTAAGGGACAGAGTGGTGTGGGACAAATTCAAAAGACAATTCAATTCAACAGTATTGAGAGCAGAAGCTATTCTGGTATCATATTTAAATTAGTTTTTAATGCCTATATCTATATAGCATTGTGTAATATTTAAACAATTTTACAAACATTAATTCACCAACTGAAATCTTCAGGCTGTTTAGAAAATGTGTTTATAAAGTGATGTGGAGGTTAGTGATCAGTGAAGACCACTTTACTTATTCCATGTTTTATAAATTTTTGCTTCTGCGTTTCCTTCATTCTTTCTCTCCTTTCTTTCCTTTTTCTTTAGTTTTTACTTCTTAAATTATTCACTGAACATTGTGTGTTGGTAGCTGTTTTCAATGTGAAGAAATAGAGCTATGGTCCCTAGATAATAACCTAGTTGGCGGGGGGAGGTGTGCAGCGTTGAACAACATGAGAGGTTAAAATAATGGTAAAGACCAGTGTATACTGCTATGGGAATAGTCAAAATGGCAAAAATTGCAATGGTCATATCCTCCAAACATAAACATTTGCAAAACATGTATGTTTTGGTATAACACATTCTGTATGTTATCTTATTTAAAACATAATCCTTTTTTGTGCAAGGGAGTCGAGGAAGAAATGAGCTGAATGCTCAGTATATAATCTTTAAAGACTATATACTTAATTAAGGTTTTGAGTGTAAGTAACATTTAAATAGATAATGAAAAGTAAGATGGTCCTTCCAAGAGGGACATACAGTACCATAAATAAAATTACAGGGTTGGAAATGAGAAGATATGTCTAGATGATAATGAATGTATTTGCCTGGTTAGAAAGCAAGGTTCTTGTTGTTTGTCCATTCAGTAAATCTTATAGGGGACAAGCCTGGAAGTAAATGTTGGGGTAAATTTTTTGGAGAGCCTTGGTACCTGCCTATAGAGTGTTTAAACTATCGTGGATGCAGTTAATTGATTTGAACAGATATTTAATATGATGATAGACATGTTATGGAAAGATTAACCTTTAGTTCTTCAACTACAAGTTAATATGATTATTTTTTCAAGAAACTGTTTTAAAATTAAATTGATCTTCTTAATGCAAAAATATTAAATCTATGAATATTTCACCTGAAAAAGATGCTTTATTGATATAATTATTCCTTTAATTAGAAGAAAAATTTTATCTAAATTAAAAAGTAGAGGAAAATCACTACATTAAAAAATTAATTGAAATTTATGTAAAAAGACTCTGCAACCTGAGTTTGTGCCCTGAGAGCAGTAGGAGAGGCTTCAACAGGTAAAGTGAGTAATTCTTTATAGGGTAGAGCTGAGAAAGGGTAAATACAGAGTATCTCCTTTAAAAACAGAACTAATTCTTTGTGATCAATTAATCTTTGACAAAGCAGAAAAGAATATCCAATATGAAAAGGACAGTCTCTTCAACATATTGTGTTGGGAAAACTGAATAGCAACATGCAAAATAGAAAGTAGATCACTTTATTATATCATACACAAAAATAAATTCAAAATGGATTAAAGGCCTAAATGTGAGAACTGAAACCATAAAAATCCTACAGGAGTACACAGGCAGTAATTTCTCTGACATGGGGCATAACAACTTTTTTCTAGATTTGTTTCCTATGGCAAAGGAAAAAAAGCAAAATAAACTATTAGAACTACATCAAAATTAAAAGCTTCCACAAAGCAAAGAAAACAATCAACAAAACTAAAAGGTAACCTACAGAATAGAAGATATTTGCAAATGACATATCTGATAAAGATATATCCAAAGTTAGTATCCAAAATATATAAAGAACTTACAAAACTCAATACTCAAAAAATGAATAATCCATTTAAAAAATCGGCAGAAGTCATGAACAGATATTTCTCCAAAGGAGACATACCAATGGCCAACAGACATGTGAAAAAATGTTTGTCACCACTTACTATCAGGGAAATGTAAATCAAAACTACAATGACATATCACCTCAAACTTGTCAGAATGACTGAAATCAACAACACTAAAAACAACAGGTGTAAGGTGCATGTGGGTGGTTTAGTCAGTTAAGCACCTGACTCTTGATCTTGGCTCAGGTCATGATCTCAAGGTTGGAGATCAAGGCCCATGTGGAGTCCTATATTGGGCTCCACACTCAGTGGAGATCACTTAAGATTCTCTCCCTTTCCCCCACCCCTCCCAGCCCGTCTAAAAAACAAAACAAAACAAAACAAAACAAGACAAACAAAACCGGCATTGGTGAAGATGTGGAGAAAAAGGAACACCTATGTACCATTCATGGGAAGGCAAACTGGTGCAGCCACTGTGAAAAATTGTATAGAATTTCCTCAAAAGTTAAAAATAGAACTACCCTATCATCTAATAATCACACTACTAGGTATTAACAAAGAATATGAAAACACTAATTCAAAAGGATATGTGCAGCCCTATGTTTATTGTAGCATTATTTACAATAGCCAAGATATGGAAGAAGCCCAAGTGTCCATTGACTGATGAATGGATAAAGAAGATGTGAAAGAATATATATATATATATATATATATATATATATATATATATATATAATTCAGCCATAAAAAATAATGAAATCTTGCCATTTGCAAAGACATGGATGGAGCTAGAGAATATAATGCTAAGTGAAATAAGTCAGAGAAAGACAAACACCATGTGATTTCACTCATATGTAGAAATCAAGAAACAAAACAAATGAGCAATGGGGGAAAAAAAGAGACCAATAAATTGACTCTTAATTATAGAGAACTGATGGTTAGCAGAGGGAAGGGGAGTGGGGAGATGGGTGATGGGGATTAAGGAGCGCCCTTGTCATGATGAGCACTGGGTGATGTATGGAGTTGTTTAATCACTATATTGTACACTTGAAACTAACATAACACTGTAAGTTAACTAAATGGAATTAAAATTAAAAGTTACAAAATCATAAAAATAATAAAATAAAAACAGAATTCTTTTGTTGGTAATTATTATAGTGAGGAATGACTGAGGTTCACCTTGACATTTATTTCTCTTTACTTAATGTTAACTGCATGAAACTACTTTTCTTTTTATTAGATGCTATACTTACTCAATTCTGTGTTCCATCAGTATGTCCTAGCCTTAACCAACTATTATAAAAAGAATCTAAATCTGATTTATAAGTAGAAGTCCCCTTCTGCAAATACTTCTATTAGTTTCCATGGGTTCTTTCATAGATCCACAAATTGTTACTTGATAGTGCCTATTGAGCCTAGATGTCAAAACCACTATTCATTACACATTATTTCTCTGACTACCAATGGCTCTGTTGAAGAAATTCTCTTGTTGGTCTTATGTGTTGTACTGCTACCAATGGTGAAACCAGGTGTCTTTTGACATGGTTATTGATGAAGAAGATGGAGATATGTTGTTCTCACAAGTCTACTACTAACATGACTTTTACCCTAAACCCCCAAAATATTTGAGAATCACTGATTGAGTGAAAGAAAAGAAAGAGATAGAAAAACATCCCTTAAATTCTCAATATTTGAGAGTGGAAAGAAAACCCAAGAAATGTTTTCAAGAATGCCAAGGGCATTGGGTATCATGGAAGCCAAAAAAAAAAAAAAAAAAGTACGTCAAAGTAGGACTAGTAAACACTGCAAATACTAAAGGTGACTAAATAGTATATTTATATACTTAGTATATAGTATATATATATATAAGTATATATTTATATACTTAGTATATAAATAGTGTGGACTATCTGTTGAATTCAGCCACTTGTAATTCAGTGATCACATTGGTCAGTTTTTGTGTGTTTGGAAAGGAAAACTGTATTTATTGCATTAAGATGATAGGAAGTTAGGATATAAATACAGTTTAGAATAATCCATTGAAGAACTTGCACTTATAAAATTGGGGCTGGGTTGCTATCTGAGGCAAGGGTACTTGGATATGGGTGTTAGGGAGATTTATTGAGGTTGAACAATATTTGAGTATGTTAAAATGTTGATAAAAAAGAGCTGTAATCAAATGACAGGTTAAAAACATGGAGGGGAAAATTAGTAGTTTAGCTGAGATTATCTATCAAGAGTGATGAGAGAAGTGGCACTGTTGAAGGTTTGTAAAGAAAGAAGAAAAAATTTTTAAAGATTTTACTTATTTATTTGAGAGAGAGAGCGCATGATATTGGGGGAGTGGTCAGAGGGAGAAGCAGACTCCCTCCTGAGCAGAAAGTCTAATGTGGGACTCAATCCAGGGGCTCCTGGATCATGCCCTGAGCCAAAGGCAGACACTTAGCCAACTGAGCCTTCCAGGTACCCCCAAGAAGGAAGAATTCTGAGGAAGACATGGTACTCTGAAGAAGAGAAAATAAACCGATGAAGGAAGTATAGAAGAATTGATCCTCTGATTAAAGAGGAAGGTCACACATAACCAGATTTCAAAGTACTAAATAAATATATGACTATATACATAGGCATAGCCAACAGTGGCCAAGGTACAGACATAAGAAAAGGTTTGGCAAACTAGGATGTTATGGAAAGATGTTATGAGCAAGAATCAATAAATTTGAAAAAGTAGAGTATAAAATAAAAGCTGGATTAGGAAAGAGAGAAAGACAGGATAAGATTGAGGAGTCAAGAACATAGGAGAATCACAAGGCTGAAGGTCTTGATGCTGCTGAAGAATAATTGTAATGAGCAGAAGTAAGGTAGCCATAAGAGCTGGGCTTGTGTAGTGCAAGTAGGTTATTGAATTTCTTGTTTCAGATAAAGAACAATTCTGACTGATGTGAAAGGCTTTTGTGAGACCGTTGGAGTAGGTAGCTGAGGTAGATTAAGAATGAAGGTCATGGAGATAATGAAATCAGAGAATTAAAAGTATAGATTTTTATATAAATAATTCTAATGGTCTTTGAATTCACTTAGAATTAGGATGATATGTATCTTCTCTGGGAAATGAAAGCTGGGAAGCTTTCAGGGGTTACTACTCAAATATGCTTTCTGCCCCCTTTCTCTCTTCTTCTGGAACTCCCAAACAGCAGATGTTGGTCCGCTTGATAGTGTCCCAGAGATCTCTTAGGCTCTGTTTACTTTTCTCATTCTTCTGTACTCCACAGACTGGAAAGTATCACTTGTCTTTCTTCATGTTTCCTGGTTCTGTCTTCTGCCTGCTCAAAACTGTTGTTCATTTTCTCTAAAGAAATCTTCATTTTAGTTGAACTTTTCAGCTCCAGAATTTATATTTGTTTCCTTTTATAATTTTTATCTCTGTTCATATTATCATTTTGTTTATACATTGTTTTCCTGATTTCCTTTAATTCTTTGTCCATATTTTCCTTTAGCTCTTTGAACACACTTAAGACATTTATTTTAAAACTTTATCTCACCATTCTAATGTCTGGACTTCTGCAGGGACAGTTTCTGTCAAATGTGGATGGGCCATACTCTCTTGTTTCTTGGTATGTGTTTGTTTCTTTATTTCTTCCAGGGCTTAGGTGGTCTGTTTCATGAGTAAATCCTAAACTTTTGTCCCAACCATCTCCTGCTTTTCTGGCCAGAGTGAGTTCCAAATTAGGCAAAACAGAGATAGTGTCTCAAGTACTTCAGGGAGCCCCAGATAGATTAAAACAAATCTATGAAATTATTTGCAGATAAGATCACTTCTGCATTCAGAACTAGGGATCAGGGATCCACTCTGGGAATACTGGCTATCATGGAAGGGGTAGGACAAGACCAAATAAAAATTCCACAAGGAATGCCTGAGTGGCTCAATTGGTTAAGCATCTGACTTCAGCTCAGGTCATGATCTCAGGGTCCTGGGAGTGAGCCCTGTGTCTGGCTCCATGCTCAGTGGGGAGTCTGCTTGTTCCTCTCCCTGTGCCCCTCCCCCTGCTCATGCTCTTTCTATCTCATATAAACAAATAAAATCTTTAAAAATTCCACAAAACTTTTTAACCATTTTAAGTAGCCTTTTTCTTGACTCAGCATTCAGTTGGTAGCTGTAAACCTTTCTAGGGTTCTGACAAAGTTAGTTCTAACAATTTCTGCTTACTTTTGGATGTTTTGTCAGGAGCTTGGAGCTGCTCACTCTGCCATTTTGCTGACATTATTCAGTATTATGTTTTATTTTATTTTAAAAGCATATTAAAATATGTTTATTTATAATTCACATACTATACAATTCACTCACCTAAAGTGTAAAATCCAGTGGTTTTTAATATATGCATAGGGTTGTGCAACTTTCTCCAGGACCAATTTTGGAACATTTTCTGTCCCTAAAAGAAACCTCATATTCATTTACTGTTACCAATAATGTATGAGAGTTTCAATTTCTTTACATCTTCACCAACACTTTTTTTTGTCTTTTTTATTATACACTTTATAGTAGATGTGTAGTGGTATTTCATTAAGATTTTGATTTACATTTCCTTAATGAATAATGATGTTGAGCATGTATTCATGTACTCATTGACATTTGTATATCTTCTTTGGAGGAATATCTGTTCATACCCTTAGCTCATTTTTAATTAGGTTATTTTCTTAGTATTATTGATTTTTAAGTTTTCTTGTATATTCTGGGTATAGGTGTCCTTATCAGATATATGATTTACAAATAATTTTTCCCATTCTTTATAATGTTTTAAGATCTATCCATACTGACACTATGAACACACACATTTGTTTCTGTTGCATGACACCCTATGTTGGTCTTCCACTACAGTTTATCTTTTTGGCACTTTTGTGATGGACGCCTGCAACTCCCTACTATCACAATGATGTAATGAATATCCTTGTAGAATTTTTGATATGTGTCTTGGGATATATATCTGAAATTACAATTTGTAAATTAATGGGTAACTTAATTACCTTCCAGAATTATTTCCAGGATTAATACCCCTGTCTGTATTCTCATTAGCAGTGTGTAAAAGGACCTGTATCTTGTGTTTTTTATCCACACCAACACTTGAAATTATTCATATTTCTACTTTTACCAGTCTGATGTTTATAAAATAACTTTTTGCTGAAATTTGTATTTTTTATCATTTCCTTCCTTAATTTTGTACTTTCGAAAATGTAGCTAACAAGTTTCGGTGTATCTGACTTTAGCATTAGTTAAATATTATCTCTTTTACAAGGCTGCAAAGAATCAATGAAACAATGTGCCTAAAGCCCTTTTTGCCAGGCACATTGTAGGCATTTAAAAAAATGCTTTAGTAGTACTAGTGTGTTGCTGAAAACTATAAAGGCCCTTGCAGATAATGCTACGGGAGGCCTGGTGAGAGAAGAATAAAACTAGAATATTGGTATCTCAGAAAATGACAGATGTTCTTGCAGAGATTTCTGAGATCCTAGCCTCCAAGGGTGTCCTTTCTGATCACTTTGCCTTTTTTCTTTTGTCCTGTGTCTCTAGCTTTTGTTCTGACAAAATAGATACTTGCTGAATTTTGCCTATACAACTAAATCCATTACCTCCCTCCAGTGATTGCCTAAGGACCCGTTGATAGCCTCTCCACAAGATCCTGCACCCAGTCTCAATGAAATTAGAATTTGATGCCTTGAACGAAATGGAAAATCATCCTAAAATAGATGATGGACTGTAGAACTATGTCGTCTGAATTCAGATCCCAACCTTCTCATTTAATAGCAATGCAATTTTTGTTAATTACTTAACTCATCTGAGCTTTGAATGACTCATTATAAAATGGGGGTCCCTACTGTCAAATGGGGATCATAATCATTCCAACTCAAATAATGGCCACAAGGATGAAAATTAAAGAACTCACTACCTGCCACATAGTATGTCCCAGTCATACTACTACTGCTGCTGCTGCTAGTCCTCCTCCTCCTCCTCCTCCTTTTTCTTCTCCTAGAGGGCACCTTAGGTAACCAATAATCAATGAAGGCATCTCATATTCACAATATATTTTGTTCTGGTGTACCTGGTAATTTCTTCTTGTAGCTAGTTAATCATCACTTAGCTCTAGATCATTGGCAGTTAGTTCTAACATCAGGACTGTTCTCACTTTCCCTGTCAATCCAATACAATTTTACCTTGGAGATTTACCCTGCAGCTCTACTTGGAGGAAGCAAGTGGGAATCTTTTTTTGTTTTGTTAATATGTATTCCTTTTAAAACTTATTTATTTATTTATTTACTTATTTATTTATTTGAGAGAGGGAGACAGAATGAGCAGAAGTAAGAACAGAGTAAGAAGCAGACTCTCTGCTGAGCAGGCACCCCCCACCACCACCCCTAACACGGGGCTTGATCCCAGGACCCTGAGATCATGACTAGACCCACAGGCAGGAGCTTAACTGCCTGAGCCATCCAGGTGCCCCAATATTCATTCTTAATCTTAGCAGATTTTTCAGCTTTACATATTGACCACACTCAGTAACTCAGAGTTGGACAAGATTGTGAAATACACAATATATATGTGACAACTTAAACAAGTTCCTTTAGAGAATAAGAGATGATTAGAAATGTGAACTGCAAGGCAGCTTTCAGTTTAAAAATGAAAGGAGAGGAGAAAGTAGGAAAGCAGAGAAGGAACTGCAGCTTGCCCAATTGCGTATAGATTCAGTAAATGTGCAAAGCCAGTTTAAACACTTAATAATATTGATCTTCCCCCAAGGGTTGGGTTTTTTTTTTTTTTTGTAGCTGATTTAATTACTGTTTATTAACCATTCTCCACCAAATAGTTGTCTGATACCTTAAAAGTCTATTTCAGCAGCTATAGTCCCTCCAGTACTAGAAAATGCCTTCCTATCATGCCTGCTTTAGTGGTGTAATTTAATTTGTATCTACCTACCTAATGTTCAGACAATGAGCTGAAAAGTGAAAGATTCATCAATCAATTGGTTGTTTTGTTTACACAAAATTAAACAAATTAGCTAATACAATTTTTTTTTGCTAAGGTGAATAACAAACAGCAGACTTGTAAAGTACATGTAAGTACATTAAGTAGGTTTATGATGGGAGGAGAATACAAAGTATTCTAATAAGCTTGTGATGAGCTTTAAGCAGTTTACTATGAATCTGGAAAATATATAGAAAGAAAGATTAGAGACGACTGACTACTTTAGATGGAATGAGAGCAGATACTCTAACATTTTCATAAAGATGAACTTTTAATTTTAAAATGTCTTTGTATTTCTTAGATTTGCTCAGATTCATAGATAAAAGGGGGATGAGTAGGAAGAGAAGGAAGAAGAGGAGAAAGAGAGAAAGAGAAAAGGAAGGAGTAGGATAGATAGAGGAAGGAAAGAAAATACAATTTACTTTTGAACAATATGGGTTCAAATGATACAGGTCCACTTATACATGGATTTTGGTCAATAAGTACAGTCCAATCCTGTAAATGTTTTTTTTTTTTTCTCATGATTTTCTTAATAACTTATGCTTTTCTCTAGCTTACTTTATTGTAAGAATACAGTATGTCATGCATATGACTAGTAAAACATGTGTTAATTAATTATGGTAGACTGTATGCTATTAGTGGTTAAGCTTTGGGGAAGTGAAAACTTACATACATGGATTTTTGGCTGCATGTGTGGTGAAATCGGTACCTTTAAACCCCATGTTGTTGAAGGGTCAACTGTGATTATTATGTTCAGTACCCTTATACCACCAGTTCAACTTCTGCTACTTTCCAAGCCTAAAGGAAGTTTGGGGCATCTGTGATTCTCAACCAAACTGCTCCAGCATTCAGTAGGTTTCTGAAGGCAAGCAAAGGAGGAGTGTTAATAAAGAAAAAATGGTGGTAAAAAGATTAAACTACTAATTATTAATTGCTATGAGTCACACATGGAACTAGGCATTTTTCATGTTACCTCATCAGTCTCATGCCCTTCCTCCACCCCCCACTCATGAGCTGCATGTTAGTATTGAACTTTTTAAAATAAAAATAAACAAATAAACAGATGACTAAGAAAGGTGTTTTATTCAAGTCCCCACATTTAGAAGGTTACGTTTTCAGAAACTGAAGCCATTTCCCTCTGACTCTAAAACCCCTATCTTTATACCACATCTTACTACTGAGAAGAGGTAGCTGCTATGCCAGCTTCCTAATGATTTTTTTTTAATCATTTGGTTAATCTGTGCCTTATTCAGTGGCAATTTCAGCTTTCTAGAGGAAACTTCAAGTTTGACTCCAGAAGAGGGCTGGACTGCATAGTATCTCAGTCAGTGATGAAACTGATTGGTCTGTAATGTAATGGTAATAATTAATAACTAATTGAACTGATTGACTTGACTTCTTGCTTAGAGATTTCCTATTTAGTGTACCATGTATGTATTTTTTGGAGTTTGACAAAATCATATGGCGATGCGTACAGAATCACTGAAGTTTGTGGCTCTGTTTCTTCATTTGTTCATTCACTCATGTACTTGGTTCTACAACCTCTATTCCAAATCTATGACAGTCAATCTTAAGACAAACCAAGCAGTCTTTTTTTTTAGTTTAATTTCTTTTCAGTGTAACAGAATTTATTATGCACCACACCCAGTGTTCCATGCAATACGTGCCTTTGGTAATACCCACCATCAGGCTCCCCCAACCTCCCACCCCCCGCCCCTTCAAAACCCTCAGATTGTTTTTCAGAGTCCAGAGTCTCTCATGGTTCATCTCCCCCTCCACTTCCCTCAACTCCCTTCTCCTCTCCATCTCCCCATGTCCTCCGTGTTATTTGTCATGCTCCACAAATAAGTGAAACCATATGATAATTGACTCTCTCTGCTTGACTTATTTCACTCAGCATAATCTCCTCCAGTCCCATCCATGTTGATACAAAAGTTGGGTATTCATCCTTTCTGATGGAGGCATAATACTCCATAGTGTATATGGACCACATCTTCCTTATCCATTCGTCTGTTGAAGGGCATCTTGGTTCTTTCCACAGTTTGGTGACCGTGGCCATTGCTGCTATGAACATTGGGGTACAGATGGCCCTTCTTTTCACTACATCTGTATCTTTGGGGTAAATACCCAGTAGTGCAATTGCAGGGTCATAGGGAAGCTGTATTTTTAGAGGAGCTCACATCTAACTAGAAGGTAAAAATAATAAAATCCATGATCTCAGCACAGTGCAATAAATACTGATAGAGTTACACAAAAAGCAGCCTGAAGACATACATGACTTTGGGGGGTCACAAAATATTTCCATGAGAAATCCTTGGTTATGGTACTGAAGGGTGATTTATATAGAAGAATTCTGGGGGAAAATTGTTGCATTTAGAAGCAAAAGCATATGCAAAGACATCCAGGAACAAAATAGTATAGCATTTTAATAAAATGACAAGAAGTTTTATAAGTCTGGAAGTTGACTGTAGGAAAACGAAAGGCAAAGAACTAGACAAGTAATGAGTAACCATAAAGTATTTAAATAATTTATGCAAATTATAAGAAAATAAATATTAACATGTATATTAATACTTTTGTTTCTCTCTCTGTTTTATTTTATTTTGATTTTAAAGACTGCCAATTGTCTAGAGTCATCCAAAATAAACCTCATTTTTCAGTTTTTAAATGGTTTCTGTGTGACCATGAGTGTGATTTGGTGACTATTATTTCTGCTCAGATCATCAGATCATCAACAGAGCATCTCAGAATGGATCAATAGAGTTTCAAATTGAGAAAGTAACTTGATTCAGCAATATTTAGGAGATTTCTCTCATGTTTGTAGTTTCTAAATATGTGTTCAGGGATCTAGGCCCCATGGGCTTTTGAAACTGTCTTAAGGCAAAAAGAAATCTTAAGTGGGCATTATTCTATTATAAGGAAAAGCTAAATGTGTTTAATTTTGCATGATCAAATATTATTAAATAAATATGATTTATCAAAATGTGTTCAAAACTAAGGCAAGGATGAGAGATGCAGTTATTTGAAGAAATTAATATGCAGTCTTAAAAATTAATGTAGCACATTGCTTGCTTATCTCTATTCACCAAAACATTCTCAATATCTGTGCTTTGCTCTTTATGAATTCCTAATTATCTATATAAAAGATGCCAATATTTTAACTGCTCAATTTGCAAGGGAGTAAAGAGATTCTTGCTACCACCAAAATGAGCCCTAGGTTATAAAATGTCTTAGGATGAACTTGAATGCTTATTACTTGGGTTTGGAAAGACCATATGTAAATTTATAAAATGTGTGACTCATTAGCTCATTTGCTCAGAGGACAGTACCTAGAAGCTACAATATGAGGTTAAAATTTCAGTTATCTGAGTTCTGTTAATTAAATGACTCATTTTCTGAGTCAGTCATCCTATGAATGGGTGTTATTGGTTCCCATGGATTCTGGGTAATTGTCTGGATGTGTCAGCATAAAGACATTGTCTCTACCAAAAAACTCTTCAAAAATATGCTTTCCACCCAGAACATACAAAGAGGAAGTTATCTGTAAGAAAGACTAAACATATTATAGCAATATAACTTATCACCAATTTCATTATATTTAGGGCTGAACTCAACTGACCTGGCCATTAACCATGGGTTCAGTCTTAAACCTTGAGAAATTAAAACTCTCTGAGGCAGAGAAAGGGGATTGAAGATCAAAAGAGAAAGGGGATTGAAGATCAGTAAGGTCACCATTCCCATCTTTATTAACCTCTTTGTATTCTGCCTTACTTTGTTTGATGTTCAAGGGGTTAGCCACCAGATAGGATCATTGGTTCTATAGTCAAACTAACAGTTTCCTCCTCCCCCCAATTTTTATTTTCCTCAGAGGGGCAAAGGTGGAATTGTCCCTGGGAGGGTAAAGGGAACAGAGCAGACAGAGTCAAAGCCTGAGGGATTCTCAGCATTCTGCAATACTCATGATTATTTCTGGGGGAAAAAAGTACTTTAAGACTCTTCTTAAGGCCAAAACCTTCTGGCTGAATGAGCTATGTTTTAAGAAGGATGCTAGGAAAGGATGCATATCTGTGTATAACCTTACTTATTCCTTTCCTAAAAAGGAACATTGCTCTTTCACCTTACATGTGTGAAAAATAAAACTGTATGGCATGTGCAGAATTATTCTGGAAAATATCAGTGCTTTTTACTATAATAATTTAGTAGTATTAAGTCTTACATGAGTTTTTGATGAAATATCCTTTTTCCAGTGGTTTAAAATATTTAATCCAGTTTTTTTTCTGTGTTTAAGTAAATTGGATTAGATTTCGTTTTTTAACTCCAGGGGGAAAATAGTGTGAGCAGTTGGATAGTGAGCATCGTTGTCTGTATCTGAGTATGTGTATTTTTCTAAAGAATCCAAAGATTTTGAGATTTTCAAAGGGTATAGACCCTAAGAAGGTTTTTAACCACCTCTATATCCTATCAAAATGAACTTGAAACGAATCCTAATGCATTATAATATCTGCTTCATATTTTCTTTTACAACTTCAATTAAGTATTTAATAATATTGGGTTAAATACTATTATTTTTAAAAAGAGATGTATAGATAATCAGACAAAGTATATTGTGTTTCCAGATTATTTATTTCCAATTAATTCAATAGCCTTGCTTGTCACTGCAAAGAAGAAGATTAGTAAAATTATATAGAAGATTTGGTCCATGGAAGAATTTAAATATTGTTTTAAATTATATCCTTAGTATAATATTAATCTCAGTTTTCTGTTTGCCTCAACTGTCTGTTGTTTGGATAATGAATAGGTAGACAGAGGTCTTTTACTAGCCCAGAACCTACTAATCATAGGATCTAGGAGAAAATGCTAGCATAATTGAAAACAGGTAAGTGAAGGGGCTTCAAAGGCTGGATGTGTTAAGAGAAGAGGGACTTCAGGGTCAAACTCATTGTGTGATTCTGCTGAATGAAACACATATTCTGTCTTCAGGAAGCACTTTATGAAATTGTTTTATAACAATTTTCCCACAAAAAATATGAGTACATAGGGTTATGTTTATCTTAATCATATATAATTTTCATAATAAGCTAGCCTGGTATGAAAAAAAATAATATGTACATACATATGTATCTCAAGTCTCACCCTGGAACACACGCATGTAGTTTATAATTGAGCACAGACTTAGTATTCTTTAATAAGTTTAGCCCGCAAGAGACTCAGAACTTCCCACACTTAGTCTATTCTCTTCCAGAACATGGATTCCTTCTGTGCTGTGAGATCATGCAGTCACTATTCAGTGAGTCAAACTTATATGTTGTCTAGCAGCTATAATTCTTGTGTTTAGCACACTAAGCTGAAACCAGACTCTTTATACTTCTGCCCATTGCTCTTGGTTCATCGGTGCAACACAGAACAGCTTTCCTTTGTCTCCCATTGGCCAGTCTTCCAAACAAGATTTTGTTAACGAGTTTTTATAGTTTGACCTGGTTTAAATAATACAAAACACTATAAACCATTTTTAGTGTATTTCCTTTACCATCTTGATGTTCTCTGGTCTTCAAAGCTTTCTCTCAAAGTATGCCCCACAGAAATGAACATGTGATGCCAGTGAAGATCTGAGCAGGGCAGACATTGCATTTTTTTTTAAATATTTTATTTATTTGACAGAGAGAAATCACAACTAGGCAGAGAGGCAGGCAGAGAGAGAGGAGGAAGCAGGCTCCCTGCGGAGCAGAGAGCCCAACGTGGGCCTCGATCCCAGGACCCTGAGATCATGACCTGAGCCGAAGGCAGAGGCTTTAACCCACTGAGCCACCCAGACACCCCCATTGTATTTTTTACCAAATCATCATTTTGAACTCGTAGCCAACTAAAGCTACTATAATGTGTTTCACATAAACTGGTGCTAAATTAAGTCTAAAGTGATGTTGTATTTGCAAAATTTCATTTTTTTTCTGAACCTGAAAGTAAGGAGTTTGCCTTTATTTTTATTTAATTATATCTTCTGAGTTTTAGCTCTTTTCACATTGCAAGTAAACTTAGTCTTAATTCACATATACTATCCCTCTCAACAGTGTCTTTTAAAACTTTATATATCATAAATTCCATATCATTTTTTTATGTCTTTGAACAGCATGGAGAACTGGAAATGTTTCTAGAGACATTTCTCCATGTTAAGATCAATGTATTGATTGACATTTTGGGGACAGAGATATTGAATCAGCTGTTCAATCCAATCCACATTTTTTGACCTTGTCTATGGATATAATTAGAAACTGACATGTGTTGTATTGAACCCAAGATGATGTATATTCTCTAATACAATAGATCCTAATAAAGGAAATTAGAGCTTTTAATAGAAATGCTTAAGAATATCATATTAGCCCTAAATACTCCATTTATTTCATTCATACTTACAAATTTTTTTTTTTTTCCAGAACTCTCAGGCTCTCTCAAAACTGGCCCTGATCAGGTTCTGGGCTGCTCCTGTACCCCAGAAACTTACTATGGGTGGCCCTGTGACCCTATAGCTAGTTCAAGTCACAAAACTGCCCCAAGAACTGGGTTCAAAAGTATAAACAGAATAACTGTATGCCAGCAATTGGTCTGAATAAAAAGCAGAGGGACAATTTGGAATCAAGTCATTTGCATTATTTCCTACCTCCAGGAAACCACAGTGGGGCTCTGCCAGCAGGTACTTTATCAGTCAACAGCACAGCCAGAATTATAGGACTCTTGAAATTGGGTATTTCAAGGAAGGTTTATTTACTCAAAGAGACTCAAAGGTGTGGGTAAGGGAGGACTACAGTGATGTTAGAGCCTCTCTGCTGCCAGCCTTGGCCTGAGATGATATGAATATGTTGGCATCCATACTGGCCAGCCAGGCTCTAGGACACAGGGTGGAGGAGGGAGACCAATGAATTGGAGAGTCAAACAAAAACATCCAGCACCATTTGCCTGGTCTGTAAAAGGTCAGGCTGACAGACTGGTAATAAATATTAAAATAGTTCATGTTGTATACCCGTGAGGTCTATAACCGTCCTCTCATATCTTCTCAGTGGACTGCCACTGCTGTTAATCAGCTCCTTTCTGCTGGGTCTCCTTACTTAGTTTACTCATAACTGATCATGTAAGGTATTTTATTTAATCTTTAGCAGATCAAGAAACTGAGGCTTAGCATTCCCACAGCTTAAGTGAAAGAGTCAGGGGTCAACCGTAACATATCCAACTCCAAACTCTATTATTTCACTAATGTCATAAGCTCTCTGAAATGCAGTGTTTTCATCTAGGAAATGAGGATGCAATGACATTGATGTCATCTAAAATCCCTTCAAGATCTGACATTTAACTCCATTTTATTCTAAATATTAATGGTGATATAAGCCATATGTATCTGCAGAAGGAAATGCTTGTAAATTTGCCCTTTGGGGGAGCAATTTTATTTTTCCTTTGTGGTTTATTGAATGTCAAGAACATGTAGGTTTTTCTCTATAGATACAAGGCATTTTAAACATCAAGCCAAGATTGCAAAAGACTCCACACTGGGATACATTTTCAAAACAATTTAGCCACTTTGAAATGTAAATTGGATAAGCAAAAGCACTACTGACACAGTTACTGTACTCCATGCAGAACCCTAAGCAGGTGCAAATGAGTTCACTCTGGGATAAGAACCTGCACCTGTTGGAGATCAGCATTTGGAAGCAGTCTGGTAGCAAATTCTAAAGTAGCTGGAATAGGAAAAACATATTAAATTGCAAAGGGAGATCTGAAGTGATATCTACCCATTGATGCGTATCTGTAATCATGGGTTAAAGTCTGTCTAACCTGAGTTCCTGCTATTTTTGTTTAATGATGTCTCTTCTCCAATTTGGGATGCCAGTCAAAATCTGCACTGTCACAGTTATTTGTCATGTATATCCCGTGTCCGCCTGGTCACACCCTGGCATTGAAAAGAAAATTCTTAATATGATCTGAGGCTATATTCCAAGGATTTCTACAGATAAATAATTAGTTTACTCTTTATCTTTCTCTTGGTAATGGGTTTTGAGTTTCTTATAATTCAACAAGTTTTTAAGTCTTAGTTTGAGACAAAATATTAAGTCAGTTTTAATTTAGTTTATTATGCATATATAAAGAGCCCTCACTCATGTGCTAATAGTTTTTAACACCTTTCTTCGGTGTCCTCTAATTTTCTTTTGGAAAGGGAAAATGTGTCTACACCTCACCAGTTTTATCTGAGTAAGAAACAATGAAGAAGAGTATTTTAAACCAAATCCTGAATTAGGATCTATATAATAAACCCCAATCCTTCAGCAATGATCCAAAAAAAGAAGTCCTGAATTTCTTTCAAATAATATGTTAGGTCAATTTCTAAAATTGTTATTTGCAATACTTTAATAATTGTCCAATGTAAAGGATACTTCAGAACTGAAGGTGCTAAGGAAAGCACAGAAATAACACTTTACTGACTCCTTCTGTCATATAATATAGTAAAGAAATAAGAATGTCCATACTGCTACTGCTACTACAGGTTATTAAAAATAAGTATTTATCAAGAAATACCAAGATTATTCTAAGAATTAATATTCAGAAAACTCAGAAACAGGTATAATATAGGTAGTAACCAACCAGAAATGACATGACCATTAACAGCTCATAGAGCTGAAAAGATGGGTGCCACCTGCATACCAGTCCTGGTGGTAGGTACCATCATTTCCCCAATTTTGTAGTTGAGGAACTGAAACTTAAAATAATTCAATAATTTCTCCAATGTCCATAGCCAATATAAGATTGCAACATTGCCTTTTGAAACTAATTGAGTTAACTCTCGAACCTGCACTCTAACCACTCCATACACATTGGCTATCTCTATGTAGGGCTTTGGCAAGTATTAAACAATGTGTATTGGACAAGAGCATTTGCCTGTATGCATAATCTAGTAAATCCATGAGTGACTTAAGGGTTTGTAATCTAATACTATAATTTAAGAAAATAGGAAGCCAAAGTCTCAAGGAATGAAGTGGTGCTTTTTCTTACATTATGTTTTATTCCTCTGTCATTTAAAATAACTTTAAAATGTTAGGTATTAAAAACATTTGCAGGGGTGCCTGGGTGGCTCAGTTGGTTAAGCACCTGACTTTTGCTCAGGTCATGATCTCGGGGTATCTCTGTGCTCAGCAGAGAGTCTGCTTTTCTCTCTCCCTGTCCCTCTTCCTTTCCCCTCTAGCTCCCTTATTCTCTCTCTCTCTTTCTCTCAAATAAATAAATAAAATCTTAAAAAAAAAACTTGCACTTATTAATGTTGAACTTATTGATAGAAACACTGGGTGATATGAATAATATATCTGATGATGACTGGCCGACTATAGATATTCATTTCAAACATTATGTAAAGGTAAACTAATTTATAAACATAATTGAAATATCTCAGTCTTCAGTAGATTTATCCCTATCAGTAAAGACAGAGGATATCAGAGGGCTGTGTGGGGCTTAAGCTTGCATTTTTCACTGTTTTCTAGCAAAATCTGAAAGATTGCTAATGAAAGTGGTTGTTTGGATGTCTAACCAACAGGCACCAAGAGAGGACCTCTTATATATCTTTCCCCCCTCTCTGAGTTTTTCAAAAGCAAAAAAAAAAAAAAAAAAAAAAAAAAAGATTCTGGTTCCAGGGAAATGTTGCATACATGAGTTATTTGTTATGTCACTAAATACCTCAGCTTTTGAAACTAGACTTTATAGATTTCTTATATAGCATAGCCTTAGCTCATTCCTTGCCACATCATTCATGCTTACCAACTACATGCACCTTGCTAAAAATAAGACAACAGGCCAAAATGGAGTCAGTTATGCTCAGCCCTATGTCACCAAACTGAGACTAACTTAATTTTAGTCTCAGTTGTGACTTCCCCAGAAATTTCCCTCAAAATGGAATCTTAAAACAGTCAATCAAGAATCACCTGATCAGGGACGCCTGGGTGGCTCAGTTAGGCCTCCCACTCTTGGCTTTCATTCAGGTCCTGATCTCAGGGTCTTGGGATCAAGGCCACATCAGGTTCTTTGCTCAGTGAAGAGTCTGCTTAGGATTCTGTCTCTCCCTCTCCTTCTGCCCCCACGCCCCACTTGCACATGGTCATTTTCTCTCTCTCTCTCTCTCAAATACATAAATCTTTGGGGAGAAAAAAAAAAAAAAAAAAAAAAAAACTCCTGATCAGTTCTAGTGAGGTAATCTGCCTGATAGACACCTTCTAAAGGAAAGAAACCTTGCAGTAACGAACCTGCTTTTTTGCTTGGTAAAACTTCTCTGTTTCTCCTCCCTTCTCTCTATAGAACTCTAATTTTGTATATCTTCTTGGAGCTACTTTCTGTCTGCTTCATTGGAGGCTGCTGGATTCATGAATCATTGAATAAAGCTAATAAGATCTTTAAAATTTACTCAGTTGGATTTTGATTTTTAACAATATAAATAGCCTACATATTTGGGTTCTAAAAAGTCAGTCCATTCCTTTATTAAATCTAAACTACTTTATTCTTTGTTACATTTTCACCTGATTACTTTCCTTCTGCATTTCCTGGGTCTGCGTTAAAATAATGTGAAGATTCTGGGGAACAGGTGAACATTATTCCTTTAAGTTTCTTTATTTTTTTTTAAGGCACATCTAGATATATGTTAGGAAAACATGTTCTTTTGAACTAACCTGTCTGATTCGAGGAGTTAGAGTGTTCATGGAGTTGTGACAAGCTTCAAACGTAGGTTAGCTGAACTGTTGAGGACAGACAGTTAGTCAACTGAGAGAATTTTTAAATTAAAACAACAATGAAATTCCAGCTTAACCATTTCTTCTTTTATGCCATTTATTCCCTTTGATTTCTTTTTTTACTTCTCTTCCTTTTCCCCAATAAATAGAATATTCCCCTGATGAGTCACCCCTCAAATATATCCACAGGCAAGCATTCTAACAGGAAAAAAAAAAACCATTTTTTTTCATAAATGTACATTAAAATGGAGTGAAGGACTCCTTCCTGCCCATTTGATTGCCAGTATTCATTGTCTAATAGAATATTGGATTATTTTCTTCAAGGCTCCCTGTTCAAAAATCAATGTTCTGCTAGACTGAGCGGACTGACAGTAGTATAAGGCTTGCTAGACCAACAACTGCATGCTCTCAGAATTGGAATCCAAAATTGTCCCTGCTAATGATGAGAGGTAAAAAAGGAAGAAAAAATACAATTATATATGTTTCATTTGCAGTCATGAGGACCCTTATGAATTTTTTTTTTAGGAAAAGGGAACTATAACTCAAGCTCAAGAGGATATTAATTCAAATAAAGGGATTAAAACTATCTCTTAATTACTTTTAGGGATGGATGAACTTGCCCATATTTTGGGTTTATTGAGTATCTCAAATGTTTTCCCAGATGTCTGCAGTTTAAAAAAAAAAATAGCTTTCTCAGCTACCTTTGTCTTATAGATGTTGTGTAATTTATGGTAAATCCAAATGAAAATATTTTAATTTAGTTTGCAACTAAGAAAACATTTGGCTTTATGCTTTTTCCTATTAATGTTTGAGGTTTAGTTTCCAATTGAGGTCTAAATCTTCTAGAACTTTTGTGTGCAACAACAACAACAAAAGCATTTATTTTTAGGAAATAGATATAAACTTTCTTATATGAATATTAATTTGTTATCAACATAGGGGAAGGATGTTTTGAAAGAGCACACATTATATGTAGCTCTGTTGGTATTTAGACATAATCAATTGGTTTGAATAAGAGTGCAATGCAGCCTTTTAAATATTTTGAGTGAGCCAGGATTTATGAAATAAAGGCTTTTATTTATTTATTTGACAGATAGAGATCACAAGTAGGCAGAAAGGCAGGCAGAGAGAGAGGAGGAAGCAGGCTCCCTGCTGAGCAGAGAGCCCGATGCGGGGCATGATGCCATATTTACTAATTTTCCCACCTGTGTACCCTGAAGTATTTTATCTAGTCTGACATTTTTATAGAAGGGAGATATTATGTTTTGTCTAAAAATACATATTCATATTTGAGGACACTAAAGTCTAGAATCAACTAAACTGCTTAGTTAATTTATTTCTGAGGCAAAATACTTCTTTGGTTGTCATTGTACACTAGATCCTGCTGGGAGGCATTCCTAACATTAAGGTAAAAGTATTTTTGTATAAACACTTAGCTAAGTTTTCCTCAAACTAGCTATTCCGTTTGACCATGACAAACCCTCCATTCTGCTGTGAATGGGCTATGGTATTTTCTACAGTGTTCTGCCAATTCCTCTGGAAAGAACATGTTTACAGTTACCAGACTTTTCTTTAACAGATTTGAAGTCAAGATGTGCTAAAGTCTGAGAAAGTTAAGAGTTGATAGACTGCTTTTGACTTTTCTTTAAATGTATGTATTCCATTAGATTTGGGGTACATAACCTTATTCTTTTATTCAAAGAGTTTCTTCCTACCTTATTCCACATCATTTCTACATTTGTCTTAAGAAGTTACATGTTTAAGACCCTTTGGTTCTTTGGTAACTTCATTGTTCTGTTTTGCTCTGCATTTAATTACATAATGAGAACAATCTCTAAATCAGAAACAAGCTGTAAAGTTATTAATGATTTGCTCAAAACTGCTGAAGATGTAGAAGGATTGGAGAAATAGTTGCAGTGGCCTTGCTAATGTGTGTCATTACAAAAATCACCATTAAAATAAGTTTGTGATATTTGACTTATATTGTGTTAATGTTTCTATTTTTATAAAAGCTACTCTTGACTCCTATCTCTGTGCTAAGTAGAATCTTAAGTTCTTCTTATTTTTGGTAATTCCTTTGTACCTGTACTTTTGGGATCTTTCCTGAGTTAGTTTTCAATTCCTAAACTTAAAACACCATGATGTTTCTTACTGCTTTTCCAGAAATGCATATTTTATTTGGCCTCATACCATTCAAGACAGGTTCAATGAAACTTGGTACTGCTGAAAACATTACTAATCTTCTATTGCTATTTGCAGTTGGAGGTAACTGTCTCCTTACATCCCTTTTCCACACAACTCAATGAAAATTAGAATTGACAGAAACAATTTCTACAAGGAAAGTGGAAAAAATGAACAAAGGAGTTGAAAATATATATCCTCTTATCTTACATTAAGGCTCCTGTACATTGTTATAAGTTCATTTTTATTTTAATGATATTTCAAATATATAAAGTGCACATATTCAAATTATAAAAGGGAAATCATATAAAACAACTTTTTTGAATGATAAGGCAGTAACTATTTGGGATAGTTCATTTTATACAGCCTATATGCAAGTCAATTGATTCTCAGAAGTTCTGGTGATAAGTAAAGTTCAAGGACATGAACTGAAAAGAGTTTTAAGATCATAGTGCTTTAAAACCTATAAAACACCTTGTTTTGCCATGGTTTTTCAATAGTGCAGTTCAAATAATCTGTAAAGCATTAGAATGTAACAGATACTGTAGCATTATTTTTATCTCTTCATAGCTGTGCAGTGAATATTTTGCTTTAACTGAGTGAAAAACATGGTTGACCAAAAAGAAATTTAGAGGGCAAATTTCATGCTTCAGGGTTTCATCTCCAAACATTATTTCTTTACACTAAAAACTTACAACAGAGGTTGCAAACTGGCATTCCCATGAATTCCCAGTTATTAACAAGTTTGTAATGCATATTATATCAAAACTTACTAAATTTTACCTGTTTACCTGGATGTTCTGCATTCCTTAAAAAGTAACTGATGGCAATATTGTATTCTCATTCCTTCAAAGCTATGTTGTCTGGGACTAACTAGTTCTTGCCTTTCTTATGAAAATTCTTGGCCTTCTTTTTTAAATTTTCCATTATCCCCTCCATTCCTTACTGTTTTGTAGTTGACCAACTTCATTCATTTATACTGACTACCTGGCCCACTAGGTATTGAGTTTGAATACTTTGCATGAAAGGTCTGGCTTTACCAAATCCTTAATCTTGAAGTCTGCTGCAAATGTTGGGCTATTGTGAGGCCTATAGAGGACCAGAGTCTATTCCTATATAGGTCTGGGGTGGTATATTAAGAGCAATGGTTTCAAACTTTGATAATAGCCAATGCCTTCTCCTATCACAAGTGTTTTATAATACCTGTTTTCCAAAAGTGAAGTGAAATTTAAAGGTAATATAATCTTCCTATACACACAATTAAGAAAATATATAGTACCTTCAATACTAATGAAGAAGAATAAAGGGGTATAAAATAAATGCTTGGTCATGATTACATTAAAAGACATAATAAAGTAGTCAGAGGCACACTTCTAAAGAGATTTGCCATGAATGTGAAAGCTGAGATTTTAGACTGATCCAAGGGTGTAGTTTTGATGACTAATGGCAAAAAGAGCATCCCATTCTCCAAACTGATTTTCTGATATGGTTGACATCATAAAGAATTCTCAGTAAGCTTTCAAATGAAACAAACTACCCAATCAATTTTTTATATATATGCATGGCATACTGTAATGTGACAGCCTGTTAGCAAGGAGTTGGGATCTCCTAAGTATAAACAGACATTTCTCTGCTATGTCTGTCTGTCTTCTGGGGGCACTAAGAAAGTCAGGTGGTATCTGGAAAACGGTTCTTTCTGAAAGACTTTCCTTCTTGTTAGAAGATAGCAAACATCCTTGGACATACATGAAGTCTGCCCCAAGTAAATATCAATAGTGCCTTCCAAGTGTTGTGCCAACCAAAACAAAATAAAACAACATACCTCTCCAAATGTCTACTGGCATATATATAAAGATATATATATATATATATATATATTATTACATTGCACTGTTTTTCATAATAAATATATATAAAGATGATTTTAACTTTTCTCCCATTTGGCAACTAATACAACTTGCTTTATATATTTAATAATCATAAGAAAATTCTGATTTGTAAACAGAGATGCTAAAAGTTACATTTTATCTCAGGTGTAATTTGGGGATTAAATGTAGACTGAAATTACACTCCTTGACAAGACAAAATATATACCGATACCAAGATCTTAGTTTTAGAATTCTAACCTTTTGTTCTAAAATGATTTTTATATTTCTTGTATCTTTTTATGTTTTATTTCTAAGTCAGAAATGAGAACGCTTTCGTTCTTTGTATACACTCCTCAGATAACACACTGTGCAGTCTTGAATTTTATAAAGAAAAAAAACCAAATTGGATTTAATCATAACCCCATTTATCCCTCTTTATTTATGAAATGTTACAATTTGATGTGCCATTGAAGAACTTTGACTATAAAACACAATTTATGATCTGATTAAGATGACCTGAGACAACTGTGCAGAAATCTTACCCTTTCTATATTTCTTTTTAACTTGTTTTCTAACAGCACTGTTCTTTATGCTGCAAAAAATAGCTTATTCTGACACAGGCTAAACAGTCTTTAACCAAGAAAAAGACTGAAGTCATTTAAATAGATGTTTAAATAGCTGTCACAGTGAAAATACCTGTGACATCTTATACTGCTAAGTTTCATCTGTGTGAGAAACCATCTGAGGGCACAGGCCATTGCAAACCCATCTGATCTCAAAAAACGCCAGCTATGCTTTGTTCACTTGATATTCATTAAATGGATTCTGAATTTGTAATTAGTTCTATTTCAGAGGAAAAAACAGCCAAATTTCTTAATTAAAAAAGAAAAAGAATTTATCAACATTTCTTCTCACTCTCTGTTCACTACCACTATCACCAACTCTGTCTGGGTATTAAAAATCTGTTATTCAAATTTTTCTTCTTCTTCTTTTTCTAAGATTATATTTATTTATCTGAGAGAGAGAGAGAGTGTGTGCATACACAAACAGGGGGGTGGGAGGGGGAGAGACTGAGGGAAAGGGAGAAGCAGACTCCCGCTGAGCAGGGAGCCCTAAAAGGGGATCCATCTCAGGATCCTGAGCTCATAACCTGAGACCAAGGCAGCTGCTTAACAGACTAAGCCACCCAGGCACTCCTTCAAAGTTTTTCTTATGAACCCAGTGCTGAATTACAGTTTATAACTAGAGTCAGAAATGTCTCACATAATCAAATACATTCTAACATCTGTTTTGATTTTTATCTTATCTTTTACCTAATCTTTAGTGCAATGCAGTAATAAAGTAAGCCATAGAGAGACAAAGGAGAAACAAAGACTTTTAGTAATCTAGAAATCATCCCGGCCTTTAGACTGTACAGAGATTTTTTGTTTGTTTGTAACCACTGACAGGAATCAGAATAGCATGCAAGAATGCCAGAATACATTCATCATTAAATAAAAAAGACCAATGTGAATATTTAGTATTTTTGTTTGGTTTTTACCATTCCACTAAGGATATTCTTGTATAATATCGAATACTGGCATTTTATAAAAATGCCCACAACTTTTTTGTTACCACATGGTGTTCTAGAAGTTTGAAACTCTCCATTAAGATGTAGAGTCTTCCATCACTTTGAACTTGAGACTTTGTGACTGCCTTGACAAATAAAATGGCTGGAATTAACGGTTCATGATTTTCAGAGTTAGATCATAAAAGATGACATGTCTTCTACCTTGTTCTCATATTCTCAGGACTCTTCTTTGGAATCTGGCCAACCTACCATGAGGAAATAGCCAAAACACGTGAAAAATCTTAGTGAACACCCAGCATCAATCACCATAAACGTGAGTAAACAAGCTTTCAGCTATTCTAGCCCTCAGCCTTCAAACTGCTTCATTTGACACAGTGTGGAGGAGGGAAGAGCTGTATGTGTCCACCAAGCCCTGCTCAAATTATGCAGGGGTTGAGGGGAAGAAAGGGAGGCTATAGGAACTGAAGCAAGTGATTAACCTTTTTTCATATTTTGCCCCTCCCAATATATAAGCATTTACAAGTCTCCAAGACCTCACATATTTAGGGGAAAAAAAATTAATCCCTACTTTAAAATTTTTTTACCTATTTTCAAAGCTAACCACATATTTATACTATTGGACAACCTAGATCTCATACACAACCTAGAAGAATACACAAGTACCAATACTTGCTTCATCTTTCCATAAACTTTTAATACAAGTATACTTTTACTATAATTAAAATATATAAGGCTACTGAGGGTGTATTTCTAGAAAAATTTTATGGAATTTTTATATAAGTTATTTTATGAATACTAAATTCAATATATATATTCCTGATCATTTTTAATGTAGCAGAATATATGTTAAATAGTTTTAAAAGGGCCTTCAAATCTATGTAAGATATTTCTAAGTGGAATACAGCAAATATACTGCATTCATTTTGGTCAGGTCCTGCAATGGTGCCTGTTTGTTCAAAGAGATTTATAAACTTTATAAGGACCTATTTTCATTTATCATTTGCTCAGAGTGGGATACTGTCTTCATTTGTATTTGATAAGAGAATTATAGAATAATAAAACATTGCAATAATTATTTCATTATTATTTTTTAACTTGAAGAATCTTTACTACCTATCTCCTGTGGATATTGTGAAATCCTTCGCTTTTTAACATCTTCAGATCCTTTTATGAAAAGTGTCATAAAATATACTAGCGTGCTGTGATTCTTTTATCCCTTTCTAAGCTGTCATCTTGGTTGTCAAATTTCCTCTGGGAGTGTGTATTCTAAAGATGTTTTTGCCAAACATCATAGTAGGGCTTTAAACTAAGTGTCTCAAACTATTCACTATGAACACAGGGTAAATTGGGTTATGTTGGAATGACAGTATATTCATTTGCAAGTCCCCTGACATAGTCATTTCAACAACTTAACTTTAGCATTTACAGCCAGCTCCCAGCTGCAGAGGGAAATTCAATGGTCTCATTATTGTGTCTGAACTGAACTGTGTCATGAAGGAGGGGATCCAGAGTCGCAGGCAGATTGGGGCCTTCCGGTTCATCTGCAGTTTGAGCTGGTTCAGCAGCAGCGGCAGAATCAGGAGGCAGGAGAGCATCAGCTCTTAGGGAGGAAACTGGTTTGTCCGTAAATCCTAAACGCATAGCAATTTTTGCCCTTTGAGGCGCACAGAATTCTTTTGAACTCCTGTTGGATTCAGGGATCACAGGGATCAGCTTGACTCCTGGAAGCAGGATGTGTTCATTCAGAGGCAGCAGCTTTGGCAGCCAAAGAGGATTGTCAGGGCCTCTTTTCCTTTTAGCAGCAGGAGTAAGTACTGTAAAGAAACAGGGCTCAGGGAGGCTGCATGATGCATAAACAGTATGTAATCCACCGAATGTGCTGGGAATTACAGAAGAAGGGGAACAGGAACAGAATTCTGCTGATACTACACTGGGCGGGGGAGGGGGGCTCTCCCCCTCGAAGACTGCTGCTTGCTGGAGAGGCCCTTGTTATCTGGAAGTAGGATGTCCCATGGTCTTTAGTCACGATCCCCATGCTTTGTATCAAAAAGGAAAAAAAAATTCTAAAATTCTGACACTGAAATCTGAACAGATATATCTTTTACTTATATTGCTTAATCATGTCACTCAATCTATTAAATTATTTAGAAAATAAAGGTGGGGGGGTTGTGGCTTAATAGCGAAAATCAACACAAGCATCAAAATAAACAAAGGGCAATACTGGGAGATGGGGCAGGATGCTCTTGCTTTATGCATAAGCAAGAAGAACGTCTACTTCAGAGAACTGACTCTATTGTGTGAAATATGGAATGTTTTCCTGGGGATTTGTATTGAAGCCAGCATTTGACTCTTTGAGTCGACTTGCAAACACTGGGCAGGAATAAATAAAGAAGCTATCATCAATCATTGGATATTTATGCTAAGGAGGACTGTTTTCTTCTTTCTTTGTCATTTGTTTAATGGCCCACTCAGCGTGACTCCTGAAGGCTATGGCTCTAAGCCCTGAAGGCACATGCCCAAAATCCAGCACATGGTCTCCCCATGCTAATTTACCAGCACTATTCAGAAGAAGGAAACTGAAAGTAGGAAAGAGCAACAGAAAGAAGGGTTTGGTCAAACATAATGCTTGCAGCTGCATTTCTGTTTCTGAGAGAGCTCTGATTTGCCAGCCCTTCACGGCAGTATTTTCAGGAGAGCAGGATTTGGCTTGGTTTTCTTCCTGTGGAGGAAAAGAAATAGCAGGAACTCCATTATTACATTTTAAAATTGCCCTCCTACTTCCCATTGAAAGAAAAAGATTTTAGGCTATTTCAGAGGATAATAAAATAATGAACAACAATTAGTCAGACTTTGTGGGGGGAAAAATAATGCTTCCTTATGATAGTGTTTGTCAGCATAATTGTGTCATTTAGGTAGAGAGGCGCCTTTCATTTATTACTATGGTGTGACTTTCAATTTCCAAACATTTAGGAAAACTGTATAAGTGTATACTTTGTTGCAACCTTACTCTTGGAAGCAAAAGAAGACGTTTAAGAAAAACAGTATAAGGTTTGATTTCTTGAAAAATTTTGACATTTTTAGCTATTGTGCTTATTTTTCCCCCAAAGTTGTTGGAATTCGTTTTGAACTATGTCTATATTATGCATAGTGAAGCCAAATTGGCCTGAGTAGCCAATATTTTGAAAGTTTTGGTTATCTCTTGTGACTATTGAAATATATGGATTCCAAAGGACGGTAAGCTATAAGGCACTGGCAACATATTTCCCAATAACTGAGTTAGTGGAATTTGCCTTTGTAGTCAGCTATTTTCCATTTGGTTACTTTGGAATTATCAAGGCCTCAGAAAGGAAAAGGAAGAAGAAAGACACAAATGCTTCAGACTGCTCTCCTTTGACCCCAAGGAAATGAATTACTAAATAGAGATGACAAGCTCTTGGACCACAGAATACGATTATGGTTGCTCTTAAAAGAAATCTCAGATTGCTAAAGTATAGTATTTGGGGTCATAAATCTGCACTCTGTGTTAAATAATAAAAATGCATCTAATGTTTCTAGCTTAAATATGCTTTTCCTAGAGTTTGTCTGATTCTAAGTACAAATTTTAAACATTTGTTCTATATGCATTTGTTGAGCATATACTGTATCAAAAAATATCTCCTAGAGGCTGGAAAGATAAAGAAGATAGGTTCTCTGCTAGACTTGGAACAAGTAGTGTATTGAAAAATAAAACATACTTAGTTCAGTGATAACAGTACAAAAACTGTGCGATGGATGACAACAGAAAAGGCTATTAATTTCAACGTTTAATTTTAGATGGCTTTATGAGGAATTGGCATTTGAGTTGAGCCTGAAAAGATGGTCAGAATTTCCACTAAGCAAGAGAAATCATGACCATAAGGACTGAGTTATTAAAGTTTACACTTTACTCTGGAAAAACTGAATTATAGAATGCATGGAGAGGATAATAGGATAACTATGAAACACTGAGAGCATGAGTTGTTTACTGAATAGCAATGAAATCTGAATTGAGGTATAGTATACCTAGTGGCTAAAAGTCATTCTGAGAGTCAACATAACATAAGGAAATAAAGTGGTGATAGATTTCAGTAGAACCTTTCAGTTTCATATCCTGTCCCTTCCACTCAACCATTGGAGCATTCGTTAGCTTCTCCAAGCCCCAACTGTAAAACACATCTACTGTAAAACCTATATCACAGATGTAACATGAAGATTGAACTGAGACGCTATATATGAAATATACTCATATAGTGACTCGTTATCTAATAAATGGCAGGTGCTATTATTACTGTTATTACCCATGTTCTTATTACATAGTGTAAGACAAAGTTGGAACCATAGTTTTCAGTAATGTTTTGGAAAGAAATTAAAGTTATGCTAACCTCACCGTAAAATGCAAAATCTACTTTGAAGAAGGCTGTAATGTTATCAAAACAATTTTAGAATATTGACTGAAGCCATGTGAAATTTGTAGTGGAGGCATAGAAACCAGTTAGGAGGGTCCAACACAGACCAAGGACAAATGAATAAGAAAGCCAGATGGCAAGAGATGGAAACTATTGACCCATTGCACTTGATGATTAAGTATTACAAAGTGAAAGACATACACCTAATACAAAATTTTTTTAATGAGTTAATTATCCTATTTTAAAATCACTCAGTTTTCCATTTTTCTCCTATACAGACTATTAAATATATACCATCATGGTCATATAAACAGATTATGTAGTTAAATCTGTGTCTGTTCTCTATTGCATACAATCATTTGATCATAAAACATGAATATTTATTCAAATGAGAGGTGACAGATATAATTCAAACATTCAATATTTTAATAATCTAGAATTTAACTACATTTTGATTTGAAAAATATTATGATTTGGGCATCAGCAATTTGAAGAAAGTTTCTATAAAACTGTTGCAAAGCAGTCTCACTTTTATTTACTTACCACAGAAAAAGTAGAAAGTAGAGAATGATTAAAATTCTTAAAATATTTTGTTAATATTTTATTTACAATCACTAGGCAATATATTAAAATGCTGTTGGTAATTGGGTGAGCTGCATCTATCATATCAAAGATGGGAAATTTAAGTTACAGATGGGTTCAGAATCTTTCAGTATTTTAGGCACATTTTACAGACATTTTCTTTAATATTTATCACTGATAAGATTTCTCATTGTCTTTGTCTCAGCCTCTTCATTCCATATCACAATGTCCCATATGCCTCCAATAAGAACTTTCTCTTTAATATTGAGTTCTGAGGCAATTTCTGGGTTGTTGTTGGGTCTCCACAGCCCAAAGCTAATTCTTTCAATTGTACTCTTGAGTTAAGCCAAACATACTTCCATTTTTTCTTCAAATTGTGCCCAAAAGAAAGTAAAAATGTTAAGAAATTTTCAACAAACTGGGTTAATTGAACAATGTATAATTTGGGGATGTTCACAATATTTTGACCAAAAACTTGTAATTTAGTAAGCTTAATCTGAAAAAACTTATTTGACTTTTATTTTCTTCTTTATCAGCCCTTATATATTAAGCAGAATGATGAAACAGCTCTGTCAAATTCTGAAAAAGATAATTCTTTACAAGGGAACCCATCTATGCAGACACAACTCTTCAGAGCAAGTACTTTTAAACATCCAGGTCCATAATTATATGTTGGCCCCCTGGATTCCACATTGACTTTACTCAGCAATAATGAACATTAAAGAGATAACTGTAAGATTCATGTACTGGGGTAAAAATAAAAGCAACAATATCATGTATCTATTCAGACACACCTATACAAAATCAGTTTTTGTCCTTAAGGGATTCAGTTGATCTATGGGAGGCATAAAAATAACCCTGCAAAATTTTTTAAATGCTTTAATTGGTTATAATATTGGACTGCACCACATGTCATGAAAACCCTAAAGAGGGAGGGATTTATTCCTAATAGGAAGGTCAAAGTAGACTTCAACAAAGTTCCAGAAGGCTACAGAAATGTATCTGTTTGATTCATTACTGTGCTTCCAGTGTTTAGTAACAGTTCATCTTCTACCTTAGTTCAGTATGAGTTGAGTAATTGTGTATAATAATGGATGAATGAATTGATTAATGAAGGAATGACATTAGAGTCGGATCTTGAAGAATCTTTAGGAGTTCGGCAATTTGAGAGTCCAGATGAAAAAGAAGGAAGCCTAATTTAGAATAGTGACAAACAAAATGGTATTGAAGAGGTGGTGACAAGGGAGAGCAACCAGAATTTTACTCTGTAACATTCTGAATTTGAAACGCTTGCAGAAATCCTGACAAAGACACCAGGTAGAAAGTTGTAACTGATGTTAACACTATAAAGAAATTAAAGCTAGTGTGCATGTGCGTGTGTGTGTATGTGTGGTAATTGAAACTATGGGAAAGGATGAGTAAGCCCTAAAAGAAGTAAAAGACTAGGGTAGGTAATAGAGCAACATTACAACTGAAACAACCTCTGCAGACACCCCAAAATTTCCAGTTACAACACAGTCAATATTCTCTTTCAGGATGCTAATGAAAAAAAAATAGTGAGAAGTCAGTAGGTTGAAGGGAGGTGAGATTGAGCTAACATTTATTTGAACATAGTTTTTGGTTGAGATGAGAGAGCCAATGAAAAGGAAGACACACGAACAGGAAAATTTGACCAAGAAACTAGAGAGTGAGGAGAGAATTTTCACAATAAACATGGCTGAAAAGCCTGTACCTCAAAGAGCATGGTTTCTTTGCTTCTAAGGCAGGAGAAAATAATCTGGGACTCTTAACTGAGGTGGGAAGGAAGGAAATTGGAAAATGTTTCTATTTGCTTTCTCCATGTTCACAAAGTAATGAAAAGGTAGCTCATTTGTTCAAGGCAAGTGGATAGGTGTTCATCAAAGAGAGAGCCTAAGAGAATGGTAAAAGTTTGGCATAACTTCCGTACAGAATGTGTGTGGTGCCTTATAGAAAGGAGCCAAAAGATCACTGTCAAACTGAAGAAACAAACGAGTCTAGACAACTTAGATTGGTGATAGAGTCTGTAAGCACCTTGGAGCAATTTCTCCAGCAGTGCTTGGTAACATGAATAGGACAAAATGGGAAATTGATTGGTGTAAGGAAGAGAGAGGAGCTGAGGGGATACTGGCAGGTCAAGGGAGTGAGGTAGTGTTTTCAACAGATTGTGGTGCAAATGAATCTGAAGAATGGTACCATGAATGGTACCAAGGATTGGGAGATTTTTTAAGTGCCCAACAGTAAATTTTTGGGAGTGAAAGTGAGAATGAGGATAAAGTAATAGAAAGTCTTGTGGTTAGAAAGCAAGAGTTTTCAAACTGGAAATCGGAGAGGATATGAGGATAGAATCCTGGAAGTTAGCATACCCCAATGTGGAGGCAGAATTTTTAGTTTTTAGATTAATCCAATCAAATGTATTAGTCTCTATCTTGAAAAAAAAAAGTTTCTGTTAGGGAAATTAGGCAAGGGGTGGGGAACTAGAACAATGATAACAATAACAGCAACAAAACATTCTTAGGCAATAATCTGTCCAGATAATGCCTCATTAGAACACCTCAACATCACCTTCATCATCATCATCATCATCATCAGTATCAGTATCATTCCTTAGCTTTTTAAAAGCCTCCACTTAATCCTAACAATATTTGTTAAGTTGGCAGGCATTATTATTCCTACTCTACAGATGAGGAAAAAAAAAAAAAAAGAAAAAGTAAGATTATTGAACCTAAAACTGGTATGTGTAGAAGGCAGAACTTGAATCCCAGACTTTTTGGATAGAAGTGTGGTATTTTTTTTTTTTAAGATTTTATTTTTTATTTATTTGACACAGAGAGAGAGAGCACAAGCAGGGGGAGCAACAGACAGAGGGAGAGGGAGAAGTAGGCACCCCACTGAAGAAGGAGCCTGATGTGGGGCTCAATCCCAGGGATCATGACCTGAGCCAAAGGCAGACACTTAACCAACTGAACCACCCAGGAGCCCCAGAAGTGTGGTATACTTTACATTATTTACATCTACACCATGCTTTTCTGTTTAAACTTCAGTGCCATTCCTTTTTTTTTTAAGATTTTGTTTATTTATCTGACAGAGAGAGATCACAAGCAGGCAGAGAGGCAGGCAGAGAGAGAGAGGAGGAAGCAGACTCCCCACTGAGCAGAGAGCCCGATGCGGGGCTCGATCCCAATACCCTGGGATCATGACCTGAGCCGAAGGCAGAGGCTTTAACCCACTGAGCCACCCAGGTGCCCCAGTGCCATTCCTTTTATCCACAATTGAAGAAGTCAGTTGGCACAAATCAACTTCTATTTCAAAGTAGAGAGACTTAATAATCTCAGATAATTTCAAGGTAGATTGATATATATATATATATATATATATATATACATATATACATATATACACACACACACACACATATACACACACACACACACACACACACATGTATACACACATATATATATGAGTATGGAGCATATGCCAGTCATGAAGCTGATATATGTGTAAAATGTGTCTGCGAGTATTTGGAGATCTTCAGTAATACTGGGTGAGCGTTTATCTACCGGAAGGGTGAGAATGCTTCCAGGTTGCATAAAATCCTAGTAATGAAATGATGCACATATATGTATACACACACACATATATATGTGTGTGTGTATACATATATGTGTGTGTATATGTAATGACATATACATATGAAATATATAGATATATATGTGAAATTTTTGACCTTTATAGAATACATGAAATCTATAACAGTTAGGGAGTGCCCCTATATGTTCAGACAAAGTATGAGCTCTGAACACTGAGGAAATGAGTTTGTTAATCCTTACTGAACAGATATTAGATACATTTCGGGTAACCTTATTTATCTCTCTTTAGCCCTGGGAGCATTCTTTGTGCTGGCCTGCGACAAGGATGATGGAAAGGGAAGACGTATAGTAAGAAGCGGGGAGCAGTGCAGTCACATAGAGCAAATTATTGTGGCAAAATGTCTTTTGTGTAAGGCAGTAGACAGAAGACATCATCTGTTAACTACGTATCCTTTATTAAAACAGACAAAGTATGCTAGATTTTAAGCTAGTGCCAATAGGAAGGTCTTTACAAAGCTGGATTTCCAAAAATTGGCACTAGTGTCTCAGTCACAAAAAAACCTAAGAGGCTTACAACTGACTTCAGCTGTCTCTTAAACGACGGTAAGAACATAAAAACCCGTCTGTACCTATGCGTGTCCCAAGGAGACTCAATTTATCACAAGTAATTTTCTTCCTCAAACCTTGTTTGCTTGCTGCTTATGGGGCATTTTTCTTTTTATTTTACCCTGGAGTTCATCTGCAGACTCAGTGGCTTCAGTGATGTTAAATATTTGGAAGGACAGCTTCCATTATCAGGACGTTGCTAATGTGACAGATAGTCGTGCACGTAGGACACAGACTATAGGCATCTCCAGGAGCTAAATTGTAAGGAATTTAGCTTGTTGGCGGGTTCTGGCCCAGGGCGCCTGGGAGTATGGAGCATATGCCGGTCATGAAGCTGATATATGTGTAAAATGTGTCTGGAGTATTTGGAGTTCTTCAGGAATACTGGGTTAGCGTTTATCTACAGGAAGTGTGAGAATGCTTCCAGGTTGCATAAAATCCTAGTAATGAAAGGATGCCTCTGTACACACTGCCCTGGTCTCTAACCATCCTTTCTTTCACGTTGTCCAGCCATCAACAACAGCCTTGTAGGCAAAATGTGTTCATGCTACAGTGGGCAATTATGCTTTTTATTGTTTTCCGTATGCCTCCTAAGAAGACAATCGCCCTTGATATCATGGTGATATTTCAGCAATTCTTTATAGCCTCCTTCCAGTCCCCTATTATTAAGCATTTCAACCTCATTAATAATTGATATCCACGTTTAAGTTGCTGGTTAGAAAATACCTCTAAGATTTTACTTTATTAGCTTTTGAGTAAATGTTCCCCAAATCTCCTCTGCATTTTGTTAAAAATGAACATTATATATCTTTTGATAAAACCTACAGTTAAGTGCCTAATAAAATACTACATGACAAAAATGACAATTAATATTTTAGCTTTATGCTGAAGTATGAAGGTTTGCCTGCAAAGGTATGAATCACTGGTTTTTCATTTCTTTAATTCTGTATTAATTGGTATTTGAGGCAATAAACCATAACATATAACTCTGGCTTTAGATAAGCTTTAATGAGAGCCTGACCTTTGCTTAGATACTTTGGTGACAGTGAAAGGGTTCAGGATAACCCTTTGAAGCTCAAATTTATGAGATAAATGTTCTTAGCGTTTCCTTATCTTAGCTTGAGCTGATTATTGGGGGATATTCTGGGGGGTTATAATTGAGACTTGGGAGAAAATTATATTCTATTATGTCCAGTTCAGTGGAAGCTTAAATAGCATTAGTGTAGATTCTATTTAGTTCATTATTTTGCACCTGGAAAGGAATGAGGTTCAGAGATCAACAATAGGCATGCAACTGCCCCCCCAAAATAGTATAAAAATGATTAAAGGATCACAGATATGTTCACTGTATCAGCATACAATCTTATTTAAAAGGGACTAGCTCTCATTCATATGTTTATATGCTATAGTACAGTGAAATCAGTATTTAAAACGCATTTTGCTATTGACTCATCGAACTTAAGAGTCAGAGAGCTGCTTTATACTTCCAGCACTTTAAAGGAGGTGAAACTAAAAGTGGAATGCAGAAGATTTGGAGTGTTTGGATAAACACTTGTAAGGAAATACTTGCAATTTGAATACGTTTAGTATGCTTTTTTTTTATGCTTTAAACCAGAACTAGGGCTGTGGCGTCATATTGAGAAAGCTTGAATTCAAGTTGTCAGAGAAGAGGTAGAGGATGTAAATGTGGATAAGCATGGACCCACACAGCCTGATGAGATCAAAACACTAGGATGTAGTCATTTTAAGGTCCTTCTCTTACTTATGTACTTCACAGCATGAATGGCTTTGAGCATTAGCAATCCCAGAAAGTCTACCATTCCTTGGCAAATCTTTACGGCTTTCTTCTGGTTCTCTTTTTGCTCCGGCTGCTCTTTCCCAGCCAGAATTCTGCAAGATGCTCAGTATTTGCTGGGTGAATAAATGAATCTCCTATGAGATTACATCTTATCCCTTCTCACATTTTCAGCTAACACAACTGTGTGCTAATTAATCACTGACTTGTAAAAAAAAAAAAAAAAGTAAATCTACATGACTCATGTCATCTAGTTCATGCTGGAAGACCAGACTCATGCATTTGCTTTGTGACCCCTTGAGTTAAAACTAAAATCAAAATAAAAGATATCCTAAAAAAGTAAATGAACCCATGGCCGAGGAGGAGAGGACAATGACAAAGAATAAAAGACATCTGCAGCTTTCTGGGAGATGGCAAGTGTTAGGTACGTTAGGTATGGCTTGAAGATGATCAAGTGGGGAATTAGTGGCTTCTGCTAAGGAAACTACTGGAAAACTCAGAGAACAGTTTGTCCAGCAGAATTTCAAAGAGGCCCAGGGCTTAGAACCATTAATTTAGTGAAGGCTCAGAGTAAAAAGTGGATCTATACATGACAACTTTAGAAGTTAGTAGTACCATGCTCCCACCTCTGCCTACACTGATACACACACACACACACACTTACACTCATATGCACACACATACATACACATACACATAAAGTCTGGGGTTTGCACCCTGTCAGAGAATGACATGCCTGTTCACTCTAAAGTGAAATTCATTAGTAATTAAGCTTCACACTACCCAATACCTAGTGAGAATCTCCTCTCATCGGATGATTTAATAATATTCTTTTATTCCCCCCAGGAGATTGCTGCTTGTCGCTCCTGAAAGTGTAAACCTCCACTTTAGGTTTTAACCTAAATTATCTCCTAATCCCACAGAGCCAGTTTGTGTTTCTTTACCAACAGCTGTGTTTTTGCTATAATTAGCCCGCTTTCTCAAGAGGTGGATCAATAACCAAAGAGAATCCTGCATGCCACAATACCTTCCAAAATAAGATACTAGCAAGAAATCTCAAATTCCATCAGCTCAAATGTGCTCTAAGGTCCAGCAAAATCACTCTGAAATCTCCCTGTTTCTTTATAGATTTGCCACCCTTGCCTGCTTTTAAAGACCTGTCTTAGGGTTGCTAGGTCATCACAGGGAAAAAGGGAACAGGGAACCCAGCCTGGAGAAAGCAAATAGCAAGCGTTTTGTTGTTGTTGTTGTTGTTGTTTTGTTTTGTTTTGTTTTTGTTTTTGTTTAAATTTCTTTTCTTTTCTTCATTTCTTTTCTTTCCTTCCTTCCTTCTTTCCTCCCTTCCTCTCCTTCCTTCCTCTCATCCATCCTTCATTTCCTTTGTTCTTTCCTTCCATCCTTCCTTCCTTTCTCTATTCTCTCTCCTTTTCTCCCTCCCTCCCAGAATTAAAATAAATAAGGGGAAGGACTGAATTCAGAGCCATCAGTGAGGCTTTTATGAGACAATAACTCCAGAGTTGAGCTGCTTTCCCAATTGCTAAAACCCAGCCTCATCCTTAGTAATAAGTTACAAAGTGATGGTGACAATACTTCTACTACTTTTTTTAGGAAGGTATTTTATTTGTGTCTAGATAAAGGTTAGATCCTTAAAACACTTCAAATAAAAGTTATAGAAATTCATACAATGGATTGTAAATTTAATATTTTAACAATGCAGTTATTTGCTGGGTATGTTGATGAAGCCTATTAACACTACTATTCTCTTTGACCAAAAACAAAAACAAAAACTTCAAAAACAAGACTAGAAAAATGTGTGAGGATAAAGGTAGAAAGACATACGGCAAATAGTAAATAGAGACTAATATGAGGTGAGGACTTAAAAAAAAAAAAAAGAAACAAATTTGAACTTATTTCTTGTGAAAATAGAGAAATTATTTTTATTAACAAGACAAGGAACAGAAGATTAAGAGGTCTGGTTCTGAGCATCCCTTCAGATTTTTTTTTGCCAAAATCACCTTTGCCTTGTGGCCATGTCTATAGCCCCTACCTCTTCTAGGGAGCAATGAGAGTTTTCTCACACTCACCCTTGGGCAAGCAAACTAACATGCATTCTGATGTAGACCAACGCAGTCCTCTTCAACTCCAGTATCCCGAGTTACCTGGGTCTGTGGGCATGATCCAGAACTCCTTTCTATGTTCTCCTGAACAGATCTTAATATCCACTTGGATTTCATTTTTATGTCTCCCTCATAAGTCTTTCTAGGGAGTGAGCCTGGTATCAAGATTTATTTACCTTCCAATTCTATAAATTATGTATTATGTAACTCATCTTCAGTTGTAGAAATAGCTACTGTCAGTGTTAGCTCTAAGTAAACTTTAATTTTCTCTTATGCATATATATCACTCATTCTACATTAGGAATTGCTATGATATGGCAGAAAAACAATGGTTTTCATTTGCAAGTCAAATACAAATATGTATATTAAGGTATTTAACAAACTATTATGTGCCCCCAAAATGTTAGTCATTTTTTTCTTTTTATTGTAAACATTTGTTTTATCCTGATCCAGAGAGGATTTAAGTTGAGAGAGATAGATGTAGAGCTATAGATACAGATAGATACAGATACAGATATAGATATAGAACTATGTACTGTCTAACATGGCAACCACTAGGTACGTGTGGCTTTTTAATATTCGAAATGTGGTCTGAATTTTGAGAGGTGTGATAAGTGAAAAATAAGCATCACATTTCAAAGACATAGTATTAAGAAAAGAATGTAAAATATCTCCTTAATAATTTTTATGGATTATTTTGGAATGTTAATATTTTAGATACATTAGGTTAAATAAAATGATTACTAAAATTAATTTCACCTCTTTCCTTTTCATTTTTGTTTTTTTTAATGTGTCCTCTAAGAAATGTAAAATTACATAGGCAGCTTATATGTTTCTACTGGTTGATACTGATGTATAAAATGCAGTGAGATAAAATGAATCAAATTTAACACTTCCTGTGTAATATCATTAAACATTTCTCTGGCAAGAGTAGTTCAGAGGACCGTATTCTTAAGCACTTAATGTTCAGTGTAGTGAGGAATAAGACTAAAATAAGGACTAAGTAGCAACACTCCTAATTTTTGCGGATTGTTCTGCTACCCAGCCAGAGGGGAAAACGAATCCATTTGACTGTGGTCTGTAGCATGATTAGGTGGTGCTGCTGAATACAATTGATGAATGTGTCTCTAATCCATTTATTTTGGCAACAGTAGATCTCTTAAATGGTGAAATAGATCAGAGCCTCTATAGCATTTGCTTTAGTTAACAGTGGAGAAAAAAAATGTTGCCATCTCACAGTTTTTAGACCGAACTGCAAAAATGGGATTAATGAGGCTCATTTTCACACTGAACTGCCCCAGGGTCCCACACTAGTCAGAGGACAATGGAAGTATATAATTACTTGTGTTAAAGAGAAATGACCATGGGATCTAGCTTGGTTTCAGTGTGATTTAAAAGGATAGGATTTGCACATACTTAGTTTAATGTAGGTGAATTTTGGTAGGGGTGGGAGGTAGAAGAGCTAATGCTTTCTGTGAAAAGATACATACTAGATATAAATGAAAACAAAACTCAAACACTTAACAGAGAAAAGTTAGAACACATAGCCCCACACCGTCCCCTGCTCCATACTGCAGGTCCAGCTGCTGAAATGAGCAATGTCATTTATTTTTTGCTCATGATTATCATGAAGATGGACGTATCAGATGAAAATCAAGAATTACAAACCACATTTTAAAAAATGAGAAAGATGCAACGAAGTTTCCTTTTATTCCATAAAGCATACTAAGTGTTTTTGTCCATTTTTACCTGCTAGGTATATCAGTATGATATGTTGAAGTGTTTCAAGTAATTTGTGATTTGAACTAAAATAAGGTGATGGGTGACCCTAATCTGTAGATCCCCTCACCTTTCTAAGTTGAGATTTCAGTTATTAAAGCCTTCTTAAAACAACACAACCACCACAACAAAAGGGGTTCCGCAAAATAAAACCAGAACACTATGCATCTCCTGTGGAAAAAAATAATGATAGTTTTATATATATTCACATAGAAAGAGATAATATTGCAGACCCAAATAGATAATATAATATTTACTGATATTTATGGAATCCTTACTATATTGCATGTCATCTTTTAAGCATTTTTAAATTAATTGAAGTATTTAACCCTCATATCATGCCTGTAAGGTAGGTACTATTATTATTTCCACTTTATATATGAAGAAAGTGAGGGTTAAAGAAATTAAATATTTTCGGGCGCCTGGGTGGCTCAGTGGGTTAAAGCCTCTGCCTTCGGCTCAGGTCATGGTCCCAGGGTCCTGGGATCGAACCCCACATCGGGCTTTCTGCTCAGCAGGGAGCCTGCTTCCTCCTCTCTCTCTCTTTGCCTGCCTCTCCACCTACTTGTGATCTCTGTCTGTCAAATAAATAAAATCTAAAAAAATAATTGAAAAAATCTTAAAAAATTAAATATTTTGCCCAAAGTCACACAGCTAGTGATGATGAGAACCAGCATTTGAAGTCAGGCTGTCTGGCTCTGTGGACCACAGTTTTTATGACCTCTCATCCTCCTTTTTAAAAATCAATAATTCCATATACATATTTGTAAAATATGTATATATTTTATATATGTATGTAGGAATTATATATGTATATATGTATGTAGGAATTAATGTTTTTTAATTCATGGGGTTTTGGTGATATTGTGAATGTTAACATAGGTAATAAATGTAAACCCTTAGATTAGTGTCTGCTATGTATCATAAAATGGGTATTTATGTATATATATGTTACTTATAGAAATGGGACATCTGGCTGGTTCAGTTGCTGGAGCATGCAACTCTGATCTCTGGGTTGTGGGTTCGAACTGCACATTGTTTGTGGAGATTATTACATATTCTTCAAAGAAAGGAAATAAACATGCAAACATATATGATAGTATATGAGGTCATTTTATTCTGATATCAAGAGATGGTTTTCATATTCAAGGTTTATATATTTTTTTACTTATTTACAGTTTTTTTATAATCAACTTTAGGTTATATAAGAAAATGATTAACCAAGAGTAGTAATTCTGGCAGGTTATAAATATATTATGAAAATTGTTATTGTTAATCATTTTCTACCAAATAATTAATTTAAAACACATGCTGTATAAAAAAGTGAGATTCAAATCAAGATCATAAAATTTTTATTTAGTTTACTTCAGCTTCTTTAGTCATATCTACATAAAACTATCCTATTTCATAGTGTGATGCATACTGTATTAAATTGAAATTACACATATTTTTCTTTGTAATAAAATTGGTCTGAAAATCCAAAGTATTGAGGCCCCTGGGTGGCTCATTTGGTTAAGAATCTGTCTTCAGCTCAGGTCATCATCTCATTGTCCTGGGATTGAGCCCCACATAGGGATCCCTGCTCAGTGAGGAGTGTGTTTCTTCCTCTCCCTCTCCCTGCTCATGTTCTTTCTCCCTTGTGGTCTTTCTCAAATAAATAAATAAATAAAATATTTTTTTTTTTTTTTAATAAGAATATCCAAAGTGTTACATACAGGTATATAAAACTATACTTTGAGGATAAAGCAAGTTCTAATTTGTGAAAAAAAAGTATTACATATTTCTGTTTTCTGAAAAAAAATCCAAATTGTGCCCTCTTTTTACCTAAAGCATGATAAATTCCCACAAATAAAATTCTCAGCTATGATTTTGACATCTAGTAAGTACTCAGATAATCTGTTGAAAAAACAGAATATTCCCTTGTAGGATTTTGGGGTTTTTCACAGTGTCCTATATGGATCTATTAAGTTATAATGCTTTTATTCTACATTGCTCCTTAGTCTTCTGATTTAGCATTTTGTTTTGTTTTAATCCTGTAGCAGATATTTTTAAAAAATTAATTTAGTATAAGTTAACTAAAACAGTATTTTTCATGAATAAGGCTCTACCTTTATTCTCATTGCTTTCCTTCTGCGGGTTATGTATTATTAAAAATAACATGTCATGTTTCTTATAACGAATCCCCTAAAGAAAAATGTGGACAGAAGAAAAAGACAGTAACAATATGTGTCAGTCATGAAGGAGAACTGAAATCTAGCTTATAGAGCAAAATTAAATGACTAAAAATATCTAATCAACAGTGACATTTTTGAGTACCAGCTGTGCAACATAACAGGATTCATCTTAGTCTGCAAGAGAGTTTATATAGCTCGTCAGAGCATAGCGAGTAAAGTAAGGGACCAAGAGTCTGGAAATCTGTGGGCAGTCCCAGTTTTGGCACTCGATGCAGGAATAAATCTGAGAATATTCATCTGTTTAAAGGGGATGTTGATAACTATTAGCTTCTCCCTCTGCCTCTGCCTTCCTCTCGGCCTACTTGTGATCTCTCTCTCTCTCTTTCTCTCTCTCTCTGACAAACAAATAAATAAAATCTTTAAAAAAAAAAAAGAATATATGGGATAAAGATAGATCATATGGGTGGTAGTGCGATTTTATTGAGGATGGCTTAAATCATATGATTAAAACACTTTTCTGTTCTGTCTCTGCATTTAGATTAAATGGATTTTCTTCAAATTATTTATTAAATATAAAGACTAAATTTTATGTGCTTAAAAATATACATATATTTTATTAATATGAGTTACTTCTCTATTAGAATATGTGATAAATTAATGTCACTTCCCCATTATTAAGTATCTAAATAATTTCAAAATTTATTATTTTAAATGCCATTTTGAAAAATAAAACCGGGTGTATACCTATTTCAGTAGGTAAGATCATTCAGGAAGGATTTCCAGAATTGGAATTGCTGAATGAAAGAGAGCATGTGTTTTAAGAATTTTAATACTAAAAAATGACTTTCCAAATTATACTAGTATTAGAGTGTCCCTTTCACATATATCTGCTTTCTGATCTTTCTGACATTGATAATATTCTCATAGGTAAAAAGTATTATATGCTTTTATGTATGTATGTATATATGTTTGTTTTATTTATTAGATTGAATATCTTTCAATATGTTTGATATGTCTATTTTTTCTTTATTAACAATACGTTCATATTTTTGTTAATATCTATTGGGAAGGTCTCTTTTTTCTTTTGGTAAAATTAACACTTTATAAAAACTAACTCAAAATGGATCATAGGTTAAAACGCAAAACCTCAAACTTCTAGATGATACCACAGGAAGAAACCTGAGGAGATAGAAAAAGGATTTGGATTGTTCAAAGCACAGATTACAGGCCTGAGTGATTATAACAGAAAGCTCTGGTGTAGAGTTTGAGACAAGATAGTAGAGGGTGGCTGGAGGTGGACTACATAGAGCCATGCAGATCAAGTTAAGAATTTTGGCATTTCCTCCTGTAAGTACTGTGACAGTATTAGAGGGGACTGGTCTTACTCTGGGTTATGGCATAAAGACTTACCTGGAGTAGAAAAAAACTGATGGAGACAGGTCAGTCAAAAGGCAATGGCAGAGTCTAGGTGAAAGATAATAGTGACTTGGTCTAATTGCTTGAGGAAATTAAAGGGACTGGATAAAATAAAAATATATTCAGAAGATAAAACCAAATGCTTTGATGATATATTTTCCAACAAGGTTGAATGAGAGGGAGATAGAGTGACATGGGATCTTCCATGAAACTCCATGGAATTATTGGTAAGCTCTGTGGAGATAAGGAACCATATTCAAACACCTGTTGGAAAAGAGATATGGTAAATTTTGGCCCCATTGGTTGGTAAGGACTATGTGATATCTTTTTGAAGATACTGAGCAGACAGTAGAATATAGTGCAAGAGGTCTCCCTGAAGAATGCAATAGTAAATCATAGGATTTTAGAAAGATATTGAAGCATGACTTAGAGGATATTTTCTATGAACTGAATATTGAGTCTTAAAAGGGCTTAGTACATGTACTTGAGGAATTCCAATATTTAAAATTGAAGAAGACAATCTGATCAAGGAGACATAAGAATACTCTAGATACAGAATAAAAGTGAGGAGAATATTATATCATAGGAGCAAAGGAAAGAGAATATATTTGAAGAAATAGGGATTTGGTCTTTTCAATGAATGCTGTAATCATTTTGTTAGGATTTTTGTTAGGATTTGTCCAGAATTGGATTACTTTGATAAATAATGCCTTAAGGGCAAAATCTTCTCTTTGATGCAATGTGAAGGCACTACAGGGAACTTTGACAAAAGCCTGTGTGCTTTTATGTTTATTATATACATTATTATTATTATTATTATTATTATTCCTTCTTATATTCTTCCTTCCTTTGGATTATTATAATTATTTAAATTACTGTATTGGATGCCTAGTTCATTATTTATTTTCCTCTCAATTCCAACATGCAAAATATAAAACATTTTGATTGTATTTGATATTTGTTGATCATTTAAGACCTTTGTTCCAATATATTAAAATAATCTTTCATTACATGTAAAAGTGGTTTTTCCAATTTAATATTACTTAAAAGTCTGTTTTTATATATTTTTATATTATATATATATATTTATATTTTTTTATTTAAAAAATTTTTTTAAATTAACATATAATATATTATTTGCCCCAGGGGTACAGGTCTGTGAATTGTCAAGCTCACACATTTCACAGCACTTACTATATCACATACCCTCCCCAGTGTCCATAACCCAATCACCTTCTCCCCACCCTCCCAACCCCCCCCCAGCAGCCCTCAGTTTGTTTCCTGAAATTAAGAATCTCTTATGGTTTGTCTCTCTCCTGATCCCATCTTGTTTCATTTTTTTTCCCTTCCCCACCCCCCAAGCCCTGCCCACCTCTCAAATTCCTCATTTCTCTAATTGACTTATTTTGCTCAGCATAATACCCTTTAGTTCCATCCACATCATTACAAATGGCAAGATTTCCCTTCTTTTGATGGCTACATAGTATTCCATTCTATATATATACCACTATTCTTTATCCATTCATCTGTTGATGGACATCTAAGTTTTTTCCATAGTTTGGTTATTGTGGACATTGCTGCCATAAACATTCAAGTGCACGTGCCCCTTAGGATCACTACGTTTGTATCTTTAGGGTAAATACCCAGTACTGCAATTTCTGGGTCATAAGGTAGCTCTCTTTCCTTTTTGAGTCACCTCCATTGCTGTTTTCCAGAGTGGCTGCACCAGCTTGCATTTCCACCAATAGTGTAGGAGGGTTCCCCTTTCTCTGCACCCTCACCAGCATCTGTTGTTTCCTGATTTGTTAATTTTAGCCATTCTGACTGGTATGAGGTGGTATCTCATTGTGGTTTTGATTTGTATTTCCCTGATGCCAAGTGATGTGGAACACTTTTTCATGTGTCTGTTGGCCATCTGGATGTCTTCTTTGCAGAAATGTCAGTTCATGTCCTCTGCCCATTTCTTGATTGGATTATTTGTTCTTTGGGTAGTGGGTTTGGTAAGTTCTTTATAGATTTTGGATACTAGCCCTTTATCTGATATATCGTTTGCAAATATCTTCTCCCATTCTATCAGTTGTCTTTTGGTTTTGTTGACTCTTTCCTTTACTGTGCAAAAGCTTTTGATCTTGATGAAGTCCCAATAGTTCATTTTTGCCCTTGCTTCTCTTGCCTTTGGCAATGTTTCTAGGAAGAGTTGCTGCAGCTGAGGTTGAAGAGGTTGCTGCCTGTGTAATCCTCAAGGATTTTGATGGATTCCTCTTTCCCATTGAGGACTTTCATCTATTTTGAGTCTATTTTTGTGTGTGGTGTAAGGAAATGGTCCAGTTTCATTCTTCTGCATGTGGCTGTCCAATGTTTCCAACACCACTTGTTGAAGAGACTGTCTTTTCCATTGGATATTCTTTCCTGCTTTGTTGAAGATTAGTTGACCATAGAGTTGAGGGTCTATTTCTGGGCTCTCTATTCTGTTCCATTGATCTATGTGTCTGTTTTTGTGCCAGCACCATACTGTCTTGGTGTTTACCATTTTGTGATAGAGCTTGAAGTCTGGAATTGTGATGCCACCAACTTTGGCTTTCTTTTTCAACATTCTTCTGGTTATTCACGGTCTTTTCTGGTTCCATATAAATTTTAGGATTATTTGTTCCATTTCTTTGAAAAAAAAATTGATGACATTTTGATAGAGAATGTGTTAAACATGTAGATTGCTTTAGGAAGCATAGACATTTTCACAATATTTGTTTTTCCAATCCATGAACGTGGAATATTTTTCTATTTCATTGTGACTTCTTCAATTTCTTTCATGAGTAATTTATAGTTTTCCGAGTATAGATTCTTTGCCTCTTTTGTTAGCTTTATTCCTAGGTATCTTATGGTTTTGGGTGCAATTGTAAATGGGATTGACTCCTTAATTTCTCTTTCTTCTGTCTTATTGGTATATAGAAATGCAATTGATTTCTGTGCATTGATTTTATATGCTGACACTTTACTGAATTCCTGTACAGTTTGAATGGATTTGGAGTGGAGTCTTTTGGGTTTTCCACATAAAGTATCATATCATCTGCAAAGAGTGAGAGTTTGACTTCTTTGCCAATATGGATGCTGATTTCTTTTTGTTTAAAAAATCCCACAGATTTTGAACAGTTGTGTTTTCATTATCATTTGTTTCGATGAATTTTTTCAATTCTTCTTTAATTTCCTGGTTGACCTACTCATTCTTTAGTAGGATGCTCTTTAGCCACCATGTATTTGAGTCCTTTCCAACTTTCCTCCTATGATTGAGTTCTAGCTTCAGAGCATTGTGGTCTGAAAATATGCAGGGAATGATCCCAATCTTTTGATACCAGTTGAGACCTGATTTATGACCCAGGATGTGATCTATTTTGGAGAATGTTCCATGTGCACTAGAGAAGAATGTGTATTTTGTTGCTTTGGGATGGAATGTTCTTGAATATATCTGTGATGTCCATCTGGTACAGTGTGTCATTTTAGGCCTTTATTTCCTTGTTGATCTTTTGCTTGGATGATCTGTCCACTTCAGTAAGGGAGTGTTAAAGTCCCCTACTATTATTATATTGTTGTTGATGTGTTTCTTAGATTTTGTTATGAATTGGGTTATATAGTTGGCTGCTCCCATGTTAGGGGCATAGATATTTAAAATTCTTAGATCTTCTTGTTAGACCCTTTATCTCTTATTATAATCTCTTATTATAATCCTCAGCTATTATTATAATCTGGCTTAAATCTAATGTTTCTTATGTTAAATGTTAATTTAACATTAATGTTAAATTAATGTTAGATCTGATGTTAAATAAATTAATGTTATGTAATGTAATGTATGTAATATAATAAATGTTAAATAAATTAATGTTAAATCTAATGTTTATCTGATATAAGATTGCCACCCCAGCTTTCTTTTGATGTCCATTAGCATGGTGAATTATTTTCCACCACCTCACATTAAATCTGGAGGTGTCTTTGGGTCTAAAATTAGTTTCTTGTAGGCAGCATATTGATGGGTTTTGTTTTTTTATGCATTCTGATACCCTATATCTTTTGATTGGGGCATTTAGCCCATTTACATTCAGGGTAACTATTGAAAGATATGAATTTAGTGCCGTCGCACTGCCTGTAAGGTGACTGTTACTGTATATTGTCTCTGTTCCTTTCTGGTCTACTACTTTTAGGCTCTCTGTTTGCTTAGAGGACCCCTTTCAATATTTCCTGTAGGGCTGGTTTGGTGTTTGCAAAATCTTTTAGTTTTTATTTGTCCAGGAAGCTTTTTATCTCTCCTTCTATTTTCAATGTTAGCCTAGCTGGATATAGTATTCTTGGCCGCATGTTTTTTTATTTAGTGCTCTGACTATATCATGCCAGTTCTTTCTGGCCTGCCAGGTCTCTGTGGATAAGTCCACTCCCATTCTAATATTTTTACCACTGTATGTTACAGACTTCTTGTCCTGAGCTGCTTTCAGGATTTTCTCTTTGTCACTAAGACTTTTATGTAAGTTTTACTATTAGATGACAGGTTGTGGACCTATTTTTATTGATTTTGAGGGGGCTTTTCTGTGCCTCATGGATTTTGATGTTTGTTATCTTTGCCATATTGGGGAAATTCTCTACTATAATTTGTTCTGATATACCTTCTTTCCCCCATCCCCTTTCTTCTTCTTCTGGAATCCCAATTATTCTAATATTGTTTCATCTTATGGTATCACTTATTTCTTGAATTCTCCCCTCATGGTGCAGTAGTTGTTTGTCTCTCTTTTGCTCAGCTTCTTTATTCTCCATCATTTGGTCTTCTATATCACTAATTCTCTCTTCTGCCTCATTTATCCTAGCAATAAGAGCTTCCATTTTTTTTTTTCTTTTGGTACCTCATTAATAGCTTTTTTAAAATTTCAGCTTGGTTAGATTTTAGTTCTTTTATTTCTCCAGAAAGGGCTTTTATTTCTCCAGACAGGGTTTCTCTAATATCTTCCATGCCTTTTTTGAGCCCCGCTAGCAGCTTGAGAATCATAATTCTGAACTCCAGATCTGACATATTACCAATGTCTGTATTGATTAGGTCCCTAGCCTTCAGCACTGCCTCTTGTTCCTTTTCTTTGTGGTGAGTTTTTTTTTTTTTAAGATTTTATTTATTTGACAGAGAGAGACACAGCGAGAGAGGGAACACAAGCAGAGGGAGTCGGAGAGGGAGAACCAGGCTCCCTACCAAGCAGGGAGCCCAATGCAGGACTTGATCCCAGGACCCTAGGATCATGACCTGAGCCAAAGGCAGAAACCTAACAACTGAGCCACCCAGGTGCCCCTCTGGTGAGTTTTTCTGCCTTGTCATTTTATCCAGATAAGAATATATGAACAAGAGAATAAAATACTAAAAGGGTGACAAAGACACCAGAAAAATGTGTGTTAACCAAATCAGAAGAGACCCCAAATCAGGAGGAGAAAAAAGGGGGTAAAAGAAATTAAAAAAAAAAATATATATATATGTATATATACACACATACATACATTAGACTGGTGAATAGAACAGGGCCACCCACTTGATTTGGGGTGTATTTTGGTCTTTTAGAAGAAACTATCTCCCAAAATTTTAAAGAAAGACAAACTTATATATATACAAAAATAAGGGTAAACACAATGAAGGGGTGGAATATGACTGTAAAGATGAAAATTTAAAAAAAAAATCCAAAAAAGGAGTTGATAAGATAAATTGGTTGGAAAAAGAAAGAAAAAGGAAGTGGAGAGAATTTGCTCAGGCTGGAGACTAGAACAAAGCCCTGTGCTAGATTTAGGGTATATTTTGATCTATTAGAAGAAATTGCATTCCAAAATTTTTTGGAAGAAAAAACCCTATATGTATATAAGAAATAAAGTTAGATACAATGAAGGATATAATATGACTATAATAATGAAGGTTTAAAAAGTTTTTTTAGAAAGGTATTGTTAAGATAAACTAGTTAAAAAACGTTAAAAGAGGAAAGAGTAAAAGTTAAGAAAATTAGAGTAAGAAAAAAATAAAATTAAAAAAATTAATTAACTTTGCAAGACTAAAGAATCATGGGAAGAAAGCCATGAATTCCAAGCTTTGCTTCCCCTCCTCTGGAATTCCGCTGTTCTCCTTGATCAGTGAACTTGGTCTTGGCTGGATGTTCTTGCTGATTTCCTGGGGGAGGGGCCTGTTGTAGTGATTCTCAAATGTCTTTGCCCGAGGTGGAATTCCGCCACCCTTGCCAGAGGCCGGGCTAAGTAATTTGCTCGTTTCGCTCTCGGGAGCTTTTAGTTCCCTGAACGCTTTCCATATAGCTCTGGAGATTGGGAATGAAAATGGCGGCCTCCTAATCTCAGCCCTGAGGAGCCAGGCGCTCAGAGAAAAGCACTCAATCACTCCTGTCTCCCTGGTCTCTGGTTGCGCTCTGAGCTCGCCCAGCATGTCACTGAGCGTTTCTGTCCCTGGCGCACAGTCCCGTTTGTTTTCAAACCAGCAGATTCCTGCCACACTGCTCTTCCCAGAGCAGGAAGGTGAGTCTCCCCGAATCTTCCACTTCTTGGGTCTTTGCTTGAAGAGCAGTGGCCCAATTGTGCCTTGGATCATGGTTTAAGGTAACCCCAACCTGAAAGTTCACTCTTCGGCTCCGTCTCTGTAGTTGGCTTTTCTGCTCTGATACCTGGGAGCTCTGCTACTCTCAGACACCTCCGGTCTTTCTGTGACCCCGTGTGACCTGAGACCACACTGTCCCTGTGAGGACTCCGCCCCCACCTAGCCTCTGGAGCAATATTCCTCAGTGGAGCAGACTTCTAAAACTTCAGATTTTGTGCTCCACTGCTTCAATACTTTCTGGGAGCCGACCCCTCCCCCCATAGTCTATCTTCCCATAGCTTCAGATTCACTTCTCTGCACAGCCTGCCTTTCAGAAAGTGGTCAATTTTCTGTTTCTAGAATTGCTACTCTTCTTCTCTTGGATCTCCTGTTGGGTTTGCAGGTGTTTGGAATGGTTTGATAACTATCTAGCTGAACTCCTGTGACTTGATGTCATCTGAGTCTGCTATTACTCAGCCATCTTGACTCTTAAGACCTTTTTTATATTAACCGTGGCTCAAAAGTCCCTATGCCTCTGATTGTGTTTTCTGTTAACTATTCGTTCAGTACAGCTCTCTGGGGTTGGTTTAAAGACATTTAAGAGCTAATCTGGAAAAAGATGTCCAAATAAACTTAAGGGAAAAAAAATAAAGTTTTTGCAGAGAATGGAGGAATACATGAATCATACCTACCAACATGCATATAGGTTTTTTCACTGCTCTGTGCTTATTTTGTGGTTTTTGTTTACATTTCTGTTATAAACAGAGAATATAGCTTTATAAATTTCTGCTTTTAGAAATTATTAAACATTTCTTTTCCTTAAAAGTGGTCTACAGGCCCCATAAGAATACACAAGAAAATGTATTCCCTGTAGGGCATAAGTTTGGATCACCAAACATGCAAAGAAACTAAAGAGGCACTTCAAAATGATTGTTTTTATCTTTTTTGTATAAAGTATTATTTCATGTAAACTGGAAAATGGCATTTAGAAATCCCAAAAATCAGAAAAAAAAAAAAAACCTGTGTAGAAGGAAAAAGGAAAAAAAAATGTTTATATAGTTTTAGCATAAAGTTTGAAATGTCCTATGCCTTCTTTGCTTGATCACAAACAGTACACACAGGAGAGCAAAGTTGTGTTATGCATAGAGGCTTTTAAATCCCTAGTGGCCACATGCACTTTAGCAGATCTATGAATTCCATCTGATTTTTTCTGGACTGTTTTATCTAGCTCTGTAGACAGGCAGAGCAAAGCTTGCCCTAGCTCAGTCCAATCTCCTTTATCTTTTCTTTCCTATTTCCTTTTTCCTTTTCCCTTCCCTTTCCTTCCCTTTTCTTTTTTCTTCCCTTCTCTTCTTTCTCTTCCCCCTTTTTTTTTCTCATAATGTGCTGACAAAGACTCTCTTCTCGACAAAACTATAGTCAGACACCTCTGCATCATCTTAACTGGGCCTTGACCTTAGCTTTCAACATCCATCCTGTCTTTGCCAGGCCCACATAGCTTAGTTTAGCTAGAATTTTAGTCACTTTAGAGAAAATTCCTCCACCATTGATATCTGATCATCCATGATATCTGGTCAAGTTCTTTACCCCTGCTTTTGATATGTAAGTTTTTGGCCTGTCTTCAGCAAGAATCCTGTTGGGTGATGTTAGCACAGATATCCTTACCCTTTACATCTCTTCTTAGTAATTTTCCATTGACTGACCTCTCAGTCTGCTCCTTGGCTATAAATTCTCACTTGTCTTTGTTGTATTTGGAGCTGAGCCTGATCTCTCTGTCTTCTAATGCAATATTTCTATTGTAATAATCTTGATAAAGCCATCATTATTGTTTTAACAAGTGCCTTATCATTAAGATGATAGTAAGAGAAAAAAAAATCTAAAAATAAACATTCTAAACTAGGTCCTTAAAGATAAAAATAAGCAAACTAAATGATTTTCCAAAAGAGAAGTAATGAATAAGCTGCTTTCAGATCGCTCAGAATCCCTTTCTATTCAGCAGAACAGGGAACCTTAAACTCTGAATTGCCAAAGTAAAGTTCCTGCTGTGAATGTGTCTGGAGATACTGTTGATGGCCAAAGGTAGTTCATCCCAAAGTGGGCCCCATTGGCATGAAGATTATTTTGAGGTTAAAAGCAATCAAAATCCAGCAAACTCAGGAAAACATCTCTACCTCCCCCACAACTGCCTAAAGGATTTAGATAGAGGACCCACTCCAGGAAGAGAGCTATCACTATAACTCTATTATGATATCGACAGGGAGGAATCTAGCAAGGCCACTCTGATCAAGGTCTGCTCTTTGTCTCATTGTTTCTGAATGGCCCTGCAAACATTTATTTGTCAAACATTTATTCTTTTTCATCTTCCCATAAATCGAATTCCTTTCCTCTGAAGTCCCAGACCCCTAACTTCTCCTCCTTAGTTCTGGATAATTTCTATACTTCATTTTGCCTGACTGTCTTTGGAATGGCCATGCCTACATGGATTCCCCATACTTATGCTATTAAATTTTATTTTCTTCTGTTAATCTGTCTCATGTCAATTTAATTCTTAGTCCATCTGGAAGAACCTTGAAGGGGAGAGGCATTATTTCTCCCTGACTGCACATATATGTTAAGTTCTGAATATGTGGATATGATATTAAGTGGATTACATTTGATGAATAACTAATAACTTTTCTAATTCCAAGAAAGAAGTTTAATATAAATAGAAACCACTGAGCTGTAAATGTTGGAAGTATCTGACACCCCTTTCTTCTTCATTTACTTATTGAGTGGGGGGTATTTGTCAAGACCATCTTCTTTGCATGTGGTCATGAGTTTAGCTCATGACCCAGAACTCATATTATTCTGTTAGTGTGCTTGTTCATGAAGAACTGAAATTCAGATTTCCTAGCACATTGTATAAAACCTTCCTTGCTCTATCCCTGTTTGACTTGACCTCATCTCCCATCTGGTTGCCTGTATCCTGTGCTTCAAGCCTTCCTAACAACTTGTCATTCTCTAACTGCATGGAGTCGCCCATGCCCTCATTCTTTATTGTGTGTCTTTTTCACTTCTTGTAATCTTCCAACATGTATCTTGTCCATTTCTGTTTCTTAAACATGTCTTCTCTACCCTTCTCTTACTAAGGCTGAACTTAATGTTACTGTTGTTGGGTGAACTGGGGAGAGCCCCAACACTGAGGTCTCAACACAGCCCATCCCAAAGATGTCACTGAAGGTTCTCTGTCTCCTCAAGAGAAAGAATTCAAGGACAGACACAAGTGGATGAGTGACACAGCAGGAAAGTTTATTAAAGCAAAAATTACACTCTTTTTTTTTTTTTAAGATTTTGTTTATTTATTTGACAGACAGAGATCACAAATAGGCAGAGAGGCAGGCAGAGAGAGAGAGAGAGAGAGAGGGAAGCAGGCTCTCTGCTGAGCAGAGAGCCCAATACAGGGCTCAATCCCAGGACCCTGAGATCATGACCCGAGCCGAAGACAGAGGCTTTAACCCACTGAGCCACCCAGGCGCCCCAGCAAAAATACACTCTTGAGTTGTGAGAGCAGATGAGAGTAAGAGTGAGCATGAGAGCATGCTCTCATATGAGGGAAAGCTGCATGTGCACATGGGTTTGGGTCTCCATCTTTTACTGACAGTTGTTTTAACAAGGCTAGGGAATATTCATTACTTGGGGTGGAATATTTTTGGAAGCTGGATTTTGCACCTTTCTTCCTTATTTGGTCAGGGGTTTTTGGTCTACTTTGTCAGCCATCTTGGGCCTGACTGGTTTGATCCAGTTTTTTATGGCTTTTTTTTGGAGCATTCCTAGGACAGGCCTTGGACTTTCCCCATAGCTGGCCATGATTTCCTCCTTGCTGGCCTCCAGACATTCTGCTAAAACCGAACTAACTGCCTCCAATCTTACCTCTTCTATGATGTTTTCCTGATTTGAGTTGCTTTTAACAAGGAAGCTTTTCTAGAATTTTGTGTGATATATTTGTGTATTGTCAAATCTAGGTCAGTTTATGATTATGTTTATGTCTATCATTCCTATAAAGGCAGGGACTCTTTTTATTCACCTGTGTATTTTTAGAACCTTCTGTAGAGGCCACTTTTAGGCAAACAGGCTTAAGTGATGGAATGTAGGAAGGGCTCACAGCAGCTCCTTGACTGAATAGAGACAGACCAACAGCCAACCCACCTCAAAATATTCACAGGTCCTAACTAACCAGTGAGCTACTTACAGCTAGGCATGGTTACCGAAAAAGCAAAGATTCCGTGCTTTGCCATAGCTCCTCATCCTCCCTCTTTAAGAACAGTCCCCACCCACTGCCTCTGCAGAAAGCCTCTCTTCTTCTGTCCTACCTTCAGCTCCTATCCAGTGTATTCAATAAACTCCTTTGTTCAGCTTCAGGTGAATTCTTTTGCCTTCCATACCATTGGGTTCCCCCCATCATTGCCCCACATTTGGGGGCCCCCGTCTGATTGAGATACCCATTTAGACACCACACCTTCCTCTGTCTACATTAGTAGGTGTTTGATAATACTCATAAATTGATCAGAGTATAAATTATGCTTTTTGTTTACATTTTACATTGAGTCCCCTTGAGAATAGTCTGTTTTCACCTGTATCCACTTTGAGGGCAGACTCAGATCTCAGTTGTATCTCTCATAATCCCCAACCTCTCCACAAAGAAGACCTAGGAGTCTTGACACCACCTAGTTCATTACATCAAATCCCCAACTGGTTCTCAGTTCATCATTTCCTCTCCACTCTTCACTCTATTTCATTCTCTATATTGTCTCCCAAAGCCTCTTTAATCTCTCCTATTGTGGGAAGTAATCCAGCTCCGCCTTCCAGTCTTACATACCTCATCCCAGAAAGCAAAGACCTCAGAAGATGAACCCTTTTCAAAGCAGCTATTCAAATAGGCTGGCACTAGGGGATAAAATTCATTGACCACCCCAGTTAGGTATTAATCTAACAAAATAGGTCTTCTGAGAGAAAGGCTAGAGGATCTCTACCACAAAGAAATATTATATTTTCTAATTTTATATAGATTCTTATTATTTTAGCATAGAATAGCAGCCTACTATTTAAATGATTTCTATAGTGAATCATTTTATGTAATTAATAATTCTTTTCTACTGCAAATAGTCATCATTAGTTCATTCTTATTAAAATTTGGATTTTCAAATATTAGATTTGACAGAATAATTTTATTAAAGATATTTTATGGCAGTGAAGCTTAAAAAATGACCCCCTAGAGGTATATCATTGAAGCATTTACCTCTCACTAATGTTTTAGTTTAATAACTAATTAATGAGTGCTTATCATGTTTCAAGTTCTCCCTAAAATAAATAATGTTTGAACAAATGAATGGATGCAAGAAATAATGGTTGAAAGTGGGAATAGAGTAGAGAAGGTTTCAGTTTTCCTTAAGTCCTACTGAGTTGATTTTCATTCTTTCATAAGGTTTAAAGGGCTGTCTTTCAAGTAAAACATTTTTGCATTTCTGAGGAAAATATAAAACCAAATTAGGGTTTATTAGCATCAAAATTTGGTACATTTTCAAGATATTAATAGGCATAGTTATTTTAAATGAGACCTAACTGGCTTATGGGTACACACCTTCCTGCCTTCTTTCTGTTTCTTTGAAGTACTCTTGAGCCCAATTTAAGGAATAGTGCTCTAGAGCTCTCCTTGCTTTTCATTAAGTCAGTAAATCTTTGACCTCTTTGTTTCTGAACTTTACCTCCAATAAAACTTAATCATTTGGCTAAACTCATAGTGCAGACAATCAGAAAACCTGAGTTTGAGGTTACAAAATAACAGTAAAAGTAATGAAAGAATTTGCAACCACCCAATTTGCATATGGAAATTTTCATCAGCAGCTCAAGAAATGGCTATGCTGTAATCACTCAGGCAGCAGCTGCTTAAAATCAATGGTGAAAGCAGCATGCTTTTTTCCCTTCTTTCTCTATGACTTCCCCCAAAACAGATTTAAACCCATTTTTCTCGGAGTTCCATATTTTTATGTATGTTTCTGTGCTAACTTTTGTTGTTGTTGTCATAATCATTGGATGTAATGTGCTATGACATAATGGATGACTTGGCAATTGAATAGCACGTGGAATATTTTAAGTATTTTCTTTATCATAAAAGGAAAGATGAGAGCACCCATACTCTTTTTCTTTTCTTTCTTTCTTTTTTTTTTTTTTGCTTTGAGAAAACCAGCTGATTCTCTTGCTGTCTGTTGATTTATATATCATTTATGTGAAAATAATATAAATTCATACTAGATTGAGTAAATCAAATTGTATTAATAGAAAAATGGATAACACTTGTAATGGTGGAGCAAGAATCACTTTTACAATATAAATTATATGTTAATATTTATGCTGGAGGGGAACAAAGATGTCCTGATCATTTGCTAATACAATCATTTTCAGCCTTTTCTGAATCACCTCTTGAGATTTAGTATTTTGATTCTTTAGGAAAAAGGAACAGATTTAAATAGGATACTTTGTAATGTACAAGTAAGAAAAAATATTTTCAAGTTGGAAAAATAAATACAGCTTAATCCACTGGAGATTAGAAATAGGAATTGTAAGTGTCCTTCTTCATCATGAATATAGTGTTTTGGACATTGGATTTTCAGCTTTTTCTTCCTAACTGCTTTCCTTAGGCATCCTGCTGGTAGAAACGTTTTTATGGTCCTTGTGATATTTTCTTTGCTTGTGGATGAGGAGAATTTATAAGGTGACCAAGGGTTGGGTCAACTATATTTAATCAAGAATTTCAGGCTGTCTGTGGGTGGCATGGCATACTTCCTTCACATCTTGCTCTCCAGTACCTCTGATGATAACTGGCACATAAATGGCTCCTGATAAATGTAGTGTTTTTGGAATACAGATGTTTCTGGCTATATTTGTGTATTTGTTCTTGGGCTCATAAGGAGAAAGAAATATATATATTTTAGTTATCTTTTTTCTGCATATGGTAAGGACACTTAAGACTACTCTCCTCTCAAATTTCTAGTGTACAGTACAATATTATTAACTATAATCACCATACCACACATTGGATTCCCTGCCCTTGTTCCTTGTTCATTGTATATCTTAAAGTTTATACTCTGACCAATATCTCCCCCATTTTCCCAACCTCTGAAACTCTGACAAATGCCTATCTATTCTCTGATTCTATGACTTTGACTTTGATTTTTTTTTTTTTTTAGGTTTCACATATAAGTGAAATCATACTCTATTTGTTTTTCTGTATCTACTTTATTTCACTTAGTATAATGTCCCACAAGTTCATCCTGGTTCTTGCAAATGGCAGGATTTCCCTCCTTTTTAAAAAACGAGTAATATTCCATTTCGAGAAGGGGAACTGACTGGTTTCTAGTGAGGGCCTTAAACTGGATTAAAAACTGCACAATTAAACAAAAGAAAAGTATATATATTACATTTGGTATACTTATTTGCTAAATAATTACTTGTAATAAGTAATTTCAAATATTGTAAAGTCAAAAGTCAACATGTTTATTGACTTTTAGCAATGGGAAGCAATAAATTAAGGTGGAAATAATACCAAGGTCTAAGTTTTAATCCTGGTTCTTCTACAGATAGAGTGATCCTCATCTCTACTAGCTAAGGGAATTGAATTGTGGAAGAGATGGACTTGGTCACTGCAGAACCTAGGGTTTAGAACAGGATGCTAATAGGAACATGGAGGTAAGACAATTTAGCTAGATACTGGGGGTGATGTTGATAGTTTCCTGAGAGAAATGATGATACAAAGCTGAGGCTTTGACCGAGTAGTAGTGATGGGCATACAAAATTCCTGGCCTATTGAAGTACTCAGTAAATAAAATTTGAATGGACTTTGTAAATTTTATTTTCTTTTTGTTCTCTCTTTCTCTTTCTCGTTAGTTGTGTATGGCAAGAAATGCATCTTATTTTCTGGATTCTAATAAACTGTTATGGCTTATTTTAAAGAGTTATTTATTTATTTATTTGACAGAGAGAGAGAGAGAGAGAGAGAGAGAGAGACAGTAAGAGAAAGAACACAAGCAGAAGGAGTGGGAGAGGGAGAAGCAGGCTTCCTGCTGTGTAGGGAGCCCAATGCTGGGCTTGATCCCAGAACTCTGGTATCATGACCTGAGCCAAAGGCAGATGCCTAATGACAGAACCACCTAGGCACTCCTAACTGTTACAGTTTTTAAAAATTATAACAAATATTTGACTTCACCCCCAGTGAGACTTAGAGTATATGGCCCTCCCTGTGAATCTGTGTGGGCTTGAGGACTTCCTAGAACAAGGTAATACAGTAGAAGTGACAATTTGTGACTTCTGAAATTTGGTCAGAAAAGGCCATGCATCTTGTGTGTTCTCGGGGGGAATAATTGCTTTCTGGAAACTCTACCTGCGATGGTGGGAGAAGCCTAACCCATATTGAGAATCCATAAGGATGTACTCTGATCAACAGTTACAGGTGAATCCAGCCTTATGACATCCCAGCTCATATGAGTGAATTCCTAGGCTATATGAGTAAAGAAGCCTCTAGGTGATTCTAGGTTGCATTCACTTAACCCCCATGCATTTGAAAATTCTGAGGTAGCAGAGCTGAAATAAGCTATCTCTATGGTACTCTGACCAAATACCTGAGCCCAAGAATTTGTTAGCACAATAAATGGTAATTGTTTTATATAACTAATTTTTAGTCAAGTAGTAATGTGGCAATTAATAGTGGAACACCATTAGATACCTGTGTATAGAATTATTTTACTTCTTGTTTACATTTAGGAAATTCAAATCCTAGGTTAACTTCTTGGCTCTACATGCAAAATACAACTAATGTTCTCTTTTCCTCATTAGTCATGCAAGAACATGTTCTAGCCAGAAAGAGTAATACGTGCAATAAATTGTATGATATATCCAGGCAACTGAAAGTAATTCATTATAGCTGGATCAGAACTTGAGAAGAGGAAGTGCTAGAAACAAAGCTAGGAATGTAAGCACCAGATCATGAAAGATCTTATAAGTCAATTTAAGAAGTTAAAGTTTATGCTCAGGGCAATGAGAAAACTGCTTATTTAAAGCACTTACATCTCCTAATCGTATTTCTATTTCAGAAACATCTGTGTGGTTTCTGTGTGGATCCTGGATATCAGGGATCAAATCTGAGGTTGAAGTGGTCTCTTAGAAGACTGTTGTAATTGAGGTAAAAGATGGTAGATATCTCATAATAGTGACAGTGTAGATGGAAGAAACTTGACAGATCAGGTAGATATTTATCAGGTAGAATAAACAGAATTTTGTGAGTTGTTAACTGCAAGCAGTTGAGACATACAGAAAAGTAAAGAATGGCGTGATTAGGTGACAGTAAGCCAGCTGGAGAACAACAGAGACGGTCTATATTGGAGGAAGAGGTAGGCAGCAGAAAATACATGATTTTGACATGTGGATTTGGATCCGTAGATTGCTTTTGCTTTTCCAGTTAATGGCCTTTAGAGTGCTCTCCCATATTGCCTTTGGGCTTGGTGTGCCTTGGCCAACCTGACTAAAAACAGAGACTTCAAATATGTCTGTGCATTTCTATTTCCTTGCTTGAATTACCACTATCGTCATTAAAATAGGCCTACACTAGCCTGCTGGAGGGATGTGAGAGACAAGTAGAATCAACTTGATTTATTTCATCTGAGGCCATCCCAGGCCAGCCAGATCCCAGATGACTGAACAGCTAGTCACTGACACATGAGGAAGTCCACTCTTGATAAGCTCAGCCTGGTCCAGATCTATGCAATTGCCCATAGATTAATAAATGTTTATTTTAAGCCACTAAATCTTGGCATGACTTTTTACATCACAGTAGGTAACTGATACTTATTTTGAAGCTTCTATTTTTGAGATATACACAGTTGGATTGTGAGACTTGAGCTCAGAAGAAAGTTTTGGCTTTCAGACAAAGCCACTGACAAGTGGCTTGTCTTGAACTTGAATCTCAATAGTTCAGCCTTCTCTGTAAGTGTCCAATCTGATTGGTTGGGCTTCTCTTCTGGTTGGTTGATGTGTATGCCTTTTACCCCTTTACATGTTAATATATACTTTAGGATAATTTGTGTATGTAGTTAAGAGTCCATGGGAGAGGATAAGAATGTTCACCAGAGTTTAAAGGGAATATGGCTGAAAGCAGAATCATTAGGAAAATAATATTTAAGGAATGGAAAGGGGGAGAAGAAAGGGAGCCCCAAAATATCTGGGGAGGGAACATGTAGTAAGCTAAGAGGAAACCATAGCAAGATAGTGTCCACTGAAACCAAGAAGAAAGAATGTTCAAAATAGAAGATGTGGGTTAAACACTACTGAAAAGTTAAATAAGATTGTGACTGGTGAACTTATACTGGATTTAGCAACACTGAGGTCATTAATGATCTTGAAGAGGGCAATTTTATGTAGTGGTATAATGATGGAACTGGATTCGTTTTGATTCCTGAAGTTTTCTTCCCTCCTTCCTTCCCTTCTTCCCTTCCTCCCTTCCCTTTACCTCCTTCCCCTCCCTTCCTTCCCTTCCTTCCTTTCCTTCCTCTACTCTTTCTTTCTCTTCCCTTCTTTCTTTCTTTCCCTTTCTTTCTTTCTTTCTTTCTTTCTTTCTTTCTTTCTTTCTTTCTTTCTCTTTCTTTCCCTTTATTTCTCTTTCCTTCTTTCTTTTCTTTTCTTTTTTCTTTTTCTTTTTCTTTTCAAAATATCTGTCTTTATAAGCAGACTGAATAAATTAGAAATTTGTCTCCTATGATCAGTCAGATGCTTTAAATGTGGATTAATTTAAAAAGGAGTGAACTGATAAATTAGACAAAAATATTTTACATGCATGACATCTAGTGCTGGGATGCATAGTAAGCCTTGCCAAGTCTACCACATTAAAAAAGCCTCACATTAAGAACTCATCCACATTCTCTGAACTCTAATCTGATTACAAGGGGATTTTATTGTTTTGAAGAATAATGAATACACCATGGTTTAATAGTACTACAACAAATTTGAGTTAAGTAACTTTTCAGTTGTTATAAAGGGCAATACCTACATTGCGTATATACCAGTTACTCCCTCCAATCTTCCTCTTTTAATTTGTTGCTGACTGAGAGAGGGCAGTAAGATAGAGTTTTCTGCCAAAGGAGGCAAGCAGCCATTAGACTGTACAGCCACACAGTCATAAGAATAGACGATTCTAAAGGTTTATTATATGTTTCACAAGTCCTAAAATAGTCTTCTTATGTAGTATGAGATGAGCTATGTCCAATCACAAAAATGTTTCTTAAAAATGACTGAAAATAAATTAAAATTAAAAACATAAATAAAATACTATCATTTTTTTGGAGTACAATGGAAATTTTAAAATCATTTCATTATTTAATCAGTTTTTAACAGTGATTTTTTAAAGATTTATGTATTTATTTTAGAGAAAGAGAAAGAGAAAGAGCACAAGTGGGAGGAGCAGATGTTGAGGGAGAGAAAAATCCCAAGCAGACTCCACACTGAGTATGGAAACTGACGGGCTTGGTCTCACCATTAGGAGATCACAATCTGAGCTAAAATCGAGAGTTGAAGCTCAACACACTTAAAACTGTAAGACATTTTTTTATTAATGAAATTTCTTCAGGAAAAAATGATTTGAAACTATCTAGTGGGTTAATTATTTTATTCTTTCTGTGATAGATAATTTTTTATTATGTTTGATTTATTAGCATTGTAATAGTTATTAGTAAAATGAGCTATATTCTTTTATAATTAAAAAAATCTCTTTTTAAAAATCCACTCCAATTTTCTTATTTTAAGTTTTTTATTGGATTCTGTAATCATTTATCAATTATATTTTATTGACCTTAAATATATTTTAAGATTTTTTTTGCTAAAAGTAAAAAAAATAATTATTTTATTTTATTTTATTTTATTAAAGTATAGTTGAAACATAATGTTACATTAGTTTTAGGTATACAACATAATTATTCAACAGTTCTATACATTATGCTGTGCTCACCAGAAGTGTAGCTACCGTCTGTCACCACACAAGAATATTACAGTACCATTGACTATTCCTATGCTGCATCCTTGTGACTAATTCATTCTGTAACTGGAAACCTGTACTTCGAAGACTATTTTTTAATATTAACAGATTTAAATGTAGATTCTCTTTACCTTTTTTATTTCATCATCTGGCTTTGCATGTTGTTTATTTGCTGCTTCTGATAGCTAATTTCTTCAGTTGCTAACATTTTGAGCTCATTGCTTATTTTTTTCTTCTCTCTGTGTATCTTTGTGTCTCTGTCTCTCTCTTTGTCTCTTTTTCCTTAGCTCCACCACCACACAAAGTTTTATGTGTGGAGTTTTCATTTTCACTAATTTACAAATAGATATGATTCTTTATTGTTTATGATGGAAAATATGTCATGATTTTGGTTAGGTTTTAAAATTACTTATATGTGCAAAACAGTGATTTTTCGTACATAATGCTTTTGAGATTTCTATAATCACCTTTAGTTTTTCCCTATAAAAATATAAAACAATATTTTTCAAAACTGTTGTTGGAAAAACAAAGGCTTTGGAGTCTGTAGGTCTAATTTAAATCTTTATTCAGTCTTTCATTGACACATTAACCTTGGGAAAATTTTACTTCTGATAATCCATTTTTTTCTGTGTGAAATGGTAATGGTCAAATCTCTGTTGTTGGGGTTTGTGGCTTGTGTGTGTGTGTGCATGTATGTACATGTGTGTGTGGGCGGGAGAGAAACAGAAACATTGGATCTAAAATGTTATGTTCTTAAAACCTAAGAAATGGGTACAAACTATGCAGAATTAGTGATGCCTACTGTCTGCCAGGTAGTATTCCAAATGTTTTGTATCGATGAATTCATTTAATACTATACCTACCTGTAAAGTAGATATAATTATTAATCTTCATTTTGTTGGTAAAGCATATAAAGAATACAATAATGAAATTTCCCCTAGCCTTTTGAGTGCTTCATATATTTGGGACATTGGATTCATGCTTTTTGTGTCAGTTTTCCCTATAAATTATTTGGTTTGTATTAGTTAGCACATTAAAAACATTCAGAGGAGAACACAGAGGAAAGTAAATCTATCTTGTCTAGATTCAGCCAGTTTTGCTCCTCTATAGTGTCCATAATAAACAATGTATTCTTTCTTTCTTGTTTGTTTGTCTCTGTATTTCTTTAAAAAAATCATACTTTTTAACATTTGGAAATCACTAATGTGATTTGCTGAGTAATATTGTAATATATTGTAGTGCACAATCCTAAAAGATGCTGAAAGGATATTTGTTAATAGTTTTACCTCTTTTTCTGAGAAAAAGGGTATCTAGTTAAATCCTGCCATATATTTCTTTTAAAAAAAGCTCTATTAAGGTACAATTGTCGATTAACTACACTTAGTTAAAGTGTAAAATTTGACTTTGATGTATGCATACATCTGTGAACCTGTTATCACAATCAAAATAATTAAATTATCACTGTAAAAAATTGTCTCTTGTTCCCTTATTATCCCTTCCCTTCACATCTCTCAAAATCTTATCCTTACCCTAGGTGATCACTGTTCTGCATTTTGTTACTATAGATTAGTATGCAATTTATAATATTTCATATACCCAAAATCACAAAGTGTATCTATTTTTTGTCTATGTTCTTTGACTCTGCATTATTACTTTGATACTTATCCATATTATAACAATTATCAATATTTCATTCTTCAAACATTTAAATATTTATTATATGGTTATACCACAATGTGTTTATGCATTCATTTATTAATGGGTATTTGCATTGTTTCCAGTTTGTGGTTCTTACAAATAAAGTGCTCTGATCATTTACATTAAACTATTTATATAGATGTACCTCTTATTTCTCTTGTGTAAATACCTGGGCTTTGAATGACTGGATTGTATGGTAGTTCTATGCCTAATTTCTTAGGAAGCTATCAAATTGCTTTCCAAAGGGATTACACAAATTACTATTTCCACTAACAGAGTATGAGAGTTCCCAATACTCTGTATTCTTACTAACACTTGTTATGGTCATGTGTCTATTTGTACTGAAGTCTAACTTACCAATTTTTTCTTTGACATATCATATTTTTTTGTATTTTATCTAAATGCAATCTTTCTCTAAGTGACAAAGTTTTGCTATTGTGTTTTCTTCTAGAAACTTTAGTTTTAGGTTACATACATAACTCCATCATCCATTTTGATTTAATCTTTATACATAATGATAGTCCATTTTTTCTGTGCAAAAAAGGAAAATCTCTTCAACTCTTCTCTTGCAAGGTATAAATCAAATTTCTCTTTTTTTAATGAAATATCCATTTTTTTTCCAGTACCATTTGCTAAAAATATTTTCCTTTTGTCACTAGAATGCCTTTGCAATTTTGTTGAAATAAGTTCACTTATGTGAGGGTTTATTTCTGGGATCTTTATGCTATTCATTGGTCTACTTGTCTGTCTTCATGTTAGTACTGTACTGTTTTGATTCCTGTAGCTTTATAAAAAGTCTTGAAATAATTAGTCCTCCAACTTTGTTCTTCTTTTTTCCAAGTTTGTTCTAGGTTATTTGCATTCCATATGAATTATAGACTCAACTTGTCAATTTCAATAAAGTAAGCTGCTAAAATTTTTATTGAGATTGCTTTGACTCTATAGATCATTTGAGAATTGACAATAGTAAATGTTCTGACCAGTGAATATGGCATATTCTCCACTTATTTGGGTCTTCTTTAATTTTTCTTTGAATTTTTCTTTTCTTTCTGTTTTATAGTTTTTAGTGTAAAGATCTTGCACATCTTTTGCCAAAATAATTACTAAATTTTTATACTTTTTAATATTATAAATCTTTTATTTCAATTTTCAGTTCTTCTTGCTAGTCTATAAAAATACAACTTGTGTTTTACATTAATTTTGCATCCTGATGCTTGTTATACTCACTTATTAGTTTCACTAGTTATTTTGTAGAGTCCTTCTGATTTTCTACAGACAATCATATCTGGCAATAAAGAGAGTTGACATCTTTCTTTTCAATTTGAATATTTTTCCTTCCCTTTCTTGCCTTATTGACCTGCCTAGAAACTGTCCTACAATATTGAGTAGAAGTAGTAAGAGTAGATATTGTCTTAGTTCTGATTTTAATAAGAAATTATTCAGTCATATACAAAGTATAATATTAGCTCTTTATTCCATATATGCCCTTTATCAGATTTAAGAAGTGTTCCTAGTTTGCTAGCTTTTTTTTTTTTTTAAGATTTTATTTATTTATTTGACAGAGACACAGCAAGAGAGGGAACACAGGCAGGGGGAGTGGGAGAGCGAGAAGCAGGCTTCTCACTGAGCAGGGAGCCCCATGAGGGGCTCAATCCCAGGACCCTGGAACATGACCTGAACCAAAGGCAGACACTTAATGACTGAACCACCCAGGCACCCACTAGCTTTTTTTTTTTTTAAATTGAGTAACAGATGTTGAATTTTGTGAAATGACTCTTTCTGCTTCTACTGATAAATATATAGTCTGCTTCTACTGTAAATAATAGTTTCCCCTATTATTAACATCTTGCATTAGTGTGGTATGCTGTTAAAACTGATGAAAAAATATTGATTAATTATCATTAATTAAAGTCTATAGTTTAGATTAGGGTTCACTCTTTGCCCTGGACACATGTATCAGTTGTTCCATATATACCAACCCATGATCATAGAGCATAGTTTTGCTGCACTTAAAAATTCCTGTGCACCACCCATTCAGCTCTCCTTTCCTCCTTCTTCCAAAGTCCTGATGAACACTGAGTTTTTACTCTCTGTAATTTTGCATTTTCTAGAGTGTCATATAGCATGAAATCATGTAGCATGTAGCCTTTCCTTATAGGCTTCTTTCACTTAACCAGTATGCATTTAAAGTTCCTCCATATATTTTTGTGGTTTCATAGCTCATTTCTTTTTTTTTTTTTTCTCCAGAATAATATTCCATTGTATGGATGTATCAAAGTTTGTTTATCCATTTACCTACTGAGGGATATCTTGGTTGCTTCCAATTAAGAGCAAATATTAATAATGTAGCTATGACAATTTGTGTGTAGGCTTTAGTTTTCAATTAATTTGGGTGAATAACTAGGTGTGAACTTGTTGAATAATATGTTAAGACTATATTTAGCTTTGTGAGAAACTACCAAACTATCTTCCAAAGTGGCTATACCATTGTGCATTTGCACCATCAATGAATAAGAGGGTCTACTAACATACATCTTTTCCCACATTTGGTATTGTTAGTGTTTTGGAATTTAATCATTCTAATAGGTGTAGAGTGGCTTCTTATTGTTTTAATTGCTAATTCCCTAATGATATATGATGTTCAACATCATTTTATAGGCTTATTTGCATCTGTATATCTTCTTTGGTGAGCTGTCCAGGTCTTTTTAATTTTAATTTTTTAGTCATTTTTTAATTGGGTTATTTTCTTGTTAAGTTTTAAGAGGACTTTATATATTTGGGGTATCAAATATTATGTTTTAAATAGCAAATATTTTCTTTCAGACTATGGCTTGTCTTTTTATTCTCTTACTAGTATCTTTGCAGAATAGAAGTTTTTATTTTAATGAAGTGTGATGCTACAAGATAGTATAATAGGAGTTCTGCTTGTATTCCCCCATAGTAACAATAATTTGACAGCTATCCATGAACAAAAATGCCTTTGTGGGAGTTTTGGGATCCAGACAGGAAATTGTAAAACCCCGAGGAAACCCAAGACTAAAGAGGGCTTTTTTTTTTTTTAATTTTTAATTTTTTATAAACATATATTTTTATACCCAAGGGTACAGGTCTGTGAATCGCCAGGTTTACACACTTCACAGCACTCACTATAGCACATACCCTCCCCAATGTCCATAACCCTACCCCCCCAACCCCCCTCCCCGCATCAACCCTGTTTGTTTTGTGAGATTAAGAGTCACTTATGGTTTGTCTCCCTCCCAATCCCATCTTGTTTCATTTACTCTTCTCCTACCCACTTAACCGCCCATGTTGCATCTCCTCTCCCTAATATCAGGGAGATCATATGATAGTTGTCTTTCTCTGATTGAATTATTTTGCTAAGCATGATACCCTCTAGTTCCATCCATGTCATCGCAAATGGCAAGATTTCATTTCTTTTGATGCTTGCATAGTATTCCATTGTGTATATATACCACACCTTCTTTATCCACTCATCTGTTGATGGACATCTAGGTTCTTTCCATAGTTTGGCTATTGTAGACATTGCTGCTATAAACATTCGGGTGCACGTGCCCCTTCGGATCACTACGTTTGTATCTTTAGGGTAAATACCCGGCAGTGCAATTGCTGGGTCATAGGGTAGTTCTATTTTCAACATTTTGAGGTACCTCCATGCTGTTTTCCAGAGTGGTTGCACCAGCTTGCATTCCCACCAACAGTGTAGGAGCGTTCCCCTTTCTCCGCATCCTTGCCAGCATCTCTTATTTCCTGACTTGGTAATTTTAGCCATTCTGACTGGTGTGAGGTGATATCTCATTGTGATTTTGATTTGTATTTCCCTGATGCCGAATGATGTAGAACACTTTTTCATGTGTCTGTTGACCATGTGGATGTCTTCTTTGCAGAAATGTCTGTTCATGTCTTCTGCCCATTTCTTGATTGGATTATTTGTTCTTTGGGTGTTGAGTTTGCTAAGTTCTTTATAGATTTTGGACACTAGCCCTTTATCTGATATGTCGTTTGCAAATATCTTCTCCCATTCTGTCAGTTGTCTTTTGGTTTTGTTAACTGTTTCCTTTGCTGTGCAAAAGCTTTTGATCTTGATGAAATCCCAATAGTTCATTTTTGCCCTTGCTTCCCTTGCCTTTGGCGATGTTCCTAGGAAGATGTTGCTGCGGCTGAGGTCGAAGAGGTTGCTGCCTGTGTTCTCCTCAAGGATTTGGATGGATTCCTTTCTCACATTGAGATCCTTCATCCATTTTGAGTCTATTTTCGTGTGTGGTATAAGGAAATGGTCCAATTTCATTTTTCTGCATGTGGCTGTCCAATTTTCCCAACACCATTTGTTGAAGAGGCTGTCTTTTTTCCATTGGACATTCTTTCCTGCTTTGTCGAAGATGAGTTGCCCATAGAGTTGAGGGTCTATTTCTGGGCTCTCTATTCTGTTCCATTGATCTATGTGTCTGTTTTTGTGCCAGTACCATGCTGTCTTGATGATGACAGCTTTGTAATAGAGCTTGAAGTCTGGAATTGTGATGCCACCAACTTTGGCTTTCTTTTTCAATATTGCTTTGGCTATTCGAGGTCTTTTCTGGTTCCATATAAATTTTAGGATTATTTGTTCCATTTCTTTGAAAAAAATGGATGGTACTTTGATAGGAATTGCATTAAATGTGTAGATTGCTTTAGGTAGCATAGACATTTTCACAATATTTATTCTTCCAATCCAGGAGCATGGAACATTTTTCCATTTCTTTGTGTCTTCCTCAATTTCTTTCATGAGTACTTTATAGTTTTCTGTGTATAGATTCTTAGACTCTTTGGTTAGGTTTATTCCTAGATATCTTATAGTTTTGGGTGCAATTGTAAATGGGATTGACTCCTTAATTTCTCTTTCTTCTGTCTTGTTGTTGGTGTAGAGAAATGCAACTGATTTCTGTGCATTGATTTTATATCCTGACACTTTACTGAATTCCTGTACAAGTTCTAGCAGTTTTGGAGTGGAGTCTTTTGGGTTTTCCACATATAGTATCATATCATCTGCGAAGAGTGATAGTTTGACTTCTTCTTTGCCAATTTGGATGCCTTCAATTTCCTTTTGTTGTCTGATTGCTGAGGCTAGGACTTCTAATACTATGTTGAATAGCAGTGGTGATAACAGACATCCCTGTCGTGTTCCTGACCTTAGCGGAAAAGCTTTCAGTTTTTCTCCATTGAGAATGATATTTGCGGTGGGTTTTTCATAGATGGCTTTGATAATATTGAGGTATGTGCCCTCTATCCCTACACTTTGAAGAGTTTTGATCAGGAAGGGATGCTGTACTTTGTCAAATGCTTTTTCAGCATCTATTGAGAGTATCGTATAGTTCTTGTTCTTTTATTAATGTGTTGTATCACATTGATTGATTTGCGGATGTTGAACCAACCTTGCAGCCCTGGAATAAATCCCACTTGGTCGTGGTGAATAATCCTTTTAATGTACTGTTGAATCCTATTGGCTAGTATTTTGGCGAGAATTTTTGCATCTGTGTTCATCAAGGATATTGGTCTGTAGTTCTCTTTTTTGATGGGATCCTTGTCTGGTTTTGGGATCAAGGTGATGCTGGCCTCATAAAATGAGTTTGGAAGTTTTCCTTCCATTTCTATTTTTTGGAACAGTTTCAGGAGAATAGGAATTAGTTCTTCTTTAAATGTTTGGTAGAATTCCCCCGGGAAGCCATCTGGCCCTGGGCTTTTGTTTGCTTGGAGATTTTTGATGACTGTTTCAATCTCCTTACTGGTATGGGTCTGTTCAGGTTTTCTATTTCTTCCTGGTTCTGTTGTGGTAGTTTATATGTCTCTAGGAATGCCTCCATTTCTTCCAGATTGTCAAATTTGTTGGCGTAGAGTTGCTCATAGTACGTTCTTATAATTGTCTGTATTTCTTTGGTGTTAGTTGTGATCTCTCTTCTTTCATTCATGAATTTATTTGGGTCCTTTCTCTTTTCTTTTTGATAAGTCTGGACAGGGGTTTATCAATCTTATTAATTCTTTCAAAGAACCAGCTCCTAGTTTCGTTGATTTGTTCTATTGTTTTTTTGGTTCCTATTTCATTGATTTCTGCTCTGATCTTTATGATTTCTCTTGTCCTGCTGGTTTTAGGGTTTCTTTCTTGTTCTTTCTCTAGCTCTTTTAGGTGTAGGGTTAGGTTGTGTACCTGAGACCTTTCTTGTTTCTTGAGAAAGGCTTGTACCGCTATATATTTTCCTCTCAGGACTGCCTTTGTTGTGTCCCACAGATTTTGAACCGTTGTGTTTTCATTATCATTTGTTTCCATGATTTTTTTCAAGTCTTCTTTAATTTCCTGGTTGACCCATTCATTCTTTAGAAGGATGCTGTTTAGCCACCATGTATTTGGGTTCTTTCCAAATTTCCTCTTGTGATTGAGTTCTAGCTTCAGAGCATTGTGGTCTGAAAATATGCAGGGAATGATTCCAATCTTTTGATATTGGTTGAGACCTGATTTAGGACCCAGGATGTGATCTATTCTGGAGAATGTGTGATGTGCACTAAAGAAGAATGTGTATTTTGTTGCTGTGGGATGAAATGTTCTGAATCTATCTGTGATGTCCGTCTGGTCCAGTGTGTCATTTTAGGCCTTTATTTCCTTGTTGATCTTTTGTTTGGGTGATCTGTCCACTTCAGTGAGGGGAGTGTTAAAGTCCCCTACTATTATTGTATTATTGTTGATGTGTTTCTTTGATTTTATTATTAATTGGTTTATATAGTTGGCTGCTCCCACATTAGGGGCATAGATATTTAAAATTGTTAGATCTTCTTGTTGGACAGATCCCTTGAGTATGATATAGTGTCCTTCCTCATCTCTTATTATAGTCTTTGGCTTAAAATCTAATTGATCTGATATAAGGATTGCCACCCCTGCTTTCTTCTGATGTCCATTAGCATGGTAAATTCTTTTCCACCCCCTCACTTTAAATCTGAAGGTGTCTTTGGGACTAAAATGAGTTTCTTGTAGGCAACATATAGATGGGTTTTGTTTTTTTATCCATTCTGATACCCTGTGTCTTTTGATTGAGGCATTTAGCCCATTAACATTCAGGGTAAGTATTGAGAGATATGAATTTAGTGCCATTGTATTGCCTGTAAGGTGACTGTTATTGTATATTGTCTCTGTTTCTTTCTGATCTACTACTTTTAGGGTCTCTCTTTGCTTAGAGGACCCCTTTCAATATTTCCTGTAGATCTGGTTTGGTATTTGCAAACTCTTTCAGTTTTTGTTTGTCCTGGAAGCTTTTAATCTCTCCTCCTATTTTCAATGATAGCCTAGCTGGATATAGTATTCTTGGCTGCATGTTTTTCTCATTTAGTACTCTGAATATATCATGCCAGCTCTTTCTGGCCTGCTAGGGCTCTGTGGATAAGTCTGCTGCCAGTCTAATATTTTTACCATTGTATGTTACAGACTTCTTTTCCCAGACTGCTTTCAGGATTTTCTCTTTGTCACTAAGACTTGTAAATTTTACTATTAGGTGACGGGGTGTGGACCTATTCTTATTGATTTTGAGGGGGGGTTCTCTGAACCTCCTGGATTTTGATGCTTGTTCCCTTTGCCATACTGGGGAAATTCTCTCCAATAATTCTCTCCAATATACCTTCTGCTCCCCTCTCTGTTTCCTCTTCTTCTGGAATCCCAATTATTCTCATGTTGTTTCATCTTATGGTGTCACTTATCTCTCAAATTCTCCCCTCGTGGTCCAGTAGCTGTTTGTCCCTCTTTTGTTCAGCTTCTTTATTCTCTGTCATTTGGTCTTCTATATCGCTAATTCTTTCTTCTGCCTCATTTATCCTGGCAGTGAGAGCCTCCATTTTTGATTGCACCTCATTAATAGCTTTTTTGATTTCAACTTGGTTAGATTTTTGTTCTTTTATTTCTCTAGAAAGGGCTTTTATATCTCCCGAGAGGGTTTCTCTAATATCTTCCATGCTTTTTTCGAGCCCGGCTAGAACCTTGAGAATCGTCATTCTGAACTCTAGATCTGACATATTACCAATGTCTGTATTGATTAGGTCCCTAGCCTTTGGTACTGCCTCTTGTTCTTTTTTTTGTGGTGAATTTTTCTGCCTTGTCATTTTGTCCAGGTAAGAGTATATGAAGGAGCAAGTAAAATACTAAAAGGGTGGCAACAACCCCAGGAAAATATGCTTTAGCCAAATCAAAAGCGATCGCAAATCGTGACGGGGGAGAAAGGGGATAAAAAGAGGTTTAGAAAGAAAAAAAGAAAGAAAGAAAGAAACAATTAAAATAAGAAAACCAATAAAGAAAAAATATAAAAAGGAAAAAAAATATATATATATATATTAGATAAAGTAGTTAAAAAACGTTAAAAAAAGAAAAGGGTAAAAGTTAAAAAAATTTAGCAGAAGAAGAGAAAAAAATTGAAAAAGAAAAAAAAATTAAATTAACTGCAAGTCTAAAGAATCATGGGGAGAAAGCCATGAGTTCCGTGCTTTGCTTTCTCTTCCTCTGGAATTCTGCTGCTCTCCTTGGTATTGAAACTGCACTCTTTGTTAGGTGAACTTGGTCCTGGCTGGGTTTCTTGTTGATCTTCTGGGGGAGGGGCCTGTTGTAGTGATTCTCAAGTGTCTTTGCCCCAGGCGGAGTTCCACTGCCCTTACCTGGGGCCAGTCTGAGTAATCCGCTTGGGTTTGCTTTGGGAGCTTTTGTTCCCTGAGCGCTTTCCGTAGAGTTCCAGAGGACGGGAATGAAAATGGCGGCTTCCCGGTCTCTGGCCCAGAGGAGCCGAGAGCCCGGGGCCCCACTCCTCAGTGCACCCTCAGAGAACAGCACCCAATTACTCCCGTCACCCTGGCCTCTGGCCGCGCTCCGAGCTGACCGAGCCTGCGACCGGTTCAAGGTAACCCCGAGCTTGAGAGCTTACTCCTCGGCTCTGTCTCTGTAGCCGGCTTCCCCGTTCTAATACCTGTAAGCTCTGCGATGCTCAGACACCCCTGATCCTTCTGTGACCCTGTGGGACCTGAGGCCACGCTGACCCTGCGTGGGCTTCACTCCGGTTAAGCCTCTGGAGTGATGTCCCTCAGTGGAACAGACCTTTAAAAGTCCTGATTTTGTGCTCCATTGCTCCGCTGCTTGCCGGGAGCTGCCCCCCCCCCTGCGGTCTATCTTCCCGTTGCTTTGGGTTCACTTCTCCGCCAGTCCTACCTTTCAGAAAGTGGTTGATTTTCTGTTTCTAGAATTGCTGTCTTCTCTTCGATCTCCCATTGGATTTGTAGGTGTTTGCAATCTTTAGATAAGCTATCTAGCTGATCTCCCGCTACCTGAAGTAGTCTCAGCCTGCTACTTCTCCGCCATCTTGACTCCTCCCTTTTTTTTTTTTTTTAAGAGGTCTCTGCACTCTGCTCACTGAGTGTGGTCCCACAGAGACCTGTACAGTTCTCTTTATGGACTCAACTATAGTATATTTAGTCTTGGTTTTGCCTCTAATATCTGCACTGGGACCTAGGAAGAGTTATACCTGTCTGTGCCTCGGGTAACAGGCCCACAGACCTCTTTCTCATCTATGGACTCTGCAGTGGCCTGTGACTCAACCTCAGCCCTGTTCAACCATTGTTTGCGGGCAGTTATGACTATCCAGAGAACTTGAAGGAGACATGCTCCTCTCTGCCCCTGGAGACACTTAGGTCTGTGACATCTTCTGAATTAGTTTTAGTCACAATTTTTATCTGATCCATGGCAAATTTGCTAGAGAATATTTTTTATCTGCCACTACTATTTTTCCCATTTTTTCTTCCCCTCCCCCATTTTTTTTTTATAGTACTTTTATAAAAAGCTCATGTGAATACTTGTTTCCTTAACATTAACCTGTGAAATGGGGTGAGTTCTTACTAGACAAGCTCTTTAAAGGAGGCTACTGTGAGGTTGTGGACACAGATGATTTCCATTCTAGCAGCATTTCTTCCTAGTTATGTTTAAGTTCGTTATAAGATACATTTCTCTGTCTAAACTTTTACTTCTCTCAACCAACAGAAATTGTCAGATGCAGTGTCACTTTTAGGGCAGAACAGTTGTCTTTCTCTCTTCTTTCCTCTGAGACTGCTTCCTGGAGGCCATACAGAAGTGTGTAGCTCCTTGTAAATCTTTGTGTCGTTATTTTTGCTTATTCTTTGGGACAAACTTGATCGAGAAAAAGTCCTGCCAATATCCCATGTACTTTCTTCATATCATTCAAAATAAGTATTTGGCTTTGCCCCTGAGTATGACACTTATATTTAGAGAACACTGTTCTACCAGTTTTCTTTCTCAACATCTGTCTGCATGCAACATTACTCTTGTTTAATTTAGCAGCTCTTCCTTTTATATCATTATTTAGATATAATTATTTAGTGTGTTCTAGTTCTGCAGATGATATGAGTTTTCATTTTGTTTTATTTGATATTTAGGGAGATCTTTGATTGGTGAAGAGGACAATATTATCTTTATTGGTGCAATATTTCTTCTCTTTCTGTTTCTCATTTATTTCAGATCAGTGTTTCTTAGTCAAGTTTCTATTAAAAGCTGATTGCATTGCTGGAGAGTCATTAATTAATTGATTTCTTCCCCTAGAGCAAAAAAAAAAAATTCTGGAAAGGATAAACTGCAGGAACTGGAGTGACCTCATCACCCCACATGTATAAGAAGTAATTAAAACTTTATAATGAAAACTTACACCTATGACAGTACAATATAATGATTGTAGTTCAAACATTGCCCCAATCTCCAGGGAATTATCCTTTTCATAAAAAAATTAACTACTGAGTTAATTGAAAAAAAAGTGGAATTTTGGAGTTAGGGTTTTTGCTTTAAGCAATTTAGACAAGATAAAAAAAAAAATACCAGAAGCTATTATTTATTGAGCACCTATCATGTGCTAGGTACTACTCTATGTCCTTGATAAGAATGTGCTCACTTTCATTTTAACCTGTGAGGTAGATACTATAATTACTTTCAAATTACGGAAGAACAAATTAAGATTTAGTGAGGTTATGTAACTATCCTAAACGAACATGTTTAATAAGTGAAAAAAAAAATAAAAATCAACTACTGCCAGAAACAGTCTTGTGGCAAAGACAAACGATATTTCACATGCATTTACTCACTTACTCTTTCATCCATGTATCTATCCAACAAATACATGAATGTGTACTCAGTGCTAGGTGATGTTTAGATTTTAGGGGCACGGCAATAAAACAACAAAATATTAAAATAGTCTCAGTCCTGAGTGAATTCACAGTTGAGTTGAGAAGATAGACACTCATCAAACAGTAGCACACAACATGAAAAATAACAACTATGATAACATTTGTAGAAGAAAAATACATGGTCTGCAGAAGTATCTAATATGAAATCCAAGGTATACTGATGGGTATTGACTAATATGGGGAATTCAGCTTTGGAATGGAGTGTGAAGGACAAAAATGGATTCAGTTGGTGATGTTTAGTGGTGAGGAGGTGAGCAGGGATGGGTTAAATAGGTGATGGGTATTCAGGAGGGCACTTGTGATGAGCACCTGATATTGTTTGTCAATATCAGTGATGAATCACCAAATTCTATATCTGAAACAAATATTACACTCTATGTATACTAACTGGAATTTAAATAAAAACTTGGAAAAAATGGATTAAGTTGGTGAAGAGGTTGAGAATAAAGTTCCAATATAAGGGATGGCAGAGCAGGTATAAAAACCCTAGAATAGGAGAACATCATATTTGAGGAACTAAAAGAAGGTCAGTTTGCCAGGAACTCAGAATAAGGAGAAGGAAAGGGTGGTTAATGAGACCAGACAGGTTACTGGGATCAGACTGTCCTGCTTTGTATCCCATATTAAGCACCTTGGGTTTTATCATAGGAGCATGGGGAGCTACTGAAGCTTTTAAGCATTAGGGTGAAATATATGATTAAGCTGTCTGCAGTGTGACTTTTTCAAAGGTAGGCACTGTTTGAAGACTGTGTCAGTATCTAAGGTGAAAGATGATGGTTCCTTGGACTAGAAAGGAGAAAATGTAGATGGAGAGAATTAAATTGGATAGAGACACATTAAGAATGTTAAATTGAAAGGACCTGATGATTGATGGGCTGTAGTATGATAAAGGAAGGAGATATTGATGATGGCTTCCAAGTTTTTGGCTGAAGAAACTTAAAGAAAGTTAGTGTTCATTCACTAACCTAGAGAACAGTAGAAGGAAGATCATATTTCCTGCAGAAAATCACTAGTACTTTTTTGGAAACAATGAGAATAAGATACCGTGGACATTGAAAGGTTAATGCCATGTTGGTAGTTTGATATGCAAGTCATAAACTCAAAGGATAAGCTTTAACTAGATACCCATGTTGATGATCATTGACACCATCATTTCAGATGAAATAATTTAAAAAGAGAAGAATGCCAAGCCTAATTTTAAAGGCATTCTAACAATTAAAGGCTAGGAAGAAGAGAAGAAGCCTATAAGCAAAAAAGAGAAATGACAAGAGTTAGAAGAACCAGAAATATGTGTCAGTACAGAAGGATAGAATGTTCAATATTTCATGATGTTACTTGGACATTAAAATTCCTGCTCTCCCTCGTGGAAAGCTCTTCTCTCATTTACCCACATGCTTCCTCCATCACTAACTTCATCACATTTCCATTGAAATCTTTTCTTCTCACTATTTACATTTTAATATTTCACCCAAACTCATGCAAGGCAACTCTTTATTTCTCTGCTTTATTTCCATCTAATATGCCACTTATTTAGGTTTTTTCATTGAAAATTTTTCATTTTTCATCCCCACTCTTCGATGAGTTATATAGTGTTTGTAACTTTTGTTCACCACAGTAGCTCCGATAGCTAGTTTAATGTCAGGCACATAATATACCCTCTAGAAATTAATAAGTAATATTGAGTGATTAAATGAACAGTGATAAATACCACTGAGAGGGTAAGTATATATGTGTTAACTGGTCTTGATGTAGTTGCAACAGAGGCCAAACCAGAGTAAGTGATAGGCAAGCAAATGTAGAAAGGGAATAGTTGTCTAAAAAGGCAGTCTAAAATGGACAAAAGATTGGACATGTTTAAAATGCCATTAGGTAGATGTAGTTGAGAGGGACCAGTTGATCACACAACAAATTTATGTCTGAACAACAGCTGAAGACAGAAAAGTAGGGGTCATCAATAGTCTCAACTTCTGGGGAAGACCCTTGGAGGGAGTGGTCTTCAGAGGAGGGGGAGGGGGGATTTAGAAGGTGAGCTCCAATGTTAAGTGGTAGAAGTGGGGTAAGGTCTCTGTGAGGTCGCACTCTAAAGGTGTCTGGGTTAGTGATATGTTTTAAGTGAAACATTTGAAAAGAAGATTGAAAATAGTAGCTTGAGAGGGTGGTAGAGAATTGAATAAAGAGGTATGTCAGGTTTGCTCTGGATAATATGGAATATGCACAAACAACTTGTACTAAATACAAGTAGAAAGACATATTTTGATTTTAGAAAAGACTTTTTGATCCACAAATTAAGGTGACTCATAATTGAGAAACCCATGAAAATGAGACAATTGATAATTCGGAATGCCAGTAAGAATGGTATTTTCTAAACTTATTGAAAATAAGTCCCTCTTGTCAAATTGCAAGGATAAAATTTGATTCATTCCTAATAGTTTATTTTTTCTTCCAAGAGCATTTCCAGATTGCTGAATTTGAAGGTACATAAACTTATGATACTAAATTTGAAAAATTACATTTCTTTCTCTGTGGACATGTACCCATCTACACATACTCATAAAGGCAAATGATGCATTGTTGATGTTTGATTTCAGTTTGTGTTGCATTTTAACAAAACAAAACAAAACAACGTGGTTTGACATGTTTTCCTAATTGTTTTGAGTGTGCAATTTAAATAGATAGCTCCATCTCTAGCATTCCAAATGATATAACTTCCTCCGGAATTTGATCTGTCATTCTTCCAATTAGAAAAAGCCCTACAGCCATGCTATAAGATGGCTTTATAATATATCTCAAGCTTTAACAAGAAACTTTTTGATGTATTTCAATTATGATGTACAAAGTAGCATCTTCTTAATTAAAGAAGAAATTTCATTTTGAGGCTCTTTAAAGTGCCATTAAGGTTTATGGTTGAAAGCTCCCTGTTAAGATGAATCGCCCTCTGTATTTGGTGAATGAGATATGGACCATTTGGACTTCAGGAGAAAAACAGCCAAGAAAGGAAGCTAAATACTACTGAGATTAGAGAATAAAATTAGGTTATAAAAGGATGGCTTCTAAGAAACCAGATTACGTATCAGTAAATATTTAAACATAGTTTTATCAGCAGTAATTTTTTAAGTCATAATAGTCTGGAAAGGACAAAAAAAAATTTTTTTTTGAAATTGAGGATAAGGAATTAAATGATGAAAATTAAGGGTAATGGAGACATGGTGATACTGGGAGTGTGCACAGGAGAAATCCCATGTTATACATATCCTGAAAAAAAATTAAAGAAAATAAAAATAAATCAGTATATGTCCCCCTTGAGAGACATACTCATACACACAAATCGAAATCCCCAAATAAAAGTTTAGCCATAAAATACATATGTGATTCTAGCTTAGATGGAACAAATATAATTTTTTCTCTTTTCTTCAAACTAATTTTGCATATCCCAAATAAAGCTTCAGACAAGTGCTCTGGCAGTGTATATTTTTAGGCTTCAGGAACTTCTAACGTAGACAAGATGGGGCAGCTGACAGTGCTCATGGTTGATGACAACACAGATTTTAAAGGTTGTTGGATGGCTGGTGAGAGTGAACAGGAAATGGAAGACTTGTGCTATACAGGAATATATTACATATGAAGCATTAAGAAAGAATGTTCTTTACTAAATATAAACATTTATCTACATATTTAGATGCACACACACACACACACACACACACACACACACACACACACACAGCATTCACTCCTCCAGCATTTCAAGTGCATTAACGTATACTGGTGACAACTGATCCTACCGTCTAATGATTTACTGATAAAAAGGAAAGTTAGAGAAGTCCATTTATTAAATGCTTCAGCACACTATTAATATATCCTAACCAGTCTAGGAAGTTAATACCTAATAAAATCTGGAGAGTAATTGCGTCATTAAAATTGACATCAACTTTTTTCCCAATATCTCACTGATGTAACCCCTTGATCTTTCATGGTGAACATAAGAATATTACAGAATGCATATATTCTTCCAAAAATTATATGAACTGCATGTTACTGTGATTGCAGTTTACTTTTCTCTTTCTTTAGACGTACTATTTTTCTTAGTATCTAATGGTGTAAATTCTCTAAAAATGGAAGAAATATAAAATTCTACCAGAAATGCCTTGTTGCCTTATGCTTTACGATGAGTCATGGATAAATCAGCAACAGAAAATAAAGCATCTCTGATATGCATGTATTTAGATACCAGTGTAAATATAAGGTTTTCTTGGAAGGCAAATTCATCACAATTTTGTACATACTGCGTTGTGTTTTATAGTGACATGTTTTATAGTATATATTATCCAGATGATACCATAATCACCATATAGGATATGAGAAAATCTTTCTTTTATAGGATAGACTAATTCACCACCATTGTGGTGAGCACCTTTGGAAATTGAAAGTGGAAAATGGTTGCATAAAGAAATGCATTATTGGGATTATCCAAAGTGATAAGTCTGGGACTATTGCAATGTGAATTTCTTTATCATTTCTGAATATTCAATTCTGCTTTAGAAAAAAATGGGATAGATAAAACTCATCATATTTGTTAGGTATAAATGCATGATATGGTATGTTAAAAATGGGATAGAAGGAAGTAGATATATTTAAGACTCATGAAGTAATATATATTTATATACACAAAGCCAATGGCTGTTTAGTAAGCTACAGCTATTGGCAGGGCAACCTTTCCCTGTGTTTCTCTGATAGAGAAAATGTATATCATTGGCCCAGAAGACTTTCTGCCTCTGAATTTTTTTTTGTTCAACCACAACCCTGGTCCTTCTAACTAAAACTATGTAGTTATATATAATGCATGTAATTAATATAAATACCTGTTATACAGATAGCATATAATACATGTAATTAAAATATGCCATTAGTGGGAATGGCTCATATGGTCCAGAGCTAGGGTATAATGAACATTGGGCAGCCAAGATTCAGATAATGTGGTTTTCCATCCACTTGTACATTATCCTAAGTGTGTTAACTTACTCAAGCTTTACTGTTGCTTCTTAAATTGATTGAACAGTCTGTGATCTGAGTGCTTTTATTCAGTCTGTGAGCCTTTCCGTTCTGTGACAGTAGTGTTCCATGGTGAATTGTGTGGTAGTTACACACGAAACTACCACTGAGTCAAGTTAATTTCCTGCACAACAGCTACCTCTATAAATGAAGCAGAGTCCATATCTCTACAACCTTATAGTAATCCTTATATACAGTTTGAGTTTCAATTCACCCACCCTCAAAACTTCCCTAGTAATAAAACATATATATATATATATATTTTGTTTTCATATAGCTATGGTTTCTTTCTAGGACTCAACATAAATATAATTTCATCAAAACAATATTTGGGTATCCTGAAATTTAACAACATACTTTTTCTTGGGGAAAAAAGGCTCCTATGTATATTCATGGTATCCTGTTTTATAATATACATTTATAGTATAGATGACCTCTCTCCTTTGTTAGAGTATAATTTTTTAAAAAAATGTATCTCTCCTTGACTAGGAAGGTGGTATATAAATATCAGAAAATAAGGAAAACAGTCACTCCTCTTCCTGGGAGACTGCTCTTCTGATTAGGTCAATGACCTTTATGTCACACAAAAGGGTAGGAAGGACCTATGAGGACCATAATTTTCAAGTGTACTTTTCATCTAAGATTTCTTGATGATACAATAGTAAGAGAATTTCTTTCAGGACACTGATAAGGCCCCATTGCATATAAATTGCGAATTGGGTTTTCCATATAAAGTATCATGTCATCTGCAAAGAGAGAGAGTTTGACTTCTTCTTTGCCAATTGAATACCTTTTATTTCTTTTTGTTGTCTGATTGCTGTTGCTAGGACTTCTAATATTATGCTGAACATCAGTGGTGAGAATGGGCATCCTTGTCATGTTCCTAATCTCAAAGGGAAGACTGTCAGCTTTTCTCCATTGAGAATATTTGCTGTGGGTTTTTCATAGATGGATTTTATCAAGTTGAGGAATATTCCCTCCATCCCTATACTTGGAAACGTTTTAATCGGGAACGGATGCTGTATCTTGTCAAGTGCTTTTTCTGCATCAATTGAGAAGACCATGTGGTTCTTCTCTCTTCTCTTATTGATTTGTTCTATCACATTGATTGATTTGTGAATGTCAAACCACACTTGCACCCCAGGGATCATGGTCATGGTGGATAATCTTTTTAATGTACTGTTGGATCATATTAGCTAGGATCTTGTTGAGAATCTTGGCATCCATATTCATCAGGGATATTGATCTGAAATTCTCCTTTTTAGTGGGGTCTTTGCCTGATTTCAGGATCAGGGTAATGCTGGCTTCATATAAAAAGTCTGGAAATTTTCCTTCTGTTTCTATTTTTTGAAACAGCTTCAGGAGAATAGGTATTATTTCTTCTTTGAATGTTTGGTAGAATTCTCGATGGAATCCATCAGGTTCTGAGATCTTGATTTTTGGATGGTTTTTGATCACTGCTTCAATCTTGTTACTAGATATTGATCTATTCAGGTTGTCAATTTCTTCCTGATTCAGTTTTGGAAGTTTATAGGTTTCCAGGGAACAAAAGACCTCAATGTGAGGCAGGAATCTATCAAAATCTTAGAGGAGAACATAGGCAGTAACCTCTTCACCATTGGCCACAGCAACTTCTTTCAAGACATGTCTCCAAGGCAAAGGAAACAAAAGTGAAAATGAACTTCTGAGATTTCATCAAGATCAAAACCTTCTGCACAGCAAAGGAAAAAGTCAACAAAACAAAGAGGCAACCCACAGAATGGGAGAATATATTCACAAATGACACTACAGACAGAAGGCTGATATCCAAGATCTATAAAGAACTCCTCAATCTCAACACACACAAAACAGATACTCAGGTCAAAAAAATGAGCAGAAGACATGAACAGACACTTCTCCAAAAAAGACACAAATGGCTAACAGACACATGAAAAAGTGTTCATCATCATTAGCCATCAGGGAGATTCAGTCAAAACCACATTGAGATACCACCTTACACCAGTTAGAATGGCCAAAATCAACAAGACAGTAGACAAGTGTTGGAGAGGATGTGGAGAAAGGGGAACCCTCTTACACTGTTGGTGGGAATGCAGGTTGGTGTAACCATTTTGAAAAAACAGAGTGGAGATTCTTTAAGAAATTAAAAATAGAGCTACCCTATAACCCTGCAATTGCACTACAGAGTATTTACCACAAAGATACAGATGTAGTGAAAAGAAGGGCCATCTATACCCCAATGTTCATAGAAGCAATGGCCAGTCGCCAAACTGTGGAAAGAACCAAGATGCCCTTCAATGGACGAGTGGATAAAGAAGATATGGTCCATATATACAAGGAGTATTATGCCTCCATCAGAAAGGATGAATACCCAACTTTTGTATTAACATGGATAGGACTGGAGGAGATTATGCTGAGTGAAATAAATCAAGCAGAGATAGTCAAATATCATATGGTTTCACTTACTTGTGGAGCATAAGGAATAACACAGAGGACATTGGGAGATGGAGAGGAGAAGTGAGTTGGGGGAAATTGGAGGGGGAGACAAACCATGAGAGACTGTGGACTCTGAGAAACAAACTGAGGGTTTTGGAGAGGAAGGGAGTAGGGGCTGTGTGAGCCTGGTGGTGGGTATTAAGGAGGGCATGTATTGCATGGAGCACTGGATGTGGTGCATAAATAATGAATCTTGGGACACTGAAAAAATAAAATAAAATTTAAAAAATAAATTGCAAATTGGACAAGTTATTTAATATATTAATGATTTCTCCTTGAAGAGTTACTGTATGTAGTAAATGAGATGTTTTATGTTTTATTCTTTAAGAACTATAGAATAATACACAGTTGTTTTATACAGTATTCTATACTAGGCTGCCTTTCTGATACTGAAAAGGATGTTACTTTGTTGGGGCCTATGGCAAGGATGCAATTGATTTTCTCCCTATGGCTGTGCAAACTTTTGCATAATAGTTGATTAAAATTGCTCTTTCACTCTTGCTCTCTCTCAAATAAATAAACAAAATCTTTAAAAAATTATGCCAACCCTTGGCAAAATGCAAAAATTGGTATAGACCACTGAATTCCTTCATCATACTGTTGTCAAATGTGTTTAGAATGTTAAAAGGGATAATTAGCAATGAAATATCTCTACTTTCTGTCACAATACATCAAGAGCATATAATGCTCTTCACATTTAAAGAAAGAAAGAAAAAGCTAGAATACAAATTTCATGGTAAGTCTTTTTTTTTTTTAAGATTTTATTTATTTATTTGACAGAGAGAGATCACAAGTAGACAGAGGCAGGCAGAGAGAGAGAGAGAGGGAAGCAGGCTCCCTGCCGAGCAGAGAGCCCGATGTGGGACTTGATCCCAGGACCCTGAGATCATGACCTGAGCCAAAGGCAGCAGCTTAACCCACTGAGCCACCCAGGCGCCCCTCATGGTAACAGTCTTAAATTTGGTATCCTTCATTCTCATTCCATGCTTGTAACATTGGAATCCACACCCATTTTCTCTTTTTTCACTACATTCCTCCTCTTCTGCCTCCTCTATTTTTACCTTTCCATTTCTTTGACATGGTCTTGGCTTCAGTCACTTTAAACTCTATTGTGATTACTATCATTAGGAAAAATTACTTGCCCCCTAAGGATTATATAACAGGCTATCAGGAAAAAAGATACAAAAATACATTCTACACTGGTATTACCTTGACTTTGTTCATGGCAAATCTCTGCTTCAGCATTTTTTAAAACAATTACATTTTGATCTTTTGAGTTTGATTTTCTTTTCCAAAAATTGAGCCTAATAATGTAGTACAAAATATTCACGTATCTAATAACTGAGTAAGTAAAATTTAAGGACATTTTGAAGAATGTTTCCATATTTGCATAAATTATTACACAGACAAATATATGAGGGAGAATAAACATATATCCTTATCAGAAGAATTCTAGATAGTTTATATATGTAGATAATCCTACCTCAGTATAGGAGAAGATATAATTCCCTACACCGTGAGGGGGGGAATATAGGCTATAGAGTGACTTTCTTCCAAAGAATACAATATGAATGGATTAGAAAAAATTAACTTTCCAAAAAAAAAAGAAAAGAAAAGATTAACTTTCCAGTGGAGAATTGTGACAAACATTATCTCAGTAAGGTGATGATGGTTAATATCAGTAGTGATATCTAAACTAAAATATTGATAGTTATATTCTCTTGATTAAAATGTAGTGGAAATGATACTTTACTTCTGTAGTCTTCCTCTTAATTACATATAACCCAAGTGTAATCATGAGAAAAATATCAGACAGTCCATATTTAGGGATAGTTTATGAAATATCTGTTTAGTACATCTACTCCTCAAAGCTATCAAGATCATGAAAAGCAAGTGAAGTCTGAGAAACATAGCAAAAAGGAGCCCAAGGAGACATAGGACAAATATAATGTAGTATCATGGATAGGATCCTGATACAGAAAAAGATCATCAGGTTAACTCCAAGGACATTTTAATGACATATTGACATGAGTTAATAACAATGTATTGATATTGGTTCATTAATTATAACAAATACAACACACTAATATAAGATATTAACAATGGAAACTGGGTGTGAGGTATATATGAATTCTCTATACCATCTTCACAATTTTTCCATAAATCTACAGGTATACTAAAATGAGAATTGAATTTAAAAAGACAGAGAAAAATTTGAGCACTTAAAAATGATTTAAGGAATTTGCAGGGAGGAAATTAATGGTGGAAAGCCTTAATTCTTGACTTATGCATCATAGCTATGCTTTACTCTACATGAGTAAATAATTTTTTATATCTTAAGCTTCATACACATGTTAGCACATCTCATATTGTCCTCTGATCTAAAGCATAGAATTATAATAGCATAGAACTGATCTTAATGTAATCAAGGTACAGGCAATAATATATTTTAAGGTGTTTGATTCTTAGAAAGTATCCAAAAATTGTTAGATTCCTTAATATGGACCATCGACTTTTCTAATGGGAGGAATGATGGGGTAGGATATTTCGGGTATAGATTATTCTCTGTTTAAATCCTGGTTCCAATATTACTAGTCAAGGGAACATTGATAAATTTTATAATCTTCATGAATTGCATATTCATATGTTGTAAAATGTGATAAATCTATGTTTGTGTGCTGTCATAAGGGCTAGAGATAGTATATATAACACCCCACAGTAGGGCCTGGTATAGTAGATGCTTAATAAATAGGATATTTTAATAATGAATATTAAAATTTTACACACTCACCCAACTCTTTCTGCTTGACCTCTCCATTTCTCCATGGAATTTACAATTTTATAATACCATTTAAAAAATATTTCTTATTACAGTGATAAAAGGCAGTATCCCTTCTTTCATGAATCTTATATTGTTTGGACAACAGAAATAAACAAATTAAATAACAAGAAAATGATTAAAAATCCTGTAGTGAGTGCTCAATATGAGGTGGCTAAGTAACTATTTGGGGCTGGGTGTTTAGAGCAAGCATCTTTGAAATTTATTTATTTAATTAATTAAATTTTAATAATATATCATGTGTAATCCAACATGGTCAAATATCATTGCAACATGCAATAAATTTTTTTTAAACTATCAATGTGATATTTTATTTTTGCAGTAAGTCTTTGAACTTCCGCATGTATTTCACACTTAAAGTACGTGTCAGTTCAGACTAGCCACATTTCAGGTACTCACAGCCAACATGTGGCTCGTGGCTTCCATTCAGCCCATTCAGCCCAATGAGAGTGTAAGCAACCTTCAGATCTAGTTGGATTATTGCAATCAGCTCCTGCTTCCATTCTTGTTCTCCTGAAGGCATTTTTCCACAAAGTAGCCGAATCTGACTATCAGATCATGCCACTTCCCTTTTTATTTATTTATTTTTATTCTTATTTTATTTTACTTTTATAATTTAAATTCAATTAATTAACATACAATGTATTATTAGTTTTAGAGGTAGAGTTCAGTGATTCATCAGTCTTATATAATACCCAGTGCTCATTAATCCTCCTTATTTCCATCACCCAGTTACCCCTCTCTCATCTCCCTCCCCTCCAGTAGCCCTCAGTTTGTTTCCTATGATTAAGAGTGTCTTATGGAAATTTAATAGTAAGTAGGAGCCCAGCGTGTAAAAGCCAGAGGGCTGAAACCAGCAGCAGAGTGAAGAAATTTGTCCATAGTGTCCATGTAGGAAGTGAGCTTGGTGTGACCTAGGAAAGAAGGTGGATGGAGGGGAGAGCTATTATAAGAGAGGTAGCCAGGGCTTTTTAGGCCAGATTAAGAAGCTGGGTTTTTTGTTTGTTTTATTTTCAGTGTGGAAGAATGCTTTTGGAGAACTTTATAAAGGTGACTTTTGTGATCAAATTTATGGTTTTTTTGTGTGTGTGTTTTTTTTAAGATTTTTAAAAATTGTTTTATTATGTTATGTTAGTAACCATACAGTACAACATTAGTTTTTGATGTAGTGTTCCATGATTCATTGTTGGCCTGTAACACTCAGTGCCCCATGCAATATTTGCTTTCTTTAATACCCATCACTGAGCTAACCCATTTCCCTCCACCCCTCTCCCCTCTAAAATCCTCAATTTGTTTCCCAGGGTCCATAGTCTCTCATGGTTTGTCTCCCTCTCTGATTTATGTTTTAAAATTTTACTTTGCTGAATAAAAAGAATGAAAGAAAACTTTCAACTAAATCCTCATATTGTATAAACCCACTCAGGATTTTCAAAAACCTATGTTGTTATTCTCAAGGAAGATGATCAGTGATTTGAAAGTAAATGGACTTATGATAATTTCTGTACAACTGCTTATGAACATGAAATGAATATGTATTTATAGATATATAGGCATAGATGCATATTCTTTTTGGGAACTGCATATAAGCTATTTGACTCAATCTGTAAAAAATTCTGAAATTTTACTTACTCTTAATATAAATGCTCCTTTATAAATCTAAGATCCAGATGACATTTCTTGTACTCCAGTGGAAAGTTGGAATACCCTTTTATGATGATGATGATGATGGTGGTGGTGCTTAAAAATGCTGTGAGTTTCCTTACCTCAAAGCATCCAAATATTCTTTTTTTCAAGCTTAAATTAATTTATAATTGTGTGAATACTATCTCTACTTCACTTTTTTCTTTTTTTTTTTTTTACTTTTCTACTAATGTAACTCAAAAGTTTAATTAACGAACGTTGTGTAGAACTCTAAGTTATAATTAAGTGAAAATTCAGTAAATTCTGGGGTAAACTTGGATAGTACTTTGCAAACTATAACGACCATATCATTCACTTGGGAATCTTGTTAAAAGCAGATTCTGTTCAGGACCAAAGCAGGACCTGTGTTTCTGCATTTCTAGCAAGTTCCCAGATAATGCCAAAACTTGTCTATGGACCAACTTTGAGTAGCAAGAGAATAAGCTTTCATACCATAGAAAATCCTTGGGCATTTACTTAATTATTTTTTTTTTTTTTTTTTTAGACAATATCTGACATCTCTTTATTTATTATTATTTTTTTAAGATTATTTATTTACTTATTTGACAGAGAGAGATCACAAGTAGGCAGAGGGGCAGGCAGAGAGACAGAGAGGAGGAAGCAGGCTCCCTGCCGAGCAGAGAGCCCGATGTGGGACTCGATCCCAGGACCCTGAGATCATGACCTGAGCTGAAGGCAGAGGCTTAAGCCACTGAGCCACCCAGGTGCCCCTACTTAATTATTTTTTGATACCCATTCTTGACTACCACCTAAGACCAACAATCAGAATTGATGGTTTGGAGTCTGGGCATAAATATTTCTTAAAAGGTTGAAGTTGATCATGATGTTTAGACAAACTTGAAAATCATAGCTCTGGAACATATAAGTCATGAATAAAATATCTTTATGGCATTACTTAGAGCTAAAATAATATGGGCAGTCGGACTTATGGATACAGTTCTGTCAATGTGTTGGGAAGAATTATAAGACAATTTGCTTTTTTGATCCTGGCTTAATTTTGAGCAGAAATTGACAGAATGGCAATTGTACTAAATTATACTGACTTGCATGGCAGCTTTGTGATAATGGGGCTATTGATGAGAAAGACCATTAAATTCATTTTTACTCAAGACCAAAGCAAGGATTTGAATGGAAGTTTCCGGCGGTGAAAAATGAACGTGTAAGCCCATTTTTATTCACATATTAAGTGAATTAATTCATTCTTTCTATAAATGGTTTTGAGATAACATGCACTCAAATGACTGTAAATAGAAATTATTTTTTTAATAGTGAAAAAATTCATTTTGTGATCCTTCCACAGGCAACTGAAGAGTTATTTCAGAAATATACTAATTCCAATATAATGACTACTACTAACTACTTAGTATTTACTATGTGACAGGTGTTATATATAATATATATAATATTGTTCTTTTCACTTTATATGAGGAGGAAATTGAGATTCAGAGAAATTAAATAACTTTTCTGAGTTTGCACAGCTGGTAAGTGGCAGAGACAATATCTAACCCATTTATCTGACTCGAGAGTCCAGGCATTTTTCTGTTCAGCTTATCACTCCTGGAACTATTTTAAATGCTACTTAGTGTGTTAATTCATAGAATCCTCATTGGATACAAGCTGAAACACATATGAACTATTTTAAAACTCACTTCTTTTAAATTTGCTTTATTTAAAAAAAATTGTACTTCATGTGTTTTTTCCAAAAAATACATATTCATTTGTGCACTATTAAGTTTTTACCAATGGTGACTTTGTTATAGAAATTATAAGCATGGTATGTAGGTAAAGTTACACATTTCAGTCTAGGAAGTCATGGGAGCTCACCTATAATTAGTGACTCTAAAAAATGTGGGCCTAGGGGCACCTGGGTGGCTCAGTGGGTTAAAGCCTCTGCTTTCGGCTCAGGTCATGATCCCAGGGTCCTGGGATCGAGCCCCACATCGGGTTCTCTGCTCAGCGGGGAGTCTGCTTCCTCCTCTCTCTCTGCCTGCTTCTCTGCCTACTTGTGATCTCTGTCTGTCAAATAAATAAATAAAATCTTAAAAAAAAAAAAAAATGTGGGCCTAGTTCTACATACTATCAGCAATTCTAATGCCTACTTTCATGTTTGACTTTGAAAGTTTGCTCTAAAAAGATAATGTGGACTGCCATGCAGATATATTACGATTATACATATATAATCTGAAAGAGAAAGAACCAAATTAGAACTAAATCACATAAAACTAAATTTCAAATATGTCTCTAATAAAATATTTCAAAGAAAATCAAATACATAGTTTTGTTTGAAACATTATATATATACAGATATATAAATAATTTTAAGTGTATTATTGTGCATGTTTAAAAACCATCTATACATAGCTTAAACATAACATTAAAAATTATACATATGTATGTAAATAGGTATTTTTCTTTTAAATATTTTATCATGAAAAAATTCAAACACATACACAAAAGTAACATTAATAATATAAAAAATCTCCATGTAAAACTCACATAATTTTATAATTACTATTAACCAATGAGTTTTGTTTTGTGGATAACCCTCTACTTATAACTACTTGTTTTATATATAATTACACTCCTCAGAATATATTTTTTTATTTTTTATTTTTTTATTTTTTATAAACATATAATATATTTTTATCCCCAGGGGTACAGGTCTGTGAATCGCCAGGTTTACACACTTAACAGCACTCACCATAGCACATACCCTCTCCAATGTCCAAAATCCCATCCCCGTCTCCCAACCCCCCTCCCCCCAGCAACCCTCAGTTTTGTGAGATTAAGAGTCACTTATGGTTTGTCTCCCTCCCAATCCCATCTTGTTTCATTTATTCTTCTCCTACTCCCATAATACCCCTTTGTTGCATCTCCACTTCCTCATATCAGGGAGATCATATGATAGTTGTCTTTCTCCGATTGACTTATTTCACTAAGCATGATACCCTCTAGTTCCATCCACATCATCACAAATGGCAAGATTTCATTTCTTTTGATGGCTGCATAGTATTCCATTGTGTATATATACCACACCTTCTTTATCCATTCATCTGTTGATGGACATCTAGGTTCTTTCCATAGTTTGGCTATTGTAGACATTGCTGCTATAAACATTCGGGTGCACATGCCCCTTCGGATCACTATGTTTGTATCTTTAGGGTAAATACCCAGTAGTGCAATTGCCGGGTCATAGGGTAGCTCTATTTTCAACATTTTGAGGAACCTCCATGCTGTTTTCCAGAGTGGTTGCACCAGCTTGCATTCCGACCATCAGTGTAGGAGCGTTCCCCTTTCTCTGCATCCTCGCCAGCATCTCTCATTTCCTGACTTTTTAATTTTAGCCATTCTGACTGGTGTGAGGTGATATCTCATTGTGGTTTTGATTTGTATTTCCCCGATGCTGAGTGATGTGGAGCACTTTTTCATGTGTCTGTTGGCCATCTGGATGTCTTCTTTGCAGAAATGTCTGTTCATGTCTTCTGCCCATTTCTTGATTGGATTATTTGTTCTTTGGGTGTTGAGTTTGCTAAGTTCTTTATAGATTTTGGACACTAGCCCTTTATCTGATGTCGTTTGCAAATATGTTCTCCCATTCTGTCAGTTGTCTTTTGGTTTTGTTAACTGTTTCCTTTACTGTGCAAAAGCTTTTGATCTTGATGAAATCCCAATAGTTCATTTTTGCCCTTGCTTCCCTTCCCTTTGGCGATGTTCCTAGGAAGATGTTGTTGCGGCTGAGGTCGAAGAGGTTGCTGCCTGTGTTCTCCTCAAGGATTTGGATGGATTCCTTTCTCACATTGAGGTCCTTGATCCATTTTGAGTCTATTTTTGTGTGTGGTGTAAGGAAATGGTCCAATTTCATTTTTCTGCATGTGGCTGTCCAATTTTCCCAACACCATTTGTTGAAGAGGCTGTCTTTTTTCCATTGGACATTCTTTCCTGCTTTGTCGAAGATGAGTTGCCCATAGAGTTGAGGGTCTATTTCTGGGCTCTCTATTCTGTTCCATTGATCTATGTGTCTGTTTTTGTGCCAGTACCATGCTGTCTTGATGATGACAGCTTTGTAATAGAGCTTGAAGTCCGGAATTGTGATGCCACCAACTTTGGCTTTTTTTTCAATATTGCTTTGGCTATTCGAGGTCTTTTCTGGTTCCATATATATTTTAGGATTATTTGTTCCATTTCTTTGAAAAAAATGGATGGTATTTTGATAGGAATTGCATTAAATGTGTAGATTGCTTTAGGTAGCATAGACATTTTCACAATATTTGTTTTTTCAAATTGCTTTAGGTAGCATAGACATTTTCACAATATTTGTTTTTTCAAAATAGGAGCATGGAACATTTTTCCATTTCTTTGTGTCTTCCTCAATTTCTTTCATGAGTACTTTATAGTTTTCTGTGTATAGATTCTTAGTCTCTTTGGTTAGGTTTATTCCTAGGTATCTTATAGTTTTGGGTGCAATTGTAAATGGGATTGACTCCTTAATTTCTCTTTCTTCTGTCTTGTTGTTGGTGTAGAGAAATGCAACTGATTTCTGTGCATTGATTTTATATCCTGACACTTTACTGAATTCCTGTACAAGTTCTAGCAGTTTTGGAGTGGAGTCTTTTGGGTTTTCCACATATAGTATCATATCGTCTGCAAAGAGTGATAGTTTGACTTCTTCTTTGCCTATTTGGATGCCTTTAATTTCCTTTTGTTGTCTGATTGCTGAGGCTAGGACTTCTAATACTATGTTGAATAGCAGTGGTGATAACGGACATCCCTGCTGTGTTCCTGACCTTAGCGGAAAAGCTTTCAGTTTTTCTCCATTGAGAATGATATTGGCGGTGGGTTTTTCATAGATGGCTTTGATAATATTGAGGTATGTGCCCTCTATCTCTACACTTTGAAGAGTTTTGATCAGGAAGGGATGCTGTACTTTGTCAAATGCTTTTTCAGCATCTATTGAGAGTATCGTATAGTTCTTGTTCTTTTATTAATGTGTTGTATCACATTGATTGATTTGCGGATGTTGAACCAACCTTGCAGCCCTGGAATAAATCCCACTTGGTCATGGTGAATAGTCCTTTTATTGTACTGTTGAATCCTGTTGGCTAGTATTTTGGTGAGAATTCTCGCATCTGTGTTCATTAAGGATATTGGTCTGTAGTTCTCTTTTTTGATAGGATCCTTGTCTGGTTTTGGGATCAAGGTGATGCTGGCCTCATAAAATGAGTTTGGAAGTTTTCCTTCCATTTCTATTTTTTGGAACAGTTTCAGGAGAATAGGAATTTGTTCTTCTTTAAATGTTTGGTAGAATTCCACCAGGAAGCCGTCCTGCCCTGGGCTTTTGTTTGTTTGGAGATTTTTGATGACTGTTTTAATCTCCTTACTGGTTATGGGTCTGTTCAGGTTTTCTATTTCTTCCTGGTTCTGTTGTGGTAGTTTATATGTCTCTAGGAATGCCTCCATTTCTTCCAGATTGTCAAATTTGTTGGCGTAGAGTTGCTCATAGTACGTTCTTATAATTGTCTGTATTTCTTTGGTGTTAGTTGTGATCTCTCTTCTTTCATTCATGAATTTATTTGGGTCCTTTCTCTTTTCTTTTTGATAAGTCTGGACAGGGGTTTATCAATCTTATTAATTCTTTCAAAGAACCAGCTCCTAGTTTCGTTGATTTGTTCTATTGTTTTTTTTGGTTTCTATTTCATTGATTTCTGCTCTGATCTTTATGATTTCTCTTCTCCTGCTGGGTTTAGGCTTTCTTTCTTGTTCTTTCTCCAGCTCTTTTAGGTGTAGGGTTAGGTTGTGTACCTGAGACCTTTCTTGTTTCTTGAGAAAGGCTTGTACCGCTATATATTTTCCTCTCAGGACTGCCTTTGTTGTGTCCCACAGATTTTGAACCGTTGTGTTTTCATTATCATTTGTTTCCATGATTTTTTTCAAGTCTTCTTTAATTTCCTGGTTGACCCATTCATTCTTTAGAAGGATGCTGTTTAGCCACCATGTATTTGGGTTCTTTCCAAATTTCCTCTTGTGATTGAGTTCTAGCTTCAGAGCATTGTGGTCTGAAAATATGCAGGGAATGATTCCAATCTTTTGATATTGGTTGAGACCTGATTTAGGACCCAGGATGTGATCTATTCTGGAGAATGTGTGATGTGCACTAAAGAAGAATGTGTATTTTGTTGCTGTGGGATGAAATGTTCTGAATCTATCTGTGATGTCCGTCTGGTCCAGTGTGTCATTTTAGGCCTTTATTTCCTTGTTGATCTTTTGTTTGGGTGATCTGTCCACTTCAGTGAGGGGAGTGTTAAAGTCCCCTACTATTATTGTATTATTGTTGATGTGTTTCTTTGATTTTATTATTAATTGGTTTATATAGTTGGCTGCTCCCACATTAGGGGCATAGATATTTAAAATTGTTAGATCTTCTTGTTGGACAGATCCCTTGAGTATGATATAGTGTCCTTCCTCATCTCTTATTATAGTCTTTGGCTTAAAATCTAATTGATCTGATATAAGGATTGCCACCCCTGCTTTCTTCTGATGTCCTTTAGCATGGTAAATTCTTTTCCACCCCCTCACTTTAAATCTGAAGGTGTCTTTGGGACTAAAATGAGTTTCTTGTAGGCAACATATAGATGGGTTTTGTTTTTTTATCCATTCTGATACCTTGTGTCTTTTAATTGGGGCATTTAGCCCATTAACATTCAGGGTAACTATTGAGAGATATGAATTTAGTGCCATTGTATTGCCTATAAGGTGACTGTTACTGTTTATTGTCTCTGTTCCTCTCTGATCTACTACTTTTAGGCTCTCTCTTTGCTCAGAGGACCCCTTTCAATATTTCCTGTAGAGCTGGTTTGGTGTTTGCAAATTCTTTCAGTTTTTGTGTGTCCTGGAAGCTTTTTATCTATCCTTCTATTTCAATGATAGCCTAGCTGGATATAGTATTCTTGGCTGCATGTTTTTCTCGTTTAGTGCTCTGAATATATCATGCCAGCTCTTTCTGGCCTGCTAGGTCTCTGTGGATAAGTCTGCTGCCAATCTAATGTTTCTACCATTGTATGTTACAGACTTCTTTTCCCAGGCTGCTTTCAGGATTTTCTCTTTGTCATTAAGACTTGTAAATCTTACTATTAGATGACGGGGTGTGGACCTATTCTTATTGATTTTAAGGGGGGTTCTCTGCACCTCCTGGATTTTGATGCTTGTTCCCTTTGCCATATTAGGGAAATTCTCTCCAGTAATTCTCTCCAATATACCTTTTGTTCCCTCTCTCTTTCTTCTTCTTCTGGAATCCCAATTATTCTCATGTTGTTTCATCTTATGGTGTCACTTATCTCTCAAATTCTCCCCTTGTGGTCCAGTAGCTGTTTGTCCCTCTTTTGCTTAGCTTCTTTATTCTCTGTCATTTGGTCTTCTATATCGCTAATTCTTTCTTCTGCCTCTTTTATCCTAGCAGTGAGAGCCTCCATTTTTTATTGTACCTCATTAATACCTTTTTTTTATTTCAACTTGGTTAGATTTTAGTTCTTTTATTTCTCCAGAAAGGGCTTTTATATCTTCCGAGAGGGTTTCTCTAATATCTTCCATGCCTTTTCCAAGCCCGGCTAGAACCTTGAGAATCGTCATTCTGAACTCTAGATCTGACATATTACCAATGTCTGTATTGTTTAGGTCCCTAGCCTTCGGTACTGCCTCTTGTTCTTTTTTTGTGGTGAATTTTTCCGCCTTGTGATATTGTCCAGATAAGAGTATATGAAGGAGCAAGTAAAATACTAAAAGGGTGGCAACAATCTCAGGAAAATATGCTTTAACCAAATCAGAATAGATCCCAAATTGTTGGGGGGGAGAAAGGGGATAGAAAGAGGTTCAGAAAAAAAAGAAACAATTAATAAAAAAACGAATAAAGAAAAAATATAAAAAAGAAAAAAATAAATATTTTTTAGATAAACTAGTTGAAAAACATTAAACAATAAAAGGGTAAAAGTTAAAAATTTAGCAGCAGAAGAAAAAAAATTGAAAAAGAAGAAAAAAAGTTAACTGCAAGACTAAAGAATCATGGGGAGAAAGCCATGAGTTCCGTGCTTTCCTTTCTCCTCCTCTGTAATTCCGCTGCTCTCCTTGGTATTGAACCTGCACTCCTTGGTAGGTAAACTTGGTCCTGGCTGGATTTCTTTTTGATCTTCTGGAGGAAGGGCCTGTTGTAGTGATTCTCAAGTGTCTTTGCTCCAGGTGGAATTGCACTGCCCGTACCAGGAGCCGGGCTGAGTAATCAGCTCGGGTTTGCTTTCAGGAGCTTTTGTTCCCTGAACACTTTCTTTAGAGTTCCAGAGGATGGGAATGAAAATGGCAGCTTCCCAGTCTCCGGCCCAGAGGAGCTGGGAGCTCAGGGCCCCACTCCTCAGTGCGCCCTCAGAGAATAGCAGCCAATTACTCCTGTCTCCCTGGCCTCTGGCCGCACTCTCAGCTCACCGAGCCTGCGACTGGTTCAAGGTAACCCCAAGCTTGAGAGCTCACTCCTCGGCTCTGTCTCTGTAGCCGACTTCCCCATTCTAATACCTGCAATCTCTGTGACACTCAGACACCCCCGATCCTTCTGTGACCCTGCGGGACCTGAGGCCACGCTGACCCTGCATGGGCTTCACCCCAGTTTAGCCTCTGGAGCGATGTCCCTCAGTGGAACAGACTTTTAAAAGTCCTGATTTTGTGCTCCATTGCTCCGCCGCTTGCCAGGAGCCGGTCCCTCCCCCCGCGGTCTATCTTCCCGTCGGTTTGGATTCACTTCTCTGCCAGTCCTACCTTTCAGAAAGTGGTTGATTTTCTGTTTCTAGAATTGTTGTTCTTCTTCTCTTTGATCTCCCGTTGGATTTGTAGGTGTTTGCAATCTTTAGATAAGCTATCTAGCTGATCTCCTGCTATCTGATATAGTCTCAGCCTGCTACTTCTCCGCCATCTTGACTCCTCTCTCTCCTCAGAATATTTTAAAGAAAACTCATCATCAGTATTTATGTTTAAGATAAGAAATTTTTACTATGATGATGTTATCATTATTACACCTAAATAATTTAGTTATAATTTTTAAATATGGAATGTCTACTCAGTGTTCAAATATCTCTAATTGTATTACAATCTGCTTCCCTCTCCACTTCCTTCTTCTTAAAAATTTTAAAAATTTGATTATATGAATAAGAATTTTTTAAAAAATTAAGACATGATTAATTTGCTATATTTTCTTTTTTTTTTCTTTAGGTTCCTAAATTTTCTAAGACCCTTTGAATCCATAATTATGCCCATCAACTTTCCTTCCTACATCTTTTGTTGCTGTTGTAAAATACACTGGGATATTTTTCTCTGTACAGCTTCCTATGCTTTGAAGTTTCATAATCTTCAGCCACATGTTATTCTTACACATTTTTCTTTGTTCCATACATTTCCTGTAAATTGGCAATTAGATCTAAGGGTTTATAAAATTTAGGAAAAAGAAGGTTTTTGGTGAGACTATATGTCTTGAGGAGGCATGTATTATTTATATCTTTTTTCATGACATTAAAAACTCTTGATGAGAACGGCCTAGATCCAATAATTCATTAAGGATTCCGTAATGGTGATATTCTTTCATTCTTATTCATTTATTGACTGAATTAATCTACACATTTCTTTTCATTATTTACTCATTGGTAAGTCTGAAGGACATTTCACACAGGAAAGTAAAATATACTTACTAATCTCCAAAATAATAACTTGACTCCCCATCACCATCCAGAATACTTATAAGGATTTTTTTTTTCTTTTCCTTTTTAGCATCATTATGAACTTATGGAATTAAACATACTTAATTTGTTTCAATTTAGTACAGGCTATTGTAGGAGCCTGTTTTGTTTGGCTCCTGATCTTGAATGCTTTTGTTACGCCTATAGTAGTCCTAATGCTTTCTTTGTTTTCTCTTGCCAAAAAAAGTCAGAGCTACATTGATACATTGTTTTTAGACCTTCCTTGGGAAGAGGGATAATCAAATATATATATATAGTTTTAAAAGATATGAGTTCATATTGACATTTCAAAATGAAATTCAGTAATACAGAGTTTTATCCCAATGTCACATATCTCGGATCTCTTCTTTCTTCCAGGCTGAAAATCCCCGTTGTAAACATCAACTCAAATATTCATTTGCTTTATCCTGTATACTCAAAAAAAGTCTCAGAATAAAACAAAGTAAAAAGGTAGTCACAATATTAGTTCTACTGAAAGTAGTTTACAAAGTAAGCTTATTTTTATTTGTCCATAGGTTTCCATTTCATTAGAGTTGTATAATCAAATTACAGTATATTAAAGTAATTTGAAATAAATGGTTTTTGTGTAGTTAAGTCACCAATTGGATGGATACATGATTAGTTGTTTTATTTCATTTACAATTTCAGTGTCTTGAATTTTAAATTATGTAAAATGCATGTTACAAAGTCAAACTTTAAAATCAAAATATGTTCCAATAAATCTAGCTTTTATTCCTGGGGCTTCCAGTTGATTTCATCTCTTCAGTTTATATGCACATTAAAAAAATAATGTTCATCTTATTTTCATATTATTTAGTACTGTTCTCATGTTTTATAATGAGTCCCACACTTTTTCTTAGCAAGAAAAGGTTCACTTCTGTGAACAATATTGAAATTAGATAGAAACCATGTCTTCCCCTCTACTATTTCCTCCTCATCTCATTTCACGTAATATGCTTGCAATTTTAGTTAAATCAGTGAATTTATCCCAGTTTCATATACTCTCATCTTTTTGTCCCCTTTTTTCAAATCACGTGATCAGAGCATAGAGCCATTATATTCTATGCTTTTATTCATCACTTAGTTCTGCAATAATTTATGTATGTATAATTAATTATCATAAGTCCATAAATCAATGTCTCTTTAGCCTTGGAAATCTTCATCTATGAAGCTCATACTCAGAAATGGATTAACAAAACATTCCTGGGTTTCTTCCAGATTGAAAGCAGGTGTCTTCAGTTTTATACCTAAAGGTCTTCTTAATTGGATATAAATACTTTTGCTTACTCTTTCTTTTCTTGAGTAACTTAAACACGTTATTCCAATGTTTTTGGAATAAAGAGTTACTGCTAACAAACAAACAAACAAACAAAAGCAGAAAACTTCTAATAATAATAATCTGTTCATTGTTTCATTACCCCTGACTTGCTGTTTTCAGCTGGTAGTTTTTTTCCTTTTCCTTTTTTCTTTCTTTCTTTAGGTTCCTATATTTTCTTTCTTTCTTTTTTTTTTTTCATTAAAGTTCAGTAATTTTACTAAAATGTTCTCAGTTTTGGTCATCTAGATTTGATTTTTTTTTCGGGTATGCAGTTTGTTCTTTCAATATATAGGTTAAAGTTCCCTTTTTTCTTTAGTAAAGTTTTCTTTAATGATAGTTTTTATACTTGTTCTTTTCCATTAACTTGTTGTACATCTTAAGAAACTTTTATTATATGTATATTTTATCTTCTTTGCCTATGTGCTTTACCACTTTTCTGAAGTTTTATTTTTATCTCATTCTTTATGTTTTTAAATTTTGAAAAATTTCATCCTTCCCGTTTACTCTTCCCAAGGAACTAACCATTTAACTTATTTGCTCTTTTACTTAATTTTGTTCACACTTCATTTCTGAAATAACTCTCCTCAATTTTAAAATATTATTTTCTCAGTTTCATAATCTCTCTTGAGATATTTTACATAGTTGCTTCAATTTTCTTGTGATGATTTATGTTATTCTTTCATAGGCTTTTCCATTTTCTCAATTTCTTTTGCTCTGTTTTAAAATATACATTATTATTATTAATTTTTGTTTCTTGGACATTTCTTTCTAGTGTCCTTTCCTTTTGTATAAAGAAGCAATTTTTTACCTTATAATAATATTGTGTAGGATTTGACTGTAATCATTTTCTAGTTTCAGGAGTAGGGTGGATCAGCATCACATTTCTCTAGAAATCTCTAACCTTGTTTCTCTAGAAATCCCGCTTTTTTTGTTTTGTTTTGTTTTGTTTTGTTTTTGTGAAGTGATCAAAATGTGGCCTAACGCTTCTGAGACATTTTTCCATTTTATCTATTTTTATGCTGACACCACCCATGCCAAAACTTTCAATAGTTAGAACACATCTACTTACCTCTTATAGTTCATGGAGATGCCTTTTTGTTTTTTGCTAAACATTGTATTTTTTTGTTTGTTTCATTTTGCTTATTTTATTTTGTAAGTTATATGGGAAGATTTGAAGAAGTTAAAAAACTTAACTGCCCCTTCTACTTCTTTTTCTTAGTATCCTAAAACACATAAATATCAGTGTACATTGGTCATTCTTGAAGCATTATTTTTTTATTGTGTGTTCCAAGGAACGTTAGTGTATTGAAAGTTTAAATGTTTATATAAAAATCATGAGGTTTGGGGTTAAGTTAAATTTTAAAGTCATGGAATAAACAAAATTGAATCAATGCCTTCACTATATGACTTATCAGAATCTTCAATATGCTGATATGCCATGTGGATCTTCAATGGGGGACTATGTTTTGCTCCATTACCCAAAATTACTTAAACTTGGGACTCATTTTTTTTCTCATGCATCATTAGTTTTGCATGAGTAAATGGAGGCTTAAGGTAATTTTTTCAGCACTTCCAACTGTGCCTGGCCCTCTTTAGCTCACAACCAAGAGATAGTCTTGTTGGACTGCTGATGTTCTTGTTAGTGAAATGTTTTGTGGTGATCATAGTTTCAGTGTTTATCAGCTGGACTCATAGACTTTACCATCGATCACTATTGTCCTGCAACTTTCTGCTTATGAGGATTACTATAGAGCCAACCTTGAAAAGATGAGATGTTGAAATTATATTTTCATAAATAATATTTCTAAGCATGGTAAATGATGTTTCTTGCCTTTGAGAGTGAGTGAAACTATTAAATCACAAGTTTTATGGGAGAAACTGGCATTTCCTGTGGTTTAAAATACAGCAAAACAGGGGCGCCTGGGTGGCTCAGTGGGTTAAGCCGCTGCCTTCGGCTCAGGTCATGATCCCAGGTCCTGGGTTCAAGCCCCACATCGGGCTTTCCCCTCAACAGGGAGCCTGCTTCCTCCTCTCTCTCTGCCTGCCTCTCTGCCTACTTGTGATTTCTCTCTGTCAAATAAATAAATAAAATCTTTAAAAAAAAATAAAATAAAATACAGCAAAACATAATCATGGTGAAAGTGGAAGTTTATTTTTAGTTTTAGATAGGCACTGATTTGATATGGTTTATTTCCAATATGTGGCAGAACAATGCTAGTTTACAGAATTTATGCTTAAATGTATAATTATTTCAACATAATGGTTTTGTTGTTTTTTTTTTTTGTGGGGGCCAAGTAAGATTTTTTTTTAAGTGGGTTAAAATAATAGGATTTTGTAAAGGTGGCTCTGTTAGCTAGAAATGCAGTCATTTCTTCTTCCCTACATTCTTTCTTCCCTTTTTCTCTCTTCCTTCCTGTGTTCCTTTCTTTTTTTTTTTTTTTCCTTAAGATTTTGTTTATTTATTTGAGAGAGAGCACAAGGCAGGGAGAGAGAGAGCACAAGCAAAAGAGAGAGTACCAGTGAGAGAGAGAGCATGAGTGAAGGAGGGCAGAGGGAAAGGGAGGGACAGACTACCAGCAGGGGCAGGGAACTTGACACAAGGCTTGAACCCAGAACCCTGGGATCATGACCGGAGCCGAAGGGTGATGCTTAACCTACCAAGCCACCCAGGCATCCCCTCTTTGTGTTCCTTTCTCCAACTAAGTATCTCCAATGACAAGTATAGACAGTATGTTGTCAGAAAAGGTATTAGAATAAAGCTGCCTGGGGATGCCTGATTGGCTCAGTCTGTTAGAATAAGGCTGCCTGGGTTCTAATGAAAACTCTCTCATTTATTAACTGTGTGATTTAGGGAAATCTTCTTAATCTCTCTGTGCCTTAATTTTCTTAACTGAAAATAGAGCTCAAATAACATCTACCTCATTCACTTTTTGTTTGTATTTAGTACACTGTTCTGTAGATAGTCCTCAGGCATACTAGAGTACATGAAAAATAAAAGCATCTTTACATATTTATTGATTTATTCAATAATTCAACCAGGTATTTATTAATTCATCCATACACAAATATTAATACAGCACCCCTGTGAACAAAGCATATTACTAACAACTTGGATAAAAATGATAAACAAGACAGACACGTTTTATTTTAGGTACTTAGCAATGTGATTTGCACATAGAGATGCTCTTCCTGAGGAATATGTGAAAAATACATTTAAGTGACTCCAGCCCTTACAAATCCTTTATGAAAATTTCCTCCAAATAGTGATAAATATGATAAAGTACCATTGCTGAATTATTTGCTATATGCCAGTTTTACTAATGTTTTCAATTGAATTACATCTATAAGATTTTGCAAGGTAGGCAAGAGAAAAGAACTCTGCTTATGTTTAGTTAAAAAGAAAGAATTACTTAGAAAAAAAACTTGTGGGAAATTCTCACAAAACTGAGAAAAGTTTTAAAGACCTTGTTTGAGAAAATAAGCATGGGTATTTAGAGGCTTAGGCAACAGAATCAGAGTCAAGATTATGTCATGGTTCTTGGGCTCAACATTTACAACATGTGCTCATAATACCTATAAAACAAAATGGCTAATGTTTTTGAGGTACCTGTGAATAGTGGTTGTATTTCCCTTTCCTTTTGCAATTTTGTTTAAAGAAATGAGTGACTTTTTAAAAAATGTTTAAAGAAAGGCAGAGTTTTTTGTTATTTTAATTTTTTTTTTAAGATTTTATTTATTTATCTGACAGAGAGAGATCACAAGTAGGCAGAGAGGCAGGCAGAGAGAGGAGGAAGCGGCTCCCCACTGAGCAGAGAGCCCAATGCGGGGCTCAATCCCAGGGCCCTGAGACCATGACCTGAACTGAAGGCAGAGGCTTTAAACCACTGAGCCACCCAGGCGCCCCGTTATTTTAATTTTTTAAACATAACAGTTACAACAAATTTATATTTTATTATTCTACTTCATACTATGAGGGAGATTAATATTAATGAAATAATGTGTCCCTTAAGCAATTAAAAATCAGAACTGGAATTCAAACTTTATGAAGGTAGTACCACTCAAAGATATTATAAGCATTAAACAACATAGTTGCTTTTGCCTTAAAGTGATCCTTGAAATGTCCTTAAGAGAAAATCATGGCTCTTCTAAACTCTTGGAATAATTAAGAGTTCTGTGTAAACATCAAAAAGGAGGACAAATATATCTATTATATGAGACAAGAATCCAGCATCCCAATGAAGATCAATGGTCACTTTTCATCTCAGGTTTTTTTAGGACTTCACTGTATAGTTGTCTACTATACTTTGCCTTTCTTTAATCATTAACTGTTACTCATCCTAAGGCAATGAAAACTGAACGGCTAAATTTTCAAAGCTTCAGTTTAGTCATAGGCGATAATAATAACAAAACGTGTAATAGTCAAGTCTGGCACCATGATACAGAAAACACTGAGCAATCATCAGCCCCAAGGGACACTGACTGACTCTCACAAATCTCCAATGACGCAGAGTTTTATGGAAGTTTGCATCATTTAGTTCTAAAAGCAGAGACACCTTCAAGGCAAAAATGGCTCTTACTACTCCCTGAAAAGTCTCAATTTTGGACTTCATCTATTGGATATAATTGTTTCGGGTTTTTGAGATTTGGAGTGAACTATGGAACTCTTGTTTTTCTTGGTCTGGAAAATTGACTAAATAGACATCTTGTTCAGGGGCGAGTAATGAAGAGAGATTGGATTTTTTCATGAGATAGACTGGCTTCTGAAGAAAAGTAATGGTGTTATTCCCTGAGATGGAGGTGGTTGATATGTTCTTATCAGTGAAAGAATTGAAGTAAATTCCAAAGGACCAGTTCTTTTTGATGATTTCCATCATTATGAGCTTGAAAGGTGAGCCTCTGAGTGTATTTTGTTTTTAAGGTTTTGTTTTTTTTTAAATGAAAAGTTGTTAGTTTTTTTTTTCATTTCTTATATAATTTTAATATTAATGTATTTTATTCTTATCTAAAAACTAAGGATCTATAGATGTAGAATATGTTTTTGAAAAAAAAACCTGTAATTGTGTAATTCAGAAATAAAAAGTTGCATTTTGGGTTATCTCTAACTTTTTCTCTGCATATTTATTCAATTTTAGAAAAATAAGATAATACTCTACTGTCAACTACTTTATGTATTGTTGATAATTTCCTTATCAACATGGATATCAATACAATAATTTTTAATGGCTGATTTTTATTCCATAGTAAAGTTATATCATAATTTATGTGTTCAAGTCTTTATTGATGAATATTAGGGTTGTCTCAGTTTTTCAGTATTGCTGAATACCTCTCTTAGCATCTCTGAAAATAACTCTTTTCAAATTTTCTGAGATTTCTCTTAGAGTAAATTCATAGATGTGGGATTGTGTATTTTCACTATAGATAATACTGACAAATCAACATAACTAATGGTGTTATCCTTTTTTTTTTAGTAGTTTTTTTTTTTAAGATTTTATTTATTTATTTGACAGAGAGAGATCCTAAGTAGGCAGAGAGGCAGGCAGAGAGAGAGGGGGAAGCAGGCTCCCCACTGAGCAGAGAGCCTGATGCAGGGCTTGATCCCAGGACCCTGAGATCATGACCTGAGCCGAAGGCAGAGGCTTTAACCTACTGAGCCACCCAGGCACCCCCTAATGGTGTTATCCTAATTTTATTCCCTCTCAATTTGATAAGAGATGCTTAAATATTATAGTTATGATTATTTTAATCTCTAAAATAAAATGTTAATTTCAATTTCTAATACAAAATATGAAAATATTTTAGTACATATTTGCATTTTTTGCATTTATGATTGGCTATTTCTTTCCTTTGCTCATTTTCTCTGAGAAACTTATCTTTTCCTTATTGATTTATGGAAGTTTTTAAAGAGATCATTACTTACTCACTTTGAGTTCACAGATATTTTCTTTGTGTCCCATTTTGTCCTACCATCACCATCTCCGTAATCTGTTCTTCTGCTATGAAAACATCCCTTGGGATATGCCCACACTGTTATTACTACAACTTAAAAGAAAAACTACGCACAAACAAGCAACAAACCATTTCAATCCTAATTCTTTCTCCATTTACAGCTATATTTCCAACAAAATTCCTGAAAAGAATTTTCTAGAATTCTGTTTTTCTTTCCTCTGTTCTATCTTAAATCTTCACCACTCCATCAAATATTCTTTCACATTTTTAAAAAGACCTCTTTGCTACTTCTAAATAACAAATTCTCAGTTCTTGCCTTCCTTGAGCCAATGGCAGCCTTTGACATATATTCAATCCTCTTCCTCTTAGAATGCTTTAGTGACATCTCTTCTTTTTCATTCTTTACTCCTGGGCTCTTTTTGCTTGTCTTCTCTTCATCTCTTTTTTTTTTTTTTTAAGTGCTTCAGGATTCAATCCTTGATGGTTACAGCTTTGTAATAGAGCTTGAAATCTGTAATTGTGATGCCATGAACTTTGGTTTTCTTTTTCAACATTCCTTTGGCTATTCAGGGTCTTTTCTGGTTCCATACAAATTTTAGGATTGTTTGTTCCAGCTCTGTGAAAAATGTTGATGGCATTCTGATAGGGATTGAATTGAATATGTGGATTGCTTCAGGTAATACTGAAATTTTAACAATGATTGTTCTTCCAATCCTTGAGCATGGAATGTTTTTCTACTTCTTGGCGTCTTTCTCAATATCTTTCATAAGTGTTCTATAGTCTTCAGAGTAAAGATCCTTTACCTCTTTGGTTAGGTTTATTCCTAGGTATCTGATGTTTTTTTGGTGCAACTCTGAATTGGACTGATTCCTCGATTTCTCTGTCTTCTGCCTCCTTATAAGTATATAGAAATTCAACTGAATTCTGTGCATTGGTTTTATATCCTGTGACTTTGCTGAGTTCCTGTATCAGTTCCAACAATTTTCATAGGGAATCTTTTGGGTTTTCTACACAGAGTATCATGTCTTCTGCAAAGAGTGAAAGTTTGACTTCTTCTTTGCCAAATTGGATGCTGATAGGCTGTCTTTTATTACTCTATTATAGCTTATTACATATTTATGGAAGTTCTTTATATATTGCTTACTTACCTTTTTTCAGTCACTTAATTTCTTCCAGGATTTTTGTCTTTATGATTTTTTTATTAAATAGAATATTTAGCTTTTGATATGTTTAAATCTATTACTCTTATTGACTTCTCCTTTGAGAGACTTGTCTAAGGAATACTTCCTCTTTGTAGATGTCATATATCATTTTATATTTTCTTGTAATAGTTATAAAGTTTACTTTTTAATTGGAGTTCTTATTAGAACAAGATCTGTAATTTAGTTTTTGAAAATTTTTTGATAGGATCTCATCACTATATGAAAAGTTAGTTACTTACAATATCAGATACTAAGTGGTTTACTTTTTTTGCTAGTTTCTTATTCAGTTTCCATATCTGTTTATATACACTCTGTTTTTCCTTTGATCTGTTTGTCTGTCCTTGAGTTAATTTGAGGCTTTTGCAGTTAATGAATACATGTTAGGCCAAATATCCTCTCATTATATTTTTCAGATTTAGTTTGGTTATTTTGAAATTTATTGTGTGTAGGAGTCAATTTGGGAAATGACATGATAAATGATATTGAGATTTTGTTCCATTGAATTTGTATATTAACTTGAGGTTTAGTCAACATTAATAACACTGTCTTCTCATTTGTGAGTGGGGTAGATGTATCATTTATTCACATCTTCTTTGATATAGCATTTGATATCCTATAATGATTTTTAACATCATATGTTAATTTTTTTTCATTTTATTTTATCTTATTTTATTTTCAGTGTTCCAGAATTCATTGTTTATGCACCACACCTGGTGCTCCATGCAATATGTGCCCTCCATAATACCCACCACCAGGCTAACCCAACCCCCCGTCACCCTCCCCTCCAAAACCCAGTTTGTTTCTCAGAGTCCACAGTAAATTTATTTTTATATATTCCATAGTTTTATTAAATTTCTTTGTAAATTGAACCAGTTCTATTTTAAAAAATTATATTATCCTAAATTTAAAATAATATTATATTAGCTATAGCTGATACAATATCTATTGATTTTTACGTATTCATTTATCAACGTATAATAAAATAACTAAAATGCCCAAATTATAAGCATAATGAATTTCCACCAAGTGAACACACCAAATCAAGGAATAGGACAATTCAAGAACCTCCAAATTCCTCTACTGTCTTCTCCCAATTACCATCCTCACCACTTCCAAAAATAACTACTATGTTAATTCCTAACATATAGATCAGTTTTGCCTGATGTTGAATTTTTTTTTTTAAGATTTTATTTATTTGATAGAGATCACAAGTGGCAGAGAGTCAGGCAGAGGCGGGGGGAGGGAGGGAACAGGTTCTCTGCTGAGCAAAGAGCCCAATGTGGGGCTCAATCCCAGTACCCTGACATCATGACCTGAGCTGAAGGCAGAGGCTTTAACCCACTCTGCCACCCAGGTGCCCTGATGTTGAATTTTATATAAATGGAATCATACAATGTATATTCTTTGTGTCTGGTTTTTTTTTTTTTTTTTTTTGGTCAATCATAGTGTAGTCAAATATTACCACAACCATTGGTGTGTCTATTTCTGATCTTCTCATTCTGCTCTTTTTGTCTATTTATATATGTTCTTGTAAATCCTATGCTTTCTTATTTTTTTATGTTTATAATAGGTCTTAAGATCAAATAGTGTAAGTTTTGAACTTTTTTTTATCATTGTCATGACTATTCTAGGTACTTTGCATTTTACTATAAATTTTAATACTAGTGGATAAATATCCAAAAAGAATGAGTTGGGCTTTCATTGGAATTGGATTAAACTTATATGTCAAATTGAGTACAAGTGAAATCTCTAAATTTCTGAATTTTCCTATTTGGGAGCATAGAGCTACCTTCTGTCTTGTTTAATTGCTCTCATGAATGTTTTTTCATTTTCCTTACACAGATCTTGGTCATCTTTTGTTAGGTTTATTCCTAGGTATTTGGTGTTTTGATCCTATTGTAAATGCTATTTCTTTTTTTCTGAAGTATAAAGATACAATTAATTTTATGTATTGACATTTTTAAATTATTATTATAGATGTGAGGTGCTTTTGTTTGCAAACATTTTATAAAATGTCAAATCCAATATATTTGGTTTTTGAAAAACTGTGTCTAAAATAAGACTCAGAATTTCTGTATCCTGAAAACTTGTGAAAGACCCTGTCATATCATAGGTAAACTATAAATGATTGTTGAATGAACAGTAATTCTCTTTATAATGATTATGTGTAACATCATTGATTAACTGTTTCTTGAAAATAAATCTTGGAGGCTTAACACAACCATTTTATGTAACATCAGTGAAGTAAGTGTTGTTAAATGCTTATATATTACCCATTTTCCCCTTTTTCTTTACTATGTGCTGACTTTGCTTGAAGAAGCTGTGTGCCTAGACTTAAGTGTTGGATGATGGCTCCCTTATAGTTAGAAAGAACTTCTGGACAATGATACCTAAAGTGTAACCTGATATCTTATTGAAAGGTGTCAGAAATGTCTAGATCTTCCCTTCCACTTCCACTAGTCTCTGACCTTGGACTTGGTGTTCTAAGTGATAGAAATCATTGCAATAATAAGTCAATACATGTGAGGTGAGATGCTAACATGCTTTTGGTGGATCAGGGAGGTAAAAATAAATGGAGCTACAGTGTCTGTCATCACTGAGGATCCAAAGGAATGCCAGAAATTGTGCCCAAATTTATTCATTTGTGAAGAAAAGAAACCAACTTTGTTGAACTTACTGCTCTTCAGTTATCCTTTACTCGAGGAGGAATGCATTTTTAACTGATATGCTTAGTTCGTCCCATATTTAGATAGAACTGAATGTGTTATTCCTGAGATCAAAACAGCATTGACCACATATAGCACTTACAGGTACGTTGATCTATGATCCTCATAGAATCCTGGGGCAGCTCAAGAAAATATATGGTAAAACCAAGTTGAATGAGAATAAATGTTGAATGATGTAACATTATATTTTATATTGGAAAGGTAGGGCTTCTCATTTTTAAAGATTTATCAAGCAGTCTACAACTTATTCTCTATGGCTAAATTTGAGCTTTCTCCTTAGCCTTCCCTAGTTATCAAATGTAATCTTTAAAAAAATTTCAATAGCAATTATTAAGTGTGTCACTGTTTGGGCTAACTATCACCTATGGTTTTCTTTTCTATATGTTTAACCTCTTCTACAGGTACAGATATAATAGAGTGCTCAAGTGCTACCTCTTTCTTTTCTTGTTCTTGTGTCAGGAATTCCAAAATGATCTTGGCACCATTTCCCCCTAACCATAGATATAGCCTTAAGCTCCTCTTCAACACAGATATCCAGGTGGTTACTACCAATTTATCAGAGTCAAAACACTGGACATGACTTAATATCCATGACTGGGCTAAAATATAAACTCACTTACTGAGATATACATTATATCAGTTTTATATTAGTTTCTCAGACATAGTGGGGTTTTTTGCATATATTCAATTAACTTTTGTTAATAGATCAGAGATCTAGCATTGCAAGGTCATCTCACTTAAAATACTCATATTTTTGCAAAATCATGTATGTATCACAGTGACTAACAGTATAGAAACAGGACTGAAAATATTAATAAAGTTTATTTTATAATTGAGTAATCCTGCAAAAATACTCATATTTTTGCAAAATCATATATGTATCACAGTGACTAACAGTATAGAAACAGGACTGAAGATATTAATAAAGTTTATTTTATAATTGAGTAATCCTGCAAAAAGCATACTTTCTTGGATCCTTGACCATCCCCTTTTTACTTAGAGATGTTTGTTCAACTGGCAATGTTACAGTTCCTTCTTCTATTAAGTTAGCAGATCAAAATCTTTTGTTAAAATGAGTCAATTCATAATGAACAATAGATTTGGATAAGAGTTGGATGTTATGCAAGTTAAGAAAAATTTGTTCTTTAGCTAATCCATTGTAAGTCTGAAGTCAGACCAAGAAGGTAGGATTATTTTGGTATAAAGAGCATTACATTAGAAATCAGAAAAGGTAGATTTGTGGTAAAATTATTTTCACTTTACAAAAGCATAAATCAAAGCTTACAATATACTATTTATACAAGATCTGGAATTTTAACTTATTCTTGTCTCAAAGGTAGGTGTTATTTCTCTAGTTCATTACATATATAATTATATACATATACATGTAAATAAATACTAAGTATTTAGCCCAACTACATTCTTTGTAATTTCCTATACACTTTCTGTCCTTTCTCACTTTTATGTCTTTGTACAAACTTGGTCTTCAACCTGGCATGCCTTAAGCTGTCAAAATCATGTCATCATTCACACAGCAATATACTTGCAGCTTTTCTAGAAGACTTTATGTAGGCCCTCGACAAAATGATTCTGTTGCCTGTGTTTCAATGTCATTTACTTAATATCATTGTTTTGGTACATATTTGTACATTTTTTCTATATTAGTTCATGTTATTTGTATATATCTTAATCTTTTACACTAGATTACAAATCAATAAGCACTTAAAAGTGATCCCATTCTTTTATGTATACCCTATCAAGCATTATGTCTCTTAGGTACTACTCACTAAGTATGTTTTCATTTGGTGTATTTATCAATTGTTAACGACCCCAAAAGTCAGCAACCCTAAATAATAAATATTTATAATCTCATAGTTTCTGTGAGTCAGAAATCTAGGAGAGGCTTAGCTGAGTGGTTTTGATTCAAAGTCTCAAAGATGTGGTTACCATTTTATCTGCAGACTTGACCCACTTCCAAATTCTCTCTCATGGTTATTGACAGCTCAGTTTTTTTGCAGGGTGTTAGCCAAGGACTTCGATTCCTTGCTATGGTGGTCTGGTGGTCTTTTCTGGAATTTGTTGGCATTCAATCTGGATTCTCTGAGAGTGAACGGTTAGAGAGAGAGAGAGATACTCCAAGATGGGAGCCACAGTCTTTTTATAATTAAATCTCAAAGTGACATACTATCATTTCTGCCATATGCTGTTGATCACATTGACCAACTCTGGTACACTGTGGGCAGGAACAACACAAGTTTTGAATACCAGGAGGCACAGTGAATTTGGAATATCCAAAAGGCTGGTACTTCTCTTGAAAATTGTGAAAGATTCAGTTACAACTTGTTTTGGTGTTAGTGTGCTTTCTAAAAATAATAATAATAATAATTACCTGTACTTTACTTCTTTATGAAAAATATTTGTGTCATAATAAGCCAATGGGTAAAATATGTAAATATTACTAACAAATAATTTAGGGAAAATACGAAATTTTTAGATTTTTTTTCACATTTTCTCAGTCCGGTGACAGGGCTCACTTAACATTGGATGTGAATACATGTCTGTGTGTATGTGTGTATTTTCATTACAATTTAAGACTTATTTAGCAGTGACTATCATTCAGAAAGATATTTATCTTAGTTATACAAATTTTTACGGTAGTCAAAATTTCAAACATAATTGCTAATAAATATTAAAGATGATTATAAAGAGAAATGAGAATGGATTTATTATATACTAAGTTAACCAAAAATCAATTTAATTGTTTACTCCTTGTTAACATTGTACATACTATTTTATTCTTTCATATAGAGGATTATTTTTACATTTCAAATTATTTTTAAATAATTCCATAATGTTTTTTATACATCAGTTAAGTACTTTCATATTTACTGCAGGAAAAATACCTTAACTTTGGGGTCTTGCTCTGTGCATTAAATTACATTTGTAAATGCTTCACTGAACAGTATTTTTCAAATATAATCCACATATAGTAATCGTGTTTAAAATATAATTTTTCATTGTTATGACCCATCTGCTCAATACTGATAAGAAGTTCAATAAAGCAGGCTGTAAAAATCAATGCTGTTAAATGTTTATTAATTATCTAACACATTGCTTAGCTTACTGAGCACATCTAATACCCCAATACATATTTCAAGTTATGTATGGAAATTTTGCACTTAGGTTTAAAGATACATTTTAAGCATCCTTTCAGCTTTCTTAATCCAAATTTATAAGCATTACACTTATTCCATTTAATCTGATCTTTCATTGAGGATACAATTTTGCTAAAGGTAAGGCAGACAATTTCTATCTGGGGCAAAAGAATCTTAAAAGTACATTGTACATTAAAAACCACTGAAGCTGGGGCGCCTGGGTGGCTCAGTGGGTTAAAGCCTCTGCCTTCGGCTCAGGTCATGATCCCAGGGTCCTGGGATCGAGCCCCACATCGGGCTCTCTGCTCAGCGGGGAGCCCGCTTCCTCCTCTCTCTCTCTCTGCCTGCCTCGCTGCCTACCTGTGATCTCTGTCTGTCAAATAAATAAATAAAATCTTTAAAAAAAAAAAAAACCACTGAAGCATAATTGGCTAAGCTGCACATGGACCAGATTTCAACATTTGCCAAAATTATCAGTAAATTTAAGACTTATTCTCATTTTCTCAGCCATTATTTTAAACTCTAGGAACACCAGGAACTTGATTTAATCAGTCAGTAAGACATAAAGCATTCAGGTCAAGTAGATCAGCACAGAAATGTTTCCTGGTTCCTTTCATTCTCATCTCAGGGAGGCATTTTGTCACTGAGATTATGAGTTGCGTGGGTTCTAAAATTATTTCTCCCTCCAAACTACACTGATATGTTTTAAAATGATAAGTCATGACACTATTGAGGAAATTACAATGGAAATGCAAAGGCTATAATGTCTGCCAATAGCCTCCCCTTTTTCCCCTCCATTTTTACTTCATGATCCTTATTTTATTTCTGCCCCTGCCCCTGCGTCTAACTTGATGTCTTAGCATCTAACATAATGCCTTAAAGTTAGTATCATTAAAAAAATGCATATTTAAAAAAATGCATATTAAAAAAAATATGTTGGCTTTGTTGAAATATATGTTCACAGTTCTTGGCTCAAGCTCCTGAGGTGAGAAGCTAACATGTTTTTGAATAGTAGGTGTGTTTTGACCTTACCATTGTCTCTTTCTGTCTTAATATACTATCTAATAATAAGTTTATAAGTTGTGACCTAAAATGACCTGATAAAAACCTAGTCACATAATGTTTTTCCAAATACTAATGCCTAAAATTCTGTAATTAGGGATTTATGTCTTGGAGTCTTGAAGCCTGTGAGAAGTCTAGAAGTTTTGCTTGGACTAGTTTGATGGCCTAACCACTGCTAGTTTCCTAGCCATTCTTCATCTAGATGTTAGGATGAGCTTTCCATAATTTGCACATTTGATCATTTCTTTCCTAGTATAAGACTGGCGGTTCTTCCATTCCCTGAAGGATAAAATAAAAACTACATAGTACCATCCACATGATCTTCATGTGTTTGCCACAACTTTTCTTCACAGGTTTGCCTCCATGAACCCTACATTCTCTACCCATCCACCAATGTGGCCTTCTCCATCATGCACCCTCTATTCCTTGCCAGTCCACTAATGTATCCTCTAACTAGGTGCTCTATATTACACTCCCATGTATCTGTGTACCCTCCATTATGCATCCTATATTGTTGTGCCATTGAACTTCTCACTGTTCCCCATGTTATCTCAAAACCTTTATGCCATATGCCTAGGATATCCTCAACCCAACCCTTACTGCTTGATGAACTCTATTCATTAAAAAAATCAAATTCATCTCTTCTCTGAAGGTTTTCTGACATCTTCTGGATTTTCTATCCATCCCTAACCCTATACAGCCATTCCCCTCCCCCATTTTAATTCTGTGTTGGCATACTACTGTATGTTATACATACCTATATTTCAGTGTCTTTCCATTTTTAAAATAATTGAATTACATTTTTTCAACACAGTTTAATATCCTATTATGGCGGCTCAGTTGGTTGAGCAGCTGCCTTCGGCTCAGGTCATGATCCCGGCATCCTGGGATCGAGTCCCACATCGGGCTCCTTGCTCGTCAGGGAGCCTGCTTCTCCCTCTGCCTCTGCCTGCCATTCTGTCTGCCTGTGTTCTCTCTCTATCCCTCTCTCTCTCTGACAAATAAATAAATAAAATCTTAAAAAAAAAAAAAAAGAAAGAAAGAACTCACTTAAAAATGTCTGCCACAATAAATTATCCTGTATGTATTATTTGTTAATTACTAACAGCTAGAAAAAGGATTTAGATAAGCTAAGTCATTGAGAGACAACTCAGGATTCTTCTTAGGAAAATTTCCTTGAGTGGTAAAGAGGAAATAGTCATGTTTATTCCTAGCTTGAACAAATAAGACAATAAGAAAATAAGCGTATTAAATTTAACCTACAAAGTACAATCTTCAGGTGCCATGTTTTTAGGACTTGATCTAAATATCATAAATTCTGGCTAGTTGTCCAGAAGTAAAAGTTGATTTTTACATTCTAATCTGTCTCTGCTGTGAGACAGTCTCACTAAACCTTTCCTACTCCAAAATAGGTCTTTTAGGGTCCTCGACTTTGAAGAGGCAGAGCAGTTTCCAGGCAATACTGTGGTTGTACCTGCATGGTATCTCTGAGGGTGTGTGTGTGTGCGTGTGTGTGCTGGAGATTTATTGATGTTGCCTGTTTATGTCTTCAATATCTTACAAATCAAGTGGACATTATCTAAAATTCATTCATTTTTACCAGGGGCTTTATTATCGTGCTTCCTTTTGAATAGAAGGGTATTACTGTTGAATTAAAATTAATTGTCTTTTTAAAGTAGGTAATTTTGGTAGGGTAGAAGATAGAGCAATATAAAATATGTAAAACAAAGTAATAGAATGATCACTTGAAGAATATAAAAGATTATTTTTCATAAAATATTAATTTTGTTTATATTTTATTTATAATCAAGTGGACCACAAATGTAGCATATTCTTTCTCCAGTATAATTACTACAAAGAAAACTTAAACTGCTAACAGGAGGCTAAATGCTTGGGGCAATGTACTGCTGATGAATGACTATGGGATGATAAATGAATCGAATTCTAAATTCTGTCAATGAAATAAATCACTAATGTCATCAATTTCATTAATATATTAACATTCAACTAAACCAATATACCTTTTACTTGTCTTTTTCAGGGAAGCCTTTTCATTTTAGTCATATTTATCTTGAGCTTTATGGAACTGGAAAACTGTTATTGATTGTGGTCAGTCTACACAGGAAAGTCCTTTGGTAGGCATCTTTTATTGGGAATTTGTCTTTGTATCCTGACTACATAGTCATCCTTGAGGTAAGAAAACATTTTCTGCAAAATGGGCACAGTTCCTGGAAAGCATATGCCACAAAAGACAGTTAATATTTCCTGATAGGGTGTTCACAAGGTAGACATGGAAAAGATCTGGCTTATTCAGAGGTGGAAATAATCACACATAAATTGGTACTATATGAAAGCAAAATGGAGTACACATTTTTATTTAAAATGGAGTGGAAGTGGAAGCTTCCTCTATATCCTCCACTCAAAACTTGGAAAATTTTAAAGTGGGATAATACCCTGTTTAAGCACTTATTTTATGTAAATTTATATTATGCTAGATTAAAGAGATTAACGTAAATTCAAATGGAGAGTTTTAGGGTGCTTGGGAAGAACTTCTACTGAAGTTTCATGAGCTAAAGCATCTGTTTCCTATAAAACTGACAGCAATAAGAATGTTAAGTTGTAAATAAAGTATCAAATAAAGTAATGCTGATGATTTTTAATCACAAACTTTTTCAACTTGGAAACATAATTTATTATAATATTAAAACTTTTTGAAGTTTGTGTAGATAAACCAGAGAATGTTCATATTTAGTACATATTATTCACTAATTTTATGTATACATGTGTGTATTCATTCAGTCATTGGATAAATATTTCTTTAGCACCTGTTATGCCCTAACACTGTGATAGGCTGGGGACATAATAGTGCACAAGACAAAGTCCTTGCTTTTTACATTATAGCAGGGATGATTGCAATTAACCAATAAGCATATCCATACATACTTTATACAGTAATTCAAAGACACTTTTAAAAATATTTGATTGTCTAAATGCAGATACATCTTATAATAACTATTGACCAGGAAATGAAATCAATAAAAAGAGTGATACATGATTAAGATAAAGGTCTAATTTAGTTTCAGAGATCTCTTTTGTTAAATATAAAATGGGAACTGTAGGCATTCAGAGAGGACGGTATTAGTAGAAATGGGTGGTACTTTTTCAATAGTGATTGAATTAGCTATTGTTTTGTAACAACATACTATTAAATTTCATGCTTTAAAATAAAAATAAACATATTCACCTCACAGTTTCTATAGGTTAGGAGTTATGGTGTTGCTTTGCTGGGCAGCTTTGGTTTGTCTTTTCTCACAGGATTACAATCAGAATGTCAGTGGAGACTGTGGCCATCTGAAAAGTTGACTGGAGCCACCACTTTGGTTTCAAGGTGACTCACTCACAGGGCTGGGCAGTTAGTGCTGATTGTTAGAAGGAAGCCTCACTCCTCAGTTGACCTCTGACAGGCTTCATAAGTATCCATGGTTGCTGAGTTCTCTCACAGCAGGCCACTCAAGAGACTTAAACACATTGCCACTTCTGAACATTCTATTCATTAATAGTCATGTAGTCTGGCTCTTATCAAAGAGGACGGGAATCTGGCTCATCTTTTGAAGGGACGGATGTTAGAAAATTTATGTAGGTGTTCTAAAGACACAATGTGATAAACTAATAGTACTTCTTATACATGGTATGTTACAGAATCATTGAAATATAATAAACGTTAAGAATAAATCAAGCTGGGTAGGATAGGATGAGAATAACAGGTTCTGCTACTTTAGGAATGGTCTTTCTCAAGAGATGGATGAGAAACTTAACCAAGTGTAAATCTCTGGTGAGAAAGTTCCTGACAAAAAAATGCTGGTGCAAAGCCTGCAAGTATCAGAGTACCTGGGTGCACTAGCAGTTAGCAATTTTTAGTTAGTAGCACTGCCTTATATATTTTTCTTGAGGGTATTTTACAAATGGTTTTAATTAAGAAATGACACTTTTACAATGTGTATACTTTTTATTAATATGGAGAATAAGTGTTAATAAGAGTGATGATTCTTTCATTAGTTTATTTGAGATTATTCTTCTATAGCATTTTCTTTTAAAAAAAATTATTTGACAGAATGAGAAAGAGAGAGCACAAGCAGGGGGAGCAGCAGGCAGATGGAGAAGCAGGCTCCCTGCAGAGCAGAGAGCCCAATGCCTTGTTTGATCCCAGGACCCTGGGATCATGACCTGAGCCGAAGACAGACACATAACTGACTGAGCCACCCAGGCACCCTTATAGCATTTTCTATCTGAAAATGGTATTCAGAAGGACTTGCTATGCTTTCTCCAGCTTTTCTAGAAACAATTTAAGAATAAATATTGGTGGGGGCGTGGGTGGTTCAGATGGTTAAGCGTCTGCCTTCAGCTCAGGTCAATCTCCAGGTTGTGGGATTGAGCCCCACGTGGGGCTCCCTGGTCAGTGGGAAATCTGCTTCTCCCTCTGCCTCTCCTTCCTGCTCCTGCTCTCTCTCTCTCAGTCTCTCTCTGTCTCTCTCAAATGAATAAATAAAATATTTTTAGAAAAAGAATAAACATTGGTTTTATACCATACAATTGTGTGTTTTCCATAGGCAATACTCTGTGTTTTAGAATAAATTCCTTGAGAATTGACTTTATTACTTCTATATTTTAATTTCTAAATCTTTAAATTTATTTCTCTGAAAGTTATCTTCAAGTTCTCCTACTTTTATTCATCCAACTCAGTAGTAAAATAAAATCTTTACTCTGTTTCAACATCAGATCTGACTGGGCAAGAAAGAGTAGTTGCTTACTGAAAAATTATTCAGTCAGGACAATCACTTGGTATGTAGTTGGCTGGGCCAAAGGGAAGTGCCATGTTGACCAACATTACAAGTGTTCCCTCAGCTCTCCCTATAGAAGTGACTGAATCTGGTTTTGTAGTAATGTCTAATGACTTATCTTTATAGAAAAGCAGCACTTTCACCAAAGGTGATTTCCTTCTCTCAAAATTTCTGAGAGTTTTTAAAAAATTATCTTAATTTCTGTTATGTTTTTTTCTCTTTCTTTCATATGTTTGTGGCTTACTAGACATCAAGATCCAAAGTAAAAATTTTAATTGCATGGATATATTGTCTATAGATACAAATATTTATATATTCTGCTCCTTCTGGTTAATTAAGTACTGATTTGTGATGACCATGATTAACAAAGAAGGTCAGTGATTTTCAAACTATGATCCCCCAATGGCAGAAGTAACTGTTAGAAATGAAAATTCTTGGGCCCCAACCCAGAAGATCTAGGGATGGAGCCCAGATCTATGTTTCAACAGATCTTCCTGATGACTCAAGTTTGAGAACTACTGGGAGAGACAATATTAGTCTTTACTTAATGCTTCTTATATTAGTCCTACAAAAGATTTGAAGAGGCTTATTAACAACGTTAAAGCTTGTGGTTAATTATTTTCAAATGATCAGTACATATGAACAGCATAAAATCAGATCTCCATAATAAAACAAAAAAAAAAGAAGAAGAAGAAGAAGAAAGAATTCTTTTTATTTGTGGTTTGACTCTCTTCACTAACTTCTCTATAATATTAACCATCATAGAAACTGAAAATGCTTCAGGTAAACCTACTAGGGTTACGTGCACGGGAAGATTTTGGGTTAAATAATCATTATTCAGGCTGTCATTAAAGATATTTGAATGTCTAAATAACACTGTCAGGGCAAAAAATTATATAAACTTTTAATTAATTCTAACTTAGAATTCATCACTATTCTTTTCCAAAATTAAAAGAAAATTAGAGAAATGTGAATCTGCATATCCACTTTCTAACATATTCAATGAAGTATTTGCAAAATTCTTAGCATTTATATCTCACTCAGAACAAGAAAATCCAGGAACCTTCTAGAGTATGTAATGTATTGTTACTATAGGTTCTCAAATGGGAAGGGTGTATGTGTGAATGGTGAGAAAGACTTTCAGAAAGAGTAAATTAAAGATTAGGGTATATATCAGTCTCTTAGATTTAATCAGGTTGGGAAAGGTAAACAGTGTTACAAAAACAAAAGTAAATCTGTTTCAGAAAACATTAGAAACCCTTCCTCCATTATTCTATCCTTTTTCAAAGAGATTCTGTTGTAGCTTTGTAAATTTCCGTCCCTTCTCTGCTTTTCCTACTAAGTGTTGTTGCTACATAAGTTAAATAGGTAAATATCACATATCCTTAGGGGAAAAATAAATAAATCACTGCTATATTCAAATAAGCTTGTTTTTATTCAATGTGGAAAATAATAACGGTTTTAATCATAACAGATTAATTAAAACTTCAGGGCACAATAATAATGGAGTAGATAACATGTGGGGTAAAGAAGGAATGGATGGTTAGTATCTGGAGGCTACAGAAAATAGTGAAAAGCATATATTAGATTGCTTTTTTTTTTAAACAATTCTAAGGGAAAAATTTAAATTCTATTTTTGTATACTTAAGAAGGTAAACAATTTATCTTTTTGTTGAGGTTCTTAGGTCTGGAGACATCTAGGTATAATACCATACTGTACAAAATGTATAATTAAAAATTTCGAGTAACTTTAGATGTTTTAAATATATTACTACATTCCTATTCTTTTAAGTGGAATTGGCTAATGCAAGAACAATCTTTTGTTCCAAATAGACTAAGGTTGTCACCATAGGTGAGTTCAATAAAAAACTAAATTTTTTTAAATTAGAATCTAAAAATCTATGAGGATTTTATTTGCTCTAGAATGGAAACATGGACATTAGAGAACTTATATTTGAGTAATTTGTGATATAGAGCTAAATTCAATTGCACAGTAATGTTAGACTAAGACATCTGACTAGAAGGGGAGACACCCTATAGTGTCTACATGAAATATAGATGACATAGTTTTTCCTACCTTCAGTATTAAGACATCATAACATCTTTGTTAAGAAAAGAATTAACCTGGGGTGCCTGGGTGGTGGGTTAAGGCCTCTGCCTTTGGCTCAGGTCATGGTCTCAGGGTCCTGGGATCAAAACCCACATCAGGCTCTCTGCTCAGCTGGGAACCTGCTTCCTCCTCTCTCTCTGCCTGCCTCTCTGACTACTTGTAATCTCTGTTTATCAAATAAATAAATAAAATCTAAAAAAAAGAAAAGAAAAAAAAAAAGAAATTAACCTGAGTACAAATCACATACACAAAATTATCTCCAAAATTTATTTATATGAGAAATCATTTCCTTCTTCTACTCTTTGACATGTACCCACTAAACATTGAAATAATTGGAGGTAGATTTTATTTTTGCATGTATTTATTGGAATTATAAAGATAGCATACAATTACAATTAGATCCATTAACTTTCAAATATCAGATATTTGAAAAATGTTTAGAATAAGCTTTTTCTTCTTTTTAAGGTAGCAGAAACATTTGGGAATAATTTTTACTCCCAAAGAAAATGTACATGTTCTAAAACCTAGCAACTTCAGGGGCACCTGGGTGGCTCAGCCCTTAAGAGTCTGCCTTTGGGGGCACCTGGGTGGCTCAGGGGTTAAAGCCTCTACCTTCGGCTCAGGTCTTGATCCCAGGGTCCTGGGATTGAGCCCCACATCAGGCTATCTGCTCCGCGGGGAGCCTGCTTCCCTTCCTCTCTCTCTGCCTGCCTCTCTGCCTACTTGTGATCTCTGTCAAATAAATAAATAAAATCTTTAAAAAAAAAAAAAAAAAGAGTCTGCCTTTGGCTCAGGTTGTGATCCCAGAGTCCTGGGATTAAGCCCCACATCAGACTCCCTGCTTGGTGGGAAGCCTGCTTCTCCCTCTCCCACTCCCCCTGCTTGTGTTCCCTCTCTTGCTGTGTCTCTGTCAAATAAATAAATAAAATCTTAAAAAAAAACAAAAACAAAAACCCAAAACCTAGCAACTTCAAATGGTGAAGATACCAAATGAATTGTCTTAACAAGATTACAAAACTTATACAAGAAACTAATTACATGGCATGGAATTCAAAACTCACTAGATAGGGTATAAACTTTTGTAGCTTGCATTTTGTTGTGATTTCAGGAGAAAAAAATGAGGTAATGGCTGAAGATCATGGAAACATTCAATTATGATTTTGGGAAGGGTCAATCTTTTTTTTACAAAAGAAATAAGCAAATCATATGTCATAAATTGTTTAAATAAAGAAATATTTTGGTGTTTTAGGCAAGAACTAAAATTAGCTCAAGTTCATTTGTCAGTATTTTTATTTGAGAAGTTTTCATTATGACTGTCTCAACTTGTGATGCTGAGAATATCTCTGTGATGACAAAAACAGCAACAACGGACATAGAAAGTCTACAGGAATAGAGAATTATATACATCTTAAGTTAGCCTATTTTTTTTAAGTAGAAATAATCAAAAACATTGAGGGGGCATTTTTGTGAGATTCTTCTGTGTTACAGGCATTAGATAATTTTATTTTCTCTTGTTTTTATTGTTGTTTTTGTTTTATAAACAAGAGTAAGTTCGATATAAGTGTGTGTGAGGTGCCTAACAAAAAGTGAATTTAATATCAGTTTACATTAATAAATCTTGTATTAATATTGGGAAGTGTCTGAAGTGCAAGGACTCTGAAATCAAATTGCACTACTTTTACTAGCCCTGTGATCTTGGGCAAGTTATTTAACCTTCCTAAATCTCGGAAACTGGGATTGATAATATTACCTCAGAAGTTTTTTGTATAATAAAATCAAATCCTGTCCTTAAACCTTTTTCAAAGTTTGAACCAAAGTGAATTGTTTTAATTCCTATACATAATAAAATTATCATTATTGTTATTATGAAGGTGATAATCATTTGGGACTCTGTTCTATTCAGATTTCAGCTGAAGGGGCTATTCAACTCTGATCACACATACACAACCCTCTTTATGAGTATCTGTTAAGAGAACAAATAAATTAATAAATTAGGATCATATTTGAACACAATTTAAAGTCATTTTAAAATTTAAAATTTGTAACAGAATTATTAAAAGATATAATGAGGTGTCTTAAGAGATAATAGTTTTATTTTCATCAAAATGTGTTCAGTCATCACCTAGAAAAGCACTTGGCAAGCATGCTATAAAGATTCACAAGCATCTCATGCAATTACACTAAATGGTCTTTAGCATTGCTTCTTAATTTGAGAGTGTACAATAATATGGCAGCTCTGACTGGAAAATAAATGAATGAGTTGTCTTTTACTTATCTCATTCCCCATCCCTTTTACACCCCCCACATAACAGTTGAGACAATGCACTGGTTTTGGCAACCAGCAGTCTGGTAATGGAATGGAAATCAAGCATAAAGACAGTGGTAACTTTTGCCATATTCTCACTCCTGCATCAATGGCTGTTGTTCATCTTCTTGTGTCACAACTGTGGACAGTGGATTATGTAAGAAAAATGTGGCCAGAGTATGGGTAATGGTGACAATATAAGGAAATAGAGCATCATGGATTATTCAGGGATAAACAACAGATTAATTTGTAGGATACTAACTTCAAGTATTTGTTTTGTTAGTACCTGGCTATGCAAATTTAGAAAAGAGACTTCTGCTCTCTGGGTCTTAGTTTTCTTATGTGATAGAGAAGGAATTTTCCCAAATGGGCTCTAAGTTTCTTTAAATCTCAAATAGTCTATGAGTCTATAGTAAATTTATATGGTCATACAAACCATATCATCTCAAAATTGTATCCTTTATTTCTGTTTACTTAAAATAACTGGAATATAAAAAATACTAAGTATCTGCATTTTAATTTTAACTTACACATGATTGGCTTAATGCCATGGTAATTTAGCTTTTATTTTCAATGTAGGTTTTCAACACGGTCAGTCCTAATGATATTCCCAGGTTTGTCTTCTGTCTTTTTAATATTATGAATATAAACACAAAAATTTCATAAGCACTTAGATATTATGAAGTAAACCAGGTAACAGAAATTATAGTCATGTACAATAAAAGATAATAGGTATTCACCTGACAGTTTCTTTCTGTACATTCTTATTAATTTCATTCTAGAAATAAAATAAAATATTCTTGTATTGCAATGGAACTGTTTCTCATTTCTTTTATCTCCTCTAAATGTTCTTTTTTTAATACCTCTTAACCATTTTTACCATCTTGACTTGCCAAACTGCTTTATATATTTTTTTCTTGTTTCAGAAGCAATAAATGATTATATGATTATTATAGAAAATTAAGAAAATATACAACTCTAGAAATAAATGTTAAGGCCAGATTAATTGTAATTTATTAAGAAGGACCTGTAAACATCTTTGGATTTCTTTCATTGGAACATATTAGATCAGGGAAGTGACATAATATATTAAATAATGTTAAATAAATTCACTCAGTCTGCTGTATGCGAAGTAGAATGTAGGGGCTAGGAGAAGCAGTGCCCTCAGTTAGGAGGCTACTAAGGAGTGTGAGAGAGAGAATAAAAGGCTTGCATCAGAATGGTAGCAGCCAAAATGGAGAGAAATGGTTACATGGGAGATGTATTTTAAAGATAGAGCCAAGAGGATTTAATGGAATGGATGTAAGGTATAAAAGCAAGAAAGAGGGGTACCTAGGTGGCTCAGTTGGTTAAAAGTCTGCCTTCAGATCAGGTCATAATCCCAGGGTCCTGGGATCGAGCCCTATATCCAGCTCCCTCCTCAGTGGAGAGCCTGCTTCTCCCTTTCCCCCATGTTCCTGCTCTATTTCTCACTCTGTCTCTCTCAAATAAATAAATAGAATCTTTTTTTTTTTTAAAGGCAAGCAAGAAAGAAAGATGAAAATTATGAACCCAAACGAATGGATGGAGGGTGGAACTGCTTACTGAGATGCAGAATGCTAGGGAGGAGATAAACTGAACTTTGCCTTGGGAATGAAAAGTGTAAGATAGCTAATAAGCAGCTGAGTAAAGATGTTATTGTTAGGAGGGTAAACATTTGAAGTGCAGGAGACATGAGATAATTTGGGTGGTCTTCCATGTGTAGATATATTTAAAGTCATGAAAAACATGACAAAACTAAAGAGTAAGTTTTGATAGAGAAATATAGGGCTATGAAGGCTAAGTCCTGATGCTCTTCAACATTTGAGGGAAAGAATCCAACAAAGAACACAGAGGGAGCACATTGTAATGGAGAAGAACTGTAGGACCATGGTGTTCTGAGGCCAACGGAGTTGGTTTTCAAGATGAGACTGCAGCTGGAGCAAATAATGCTGAGAAGTAAAGTTGTATTTTCCTACTCAGACATGTTTTTAAAACAAACTTCTTAATGTTTGGCATAATGTCTCATAATTTATGTACCCCATAATTTATTTAACCAGTTCCCAAAACCTGAGTACTAGTTTCCATTTATTGTTGTTGCTTTTATAAATCACATTACAAAAGCTTACGTAATGTTTTTGACTAAAGAAATGAGTTCTTCAGTAGATAGAACGTAGTGTAAACTTTGCTAGAAACACAAGCAAAAGGGGGAAGATCAAGAGCAGAAAAAGAGTGATGAAAAACATATGTCTTTATTTCTCTTAGGCATATATCAAAGAAAAAAATTTCTGCATATCATAGGCTTAAATTCATAAGAAACTGCCAAAAAAAAAAAAAAAAGCTGTTCAACATAGTTGTACCAATTTACACTCTCCTATGACTGAACTCCTGCTCCAGTTGTTTCCCATACCTGCCTATGCTTGATATTATTATTTTAAAATTTCAGTCATCCTAGTAGAATTACAGTGGCATTTTTATTATTGTTTGAATTTGCATTTGCAACTAATAATCCTCAATAAAATCTGAGGTGTTTATTGGCCATTTAAAAATCTTTTGCAAATTGTTTTTTCTACCTTTTTTTGCCCAATTTTTACTGGAAATTTGTTTTTTTGTTAATGTATTAATGTTCTTTCTATCCTCTGGATACAATTTCCCTGTCAGATACAGGTATTTCCACTATACCCTCCAAGCTGTGGTTCAGGAATTGATTCTATTAGTAGTATTTCTAGTTTGCATACATTTTTAATTTTAATGAATTATAATTGATCAATTTTAAATTTTGTAATTGTATATCTTTCTGTGTCCTAAGAAATTTTTTATCTACCAATGGTCATAAAGATTTTATCTTTCTAATTTTCTGGGAGATTTTACAATTTTATTTTGAATGAATGCTAGATTTTATAAATGTGTACACATATTTTATTAAATTTTTCATTTAAAATGCATACATTGAAAAGATTTTATCATTTTTATTTTTATTTTGTTAATTTAAGTTACACTGATGCTTCAGTGTTTTGCATTTCTGGATTTGATTTGTTAATACTTGTTAAAGATTTTTGCATTCCTATAAATGACTATTATTGACATAGAGTTGTCCATGATTGGAATGGTCTTGTCTGGTTTTAGATTCGATTTGGTTGCCTTCAAAGAAAGAGTTGAGAAGTGTTTCTTCCTCTTCTACTTTCTAAAAGAATTTGTCTAAAATTGGTACTATTTCTTTTTTTTTTTCTCTCATGTATTTTTTATTTGGCAAATACAGTGCTTATTCTATATAAGGTAATGTACCAAACAAAGAGATAAGGCAAACCCTACTACCCAGGAACATAAAATCTAGCAAAACAACTGAGAACTATTTATAATTCATTACAACCCAAGGAAATTTCTGATTCTACTTCTTTTTACAATATTTGAGAAAGGGATGCCTGGGTGACTCAGTCAGTTAAGCATCTGTGTTTGGCTCAGGTCATGATCCAGGAGTTCTGGGATCAAGTCCTACATCAGGTTCCCTCTTCAGTGGGCAGCTTGCTTCTCCCTCTGCCTGCGGCTCCTCCTGCTGGTACATGTGCTCTATCTCTGACAAATAAATAAATAAAATCTTTAAAAAAAAATATTTAAGAGAATTTACCAGAAAAGACATCTGTTCCTAAAGTTTTTCTTCTAAGAAGATATCTAATAATGAATTCAATTTCTTGGATATGGGATTTTTCCTTTTTTTTTTCTCGTTTTTTTTTTTTCTTGTGTCAGTTTTGGTTTATTTTCTTATATCTATAAATAAATCCATTTCATCTAAGTTGTTGAATTTATTGACAAAAATAGCTTATGTGTACAGAAACTGTTATATTTTTCATTCTGAATCTGTTTTTGGCAATGTTTTTTTTTTTCTTTTTAGTCCAATCAGCGATTGATCAACTATGCTGATTCCTTAGGGAAAAAATTAACATTTAGTTCTGCAGATTTTTTCTCTAAACCTCATATGCTTCTATTTCATTTATTTTCACTCTTATTGTTACTATTACCTTCTTCCTGTATACTTTCCACTTGAATTCATCTTTTGTAATTTCTTAAGGCAGAAACACAGCTCATTGGTTAAATTTTCTTTTATAATATAAGCATTTAAAGTTTATGATTTGTCACTAAGCTTTGTTTTAGATTCATCCCACACATTTTATTATTTTGATTTACTTTCATTCACTTTGAACTAATATCTAATTTCTGTTGTGAGATTGTTGACCTAAGGCCTATATAGTAAAAAATTGGATAATTTCCAAATACTTGGGAGATTTTGTCACACATTCTTTTTTATTTTTTAGATTTTTATTTATTTGACAGGCAGAGATCACAAGTAGGCAGAGAGGCAGGAAGAGAGAGAGAGGTGGAAGCAGGCTGCCTGCTGAACAGAGGGCCCAATGCAGGGCTTGATCCCAGGATCCTGGGATCCTGACCTGAGCGGAAGGCAGAGGCTTTAACCACTGAGCTACCCAGGTGCCCCACAAATCCTTAAATTCATTTTCAATTTCGTTGTATTTATTGTGGTGACAACACATAATCTGTGTGATATAAAATCTTTGAACTTTATTGAGACTTATTTTCAGTACACAATAAAATAATTTTTATTTTGTAGTGTGTGGCTATAGTGTTATTTACATATTCATTAAGTGAAGTTGGTTGTTGATTTTATTTAAATAAAATATAACTTAATTTGATAGATTGTTTTTATCTATCATTCCAAGAATTTAAGAGGAAAGCCACTGAAATTTTCAGTCATTGTGGCATTTTCTTTTTCACATAGAGTTGTCAGTTTTGTTTAATGTATCTTGAAGTTCTGTTTTTAGCTGCATTTACATTTAGGACTGTTACAGCTTTCTATTAGATTGACTCACTTATCATTATGAGATATCCTTAGTAATATCTTTTTCCTGAAATATTTCTATTTAAAAATGTGTCTCTTGTAAACACATTTGACTTCTAGTTCTTAGATCTAATAAAAAATTCTGTCTTTCAGTTAAGGTGTTTTTTGATGTAATTATTGGTATGTTTGGGTCTATTATCATGCTACTTGTTCTTTACTTGCTCTTTATTCCATTTTTCTTCTTTCCTGACTTTTGGATTAAGTGAATATTTTTGGTATTTTTTTTAATCTCCTCTAACAGCTTTTGAGTTATGTCTGTTAATTAATTCATTTTTATTTTAGTGTTTTCCTTAGGAATTACAGTATTTCTATATAATATTACTCTCCACCTGTAAATAAAGTCAAATCAGTATATAAAGCAATAATGTTATAACACTATAATACTATATATTACTTTTCATCGCTTATGCTATATTTGTTATATCTTTGCCTCTGCATATATCATAAGCTCCATAATGCATTATTTTTGTTCCTGTTTTTAATGCTGAGGTACTCAGTTGTCCTTTGATGAAATTAAGATGAAAAAAAAAACCATGGTTTATTCAAAATCACATATAAGATATTTCAAGTGATTTTTTTAAATTATTTTTATTAGCATATAATGTATTATTTGCCCCAGGGGTACAGGTCTGTGAATTGTCAAGCTCACACATTTCATAGCACTCACCATATCACATACCCTCCCCAATGTCCATAACCCAATCACCCTCTCCCCACCCTCCCACCCCCCAGCATCCCTCAGTTTGTTTCCTGAGATTAAGAATCTCTTATGGTTCGTCATCCTCTGGATCCCATCTTGTTTCTTTTTTTTTCCTTCCTTACCACCCAAACCCCCCACCCTGCCTCTCAAATTTCTCATATCAGGGAGATCATATAATAATTGTCTTTCTCTGGTTGACTTATTTAACTCAGCATAATACCCTCTAGTTCCATCCATGTTATTGCAAATGGCAAGATTTCATTTCTTTTGATGGATGCATAGTATTCCACTGTATATATATACCACATCTTTATCCATTCATCTGTTGATGGACATCTAAGTTCTTTCCATAGTTTGGCTATTGTGGATATTGCTGCTATAAACATTCGGGTGCATGTGCCCTTTTGGATTACTACATTTGTATCTTTAGGGGAGATACCCAGTAGTGTGATTGCTGGGTCGTAGCGTAGCTCTATTTTCAACTTTTTGAGGCACCTCCATGCTATTTTAGGGAATGGCTGCACCAGCTTGCTTTCTCATCAACAGTGTAGGAGGGTTCCCCTTTTTCTGCATCCTCTCCAACATCTGTCATTTCCTGACTTGTTAATTTTAGCCATTTTGACTGGTGTGAGGTGGTGTCTCATTGTCGTTTTGATTTGTGTTTCACTGATGCCGAGTGATGTGGAGCACTTTTTCATGTGTCTGTTGGACATCTGGATGTCTTCTTTGCAGAAATGTCTGTTCATGTCCTCTGCCCATTTCTTGATTGGATTATTTGTTCTTTGGGTAGTGAGTTTGGTAAGTTCTTTATAGATTTTGGATACTAGCTCTTTATCTGATATGTCGTTTGCAAATATCTTCTCCCATTCTGTCAGTTGTCTTTTGGTTTTGTTAACTATTTCCTTTACTGTGCAAAAGATTTTGATCTTGATGAACTCCCAATAGTTCATTTGTGCCCTTGCTTCTCTTGCTTTTGTTGATGTTCCTAGGAAGAAGTTGCTGTGGCTAAGGTCAAAAAGGTTGCTGCCTGTGTTCTCCTCAAGGATTTTGATGGATTCCTTTCTCCCATTGAGGTCTTTCATCCATTTTGAGTCTATTTTTGTGTGTGTTGTAAGGAAATGGTCCAGTTTCATTCTTCTGCATGTGGCAGTCCAATTTTCCCAACACTATTTGTTTAAGAGACTGTCTTTTTTCCATTGGACATTCTTTCCTGCTTTGTCGAAGATTAGTTGCATATAGCATTGAGGGTCCATTTCTGGGCTCTCTATTCTGTTCCATTGATCTATGTCTGTTTTTGTGTCAGTACCATACTGTCTTAATGATGACAGCTTTGTAATAGAGCTTGAAGTTTGGAATTGTGAGGTTCCCAACTTTGGTTTTCTTTTTTTTTCTTTTAAGATTTTATTTATTTATTTGAGAGACAGAGATCACAAGTAGGCAGAGAGGCAGGCAGAGAGAGAAGGGAAAGCAGGCTCCCTGCTGAGGAGAGAGCCCGATGCGGGGCTCGATCCCAGGACCCTGGGATCATGACCTGAGCTGAAGGCAGAGGCTTTAACCCACTGAGCCACCCAGGCGCCCCACCAACTTTGGTTTTCTATCCGTGGTCTTTTCTGGTTCCACATAAATTTTAGGATTATTTGTTCCATTTCTTTAAAAAAAAAGTGATCATATTTCAATAGGGATTGCATTAAATGTGTAGATTCCTTTAGATAGCATAGACATTTTCACAATATTTGTTCCTTCAATCTATGAGCATGGAACATTTTTCCATTTCTTTGTGTCTTCCTCAATTTCTTTCATGAGTATTTTATAGTTTTCTGAGTACAGATTCTTTGCTTCTTTGGTCAGGCTTATTCCTAGGTGTCTTATGGTTTTGGGTGCAATTGTAAATGGGATCAACTCCTTAATTTCTCTTTCTTCTGTCCTGCTGTTGGTGTATAAAAATGCAACTGACTTCTGTGCATTGCTTTTATATCCTGACACCTTACTGAATTCCTGTATGAGTTCTAACAGTTTTGGAGTGAAGTCTTTCGGGTTTTCTACATAAAGTATCATATCATCTGAAAGATAAAGTTTGACTTCTTCTTTGCTGATTTGGATACTTTTTATTTCATTTTATTGTCTGATTGCTGAGGCTAGAACTTCTAGTACTATGTTGAATAGCAGTGGTGATAGTGGACAGCGCTGCTGTATTCCTGACCTTAGAGGAAAAGCTTTCAGTTTTTCCCCATTGAGGATGATATTCGCTCTGGGTTTTTCATAGATGGTTTTGGTGATATTGAGCTATGTACCTTCTATCCCTACACTGTGAAGAGTTTAGATCAAGAAAGGATGCTGTACTTTGTCAAATGCTTTTTCAGCATCTATTGAGAGTATCATATGGTTTTTGTTCTTCCTTTTATTAATGTATTTTATCACAATGATTGATTTGCAGATGTTGAACCAAACTTGCAACCCAGGAATAAATTCCACTTGGTCGTAGTGAATAATCCTTATAATGTACTGGTGGATCCCGTTGGCTAGTATTTTGGTGAGAATTTTTGCATCAAGGATATTGGTCTGTAATTCTCCTTTTTTCATAGGGTTTTGGTTTTGGGATCAAGGTCATGCTGGCCTTGTAAAATGAGTTTGGAAGTTTTCCTTCCATTTCTATTTTTTGGAACAGCTTTGGAAGAATAGGTATTAATTCTTCTTTAAATGTTTGGTAGACTTCCCCTGGGAAGTCATCTGGCCCTGGGCTCTTGTTTGTTGGGAGATTTTTGATGACTGCTTCAATTCTTACTGGTTATGGGTCTGTTCAGGTTTTCTATTTCTTCCAAGTTCAGTTTTGGTAGTTTATATGTCTCTAGGAAAGTGTCCATTTCTTCCAGATTGTCAAATTTGCTGGGGTATAGTTGCTTATAATATGTTCTTATAATTGTTTGTATTTCTTTGGTGTTGGTTGTGATCTCTCCTCTTTCATTCATGATTTTATTTATTTTGGTCCTTTCTCTTTTCTTTTTGGTAACTCTGGCCAGGGGTTTATCAATCTTACTGATTTTTTCAAAGAACTAGCTCCTAGATTCATTGCTCAGTTCTATTGTTCTTTTGGTTTCTCTTTCATTGATTTCTGCTGTGATCTTTAAGATTTCTCTTCTGCTGGCTTTAGGCTTTCTTTGCTCTTCTTTTTCCAGCTTCTTTAGGTGTAGGGTTAGGTTGTGTACTTTAGACCTTTCTTGTTTCTTGAGAAATACTATATACTTTCCTCTCAGGACCAACTTTGTTGTGTCCCACAGATTTTGAACAGTTGTGTTTTCAATTTCATTTGTTTCCATGAATTTTTTCAATTCTTTGATTTCCTGGTTGACCCATTCATTCATTAGTAGGCTGCTCTTTAGTCACCATGTATTTTAGTTCTTTCCAATTCTCCTCTTATGATTGTGTTCTAGATTCAGAGTATTGTGGTCTGACAATATGCAGGGAATGATCCCCATCTTTTGGTATCAGTTGAGACCTGATTTGTGACCCAGGATGGGATGTATTCTGGAAAATGTTCCTTGGGCACTAGAGAAGAAGTGTATTCTGTTGCTTTGGAATGGAATGTTCTGAATATATCATGATGTCTATCTGTTTCAGTGTGTCACTTAAGGCCTTTATTTCCTTTTTGATCTTTTGCTTGGATGATCTGTCCATTTCATTGAGGGGGTGTTAAAGACCGTTACTATTATTGTATTATTGTTGATGTGTTTCTTTGATTTTGTTATTAATTGGTTTATATAGTTGGCTGTTCCCATGTTAGGGGCATAGATATTTAAAATGATTAGATCTTATTGTTGGACAGACCCTTTAAGTATGATATAGTGTCCTTCCTCATCTCTTATTATAGTCTTTGGTTCAAATCTAATTTATCTGATATAAGAATTGCCACTTAGCTTTCTTTTGATGTCTTTTAGCATGGTAAATCGTTTTCCACCCTGTCACTTTAAATCTGGAGGTGTCTTTGGGTCTAAAATTAGTTTCTTGTAGACTACATATCAATAGGTCTTGTTTTTGTATCCATTCTGATACCCTGTGTCTTTTGATTTAGCCCATTTACATTCAGGGTAACTATGGAAATATATAAATTTAGTGCCATTGTATTGCCTACAAAGTGACTGTTACTGTTTATTGTCTCCGTTCCTTTCTGGTCTACTACTTTTAGGCTCTCTCTTTGCTTAGAGGACCCCTTTCAATAATTTCTGTAGGACTGGTTTGGTGTTTGCAAATTCTTTTAAGTTTTGTTTGTCCTAGAAGCTTTTTATCCCTCCTTCTATTTTCAATGATAGCCTAGCTGGATATAGTACTCTTGGCTGCATATTTTTCTCATTTAGTGCTCTGAATATATCATGCCAGTTCTTTCTGGCCTGCCAGATCTCCTTGGACAAGTCTGCTGCCAATCTAGTATTTCTACCATTGTATGTTACAGACTTCTTGTCCCAAGCTGCTTTTAGGATTTTCTCTTTGTCACTAAGACTTGTAAGTTTTGCTATATGTCCATGGGGTGTGGACCTATTTTTATTGATTTTGAGGGGGCTTCTATGTGCCTCCTGGATTCTGATGCTTGTTCCCTCTGCCATATTAGGGAAATTCTCTACTATAATTCACTCCAGTATACCTTCTGCCCCCCTCTCTCTTTCTTCTTCTGTAATCCCAATTTTTCTAATATTGTTTCATCTTATGGTATCACTTATCACTTGAATTCTCCCCTCATGGTCCAGTAGTTTTTTGTCCTTCTTTTGCTCAGCTTCTTTATTTTCCATCATTTAGTCTTCTATATAACTAATTCTATCTTCTGCCTCATTTTTCCTCCAATTTTTATTGCACCTCATTAATAACTTTTTAAAAATTTCAGCTTGGTTAGATTTTAGTTCTTTTATTTCTCCAGAAAGAGATTTTGTATCTCCAGAAAGGGTTTCTCTAATATCTTCCATGCCTTTTTTGAGCCCAGCTAGCACATTGAGAATTGTCATTCCAAACTCCAGTTCTGACATATTACTAATGTCCCTATTGATTAGGGCCTAGGTGTTGGTACTGCCTCTTGTTCCTTTTTTTGTGGTGAGATTTTCTGCTTTGTCATTTTGTCCAGATAAGAATATATGAACGAGAGAATAATATATTAAAGCGTGGCTAAGACCCCAGAAAAATGTACGTTAACCAAATCAGAAGAGACCCAAAACGAGGGGTAGATGAATGGGGGATAAAAGGGGAAAAAATATATATGTATATATATTTGTTTCCTTTTTTCTCTATTCTATTCTATTCTCTATTCTATTCTAATATATATGTATATATATTAGACTGGTGAATAGAATAGAGCTACCCACTTAATTTTTGGGTGTATTCTGGTCTCTTAGGAGAAACTACCTCCCAACATTTTAAGGAAAGAAAAACTTATATATATATATATGTATATATATGTTTTTTGTATATATACAAAAATAAGGGTAAACATGATGAAGGGATGGAATATGCTGTAAAGGTGAAAATTTTTAAAAAAATTCTAAAAAGGGAATTGATAAGATAAATTGATTGGAGAATGAAAAAAAAAAAAGAGTAGAGAATGTGCTCCGGCTGGAGACTAGAACAAATCCATGTGCTAGATTTAGGATATATTTTGATATAAAAGAAGAAATTGTATCCCAAAATTTTAAAGGAAAAAAAGAACCTATATGTATATAAAAAATAAGGTTAAATACAATGAAGGGATAAAATATGACTATAACAATGAAGATTTGAAAAGATTTTTTTTAGAAAGGTTTTATTAAGATAAAGTAGTTTAAAACATTAAAAGAGGAAAGAGGAAAAATTAAAAAATAGAATAAAAAAATAAAATTTAAAAAAAAATTTTACTTTGCAAGACTAAACGATCATAGGAAAAAAGCCATGAATTCTGTGTGTTGCTTTCACTTCACTCTGGAGTTCCACTGTTCTCCTTAATTGATGAGCTTAGTTTTGGCTGGATGTTCTTGCTGAGCTTCTGGGGGAGGGGTCTGTTGCAGTGAGTATCAAATGTCTTTGCCCAAGGTGGAATTGCACCGCCCTTGCCTGGGGCCAGGCTAAGTAATTTGCTCAGGTGCTCTCTTGGGAACTTTTGTTCCCTGAATGCTTTCCATAGAGCTCTGGAGGGCGGGAATGAAAATGGCAGCCTCCCAATCTCTGGCCCAGAGGAGCAGAGAGCTTGGGGCCCCACTCCTTAGTGCACCCTCAGAGATAAGCATTCAATCACTCCTGTCTCCCTGGTCTCTGGCCACATTCTGTGCTCACCTGGCCTGTTACCAAGTGTTTCTATCTCTGGTGCATGGCCTTGTTTGGAGTCTCCAAACCCAGCAGATTCCTGAATCCTGTGCCACTCCTCCTGGAGGAGGAAGGAGGGGATCTTTTCAGATCTCACACTTGTGAAGTTCCTGCTTGAAGAGCAATGGTCTGACTGTGCCTTGGATCATGGTTTAAGGTAACACCAATCTGAAAGCTCACTCCTCAGGTTCTGTCTCTGTAGTCGGCTTCCCCACTCCAATACCTGGGAGCTCTGCCACACTCAGACACCCCCGATCTTTCTGTAACCCTGCAGGACCTAAGACCACACTGTCCCCATGGTGGCTCCATGTCCGCTTAGCCTCTGAAGCCATGTTTCTCAGTGGAGCAGACTTCTAAAAGTTCTGATTTTGTGCTCCACTGCTCCACTGCTCCACTGCTTGCCGGGAGCCAGGCCCTACCTCCCAGTCTATCTTCCCATCATTTCGGATTCACTTCTCTGTATGTCCTACCTTTCAGAAAGTGGTCGATTTTCTATTCCTAGAATTGCTGCTCTTCTTCTCTTCTATCTCCTATTGATTTTGTAGGTGTTCAGAATGGTTTGGTAACTATCTAACTGAACTCCTGGGACCTGATATCATTTCAGTCTGTTACTCCTCCGCCATCTTGCTTCTCCAGCCCATTATCTTTATTTTTGTGTAGATCCAAATTTCTATCCTATAGTTCACTCTGAAGCCTGAAGAACTTCCTTTAAAATGTCTTATAGTATAGTTCCAAAACAGCAAAATTTTTGGCTTATGTTCCAAGCCAGAATAATTTCCGAATGAGTCCTATCCTTATGTTATTTGGATTAAGAGTTCACTCAGGGCCTTCGTTTTGAAAAGGGTGTCCTTGACAAAAGGCAGAATTAAACCATTCTTTTTCTAAAGTGCTACCAGAAAAGGGAATGGCTTTGCTAAGCTCTGTTACAAGTAAATACTGTGGCTTGTTTGTTGAAGATCATTCCATGTTCCCTTTCTCTTTCACTAAATAGTAGTAATTTAAGAGACAGGATATGAACTTAGAAAGAAAAAAAATGGTTTCATACTATATGCAGGAAGTATGCTAGATGTTTAAGAAATATATTTTTGGGCTTTTATTTTATATACTCTTTTTTCTTATACTTACTGTTATCTCGTAATTTACTTTGTAATGAATATTCACTTAGTAGTTCTTTTGTTTTTTAGCTACGAATGGGGGAAATATCTTTCACATTCTTTCAAATTATTGATAGTTCTAAAGGTTCTTTTTCTCAGCCACTTTTATTTTTATAAGGCAGTTTTATTTTAAAGGGAATAAGGCTTATTGCATTTGTCGTATGTAAATGCAAAATCCTACAAAATTACTTTTATAAAAGAAACTAAGTATCTGGCTCTTGTAGTGGATTTTTCAACTACTTGAACCACATGTTTAGTAAATCTGTCAAACAAGGAGTGCTATTAAAAGATACTCAGCATTAGCTGACTCACAAAGGCTAATGGTTAAATTTCCTTAGCTCTTGTTTAGTTATTATGTTATAAAATAAGAACTACAAAAATAAACATTTATTTGTAGTCATAATAGCTGCCAGTTCTATCATGGTTTCTAAACGAGCATATAATTAACTAAAATAACAAGCTCACAAATATGTACTTCCAGTACAATTTTTGCTAGGTGGAGGCTGGTGAAGTGCAAAGTCCCATGCTGTTGCAAATGGTGTTAATATTAAATATCTCTTGGCACTTTTAACCTCTATTAACAAAAGAAGTAAAACTGCAAATATATTAATGCAGTCATGTTATTTTCATTTCTATCAAAAAGATTTTAGCATTTTCTACGGAAAAAGTAGACATTTTATTTTCAATAGTTCTTTCCTTTTGAATTCCAAGGAATTTCCTTTAGAAATGATTATATTGAAATCATGTATTTTGCTATTTCAATTATCTGTTCATTTATTTTAAAAAGTTGTATTTGTTAAAACCTTTATTAATTTAGTTGGTCATGGTAATTATAGCTGCATTAGCGATGAGTATCCTCTAGAATAAGTATAAAATACATTTAATAAATAATGTGTTATCTCTTGGGAATAAACTGTTTCTTCAAAAGATCAAAGAATAAAGTTATATCTTAGCCTTTGGATGATACATAATCTTTGAGATTCAATGGCCATTAATTTTTTAAAGATTTTATTTATTTATTTGAGAGGGAGAGTGAGCAGGGGGAGGAGCAGAGGGCAAAGGACGAGCTGACTACACCTGAGTGCAGATCCTGACATAGGATTCCACTCCAGGACACGCAGATCCTGATCTGAGGGGAAAATCAAGAGTTAGATACTTAACCGACTGAGCCACCCAGGTGTCCCCACAGTGGTCACTATTTTTTTTGGAAATTCTTATTTTGCTTTTTAGTATAGTGAGGCAAATCACAACTCATAGTTGTTTCCTACTTTTTGTGTGTGGATTTTTTTTTTTAAAGAATTTATTTGACAAGAGAGATAGAGAGAGAGCAAGTGCATAAGCAGGGGGAGTGGAAGAGGGAGAAACACGCTCCCTGTTGAGTAAGGAGCCTGATGTGGGGCTCGATCCCAGGACCCTGGGCTCATGACCCGAGCCAAAGGCAGATGCTTAACTAACTGAGCCACCCAGATGCACCTGCATCTTACTTTGTAAATCCAGAAATAAAATAATAGCTTACTCATTATTAGTTGTCAGAACTTTATATGGGTAGTCACATGTTTTAAAGATTTAGTGCCTGCAAGTCTTGGCCCTGTTGCCTGCCCTATAGCAAGTTCATAGTAACTGTTAGCTCTTCCTCTTCCTTCTTTCATCTATTCCCCTTCTCCTCACCCTGCTTTTATTGTCTCACTGCTCAGTTACAGTACTTTCACTTTATTATGTGTGTATCAAATGATATTGTGCCCATATGTATCTGATAAGTCACTTCTATAATCTCTTTAAATTAACATGTATTGGGGGGCACCTGTGTGACTCAGTCGGTTAACCATCTTACTCCTGGTTTCTGCTCAGCTCATGACCTCAGGGTGGTGGGATTGACCACCATTGAGCTCCGAGTCAGCACAAGTCTGCTGGAGAGGCCTTCCTCCTCCATCTCCCTCCCACTGTTTCTCACCCAGTTCTCTGTCTAAAATAAATAGATAAAGGCTTTTTAAAAGAAATAATAATATTAACACTTATTTGGCTGATGAGGTTGGTGAATCGTTAATTACCTTACTAAGGGCCACATAGGTATTTAGCAATGGAGATTGAGTTTGAATCTGGTTTTGTGTTATATCAAAATGTACACTATTTTACATTACATTTGCTTTTAATTTTAAATAGCAGATTTCATAAATACTCAAGGTAACAGGTATGTTACATTGCTTATGTTAACCATTTCAAGTATTTCACTTATTTTTTTAAGTTTTACCTAATCATACCATATGTGTATGTGTGTGTGTGTGTGTGTGTGTGTGTGTGTGTGTGTATGAAATATATCACATTATATGAATATATATGCATTACTCTGCAACTTTCTTACAACAAAGCACACTGCAGACTTCCCTTTAACTCAATAGACACCAATCCATCTTTGTTAGGCCAATGTGTACTTAACAGCTGTACAATTTTCCTTTGTAAGAATGTGTATCACAAATTTTTAGTCCATTCCCATCCTTCTGTGTGGGTCTTTATGTTATTTTTAGTTTTGTCACTATAAACAATGTGAAAATAGATAGAGATAAATGTTTTTATTTGTGTCTTTATGTACTCATATCTTCATTTCTGGATAATAGATTTCTGAGAGTGGAATTACTTTATCAATTGATGTTTGCATTTTAATTTTTGGTAGGTATTTTCAAATTACTTTATAGAATGGCTAAATCTATCCCATCCTCACTAGCAGTGTTCTGGCTCTGCATTCTTACTATATTGGAAGCAATCATCATTTAATATTCTGTCAATGTCTTGGAAGAAATGGTGTCTCATTATTGCTTCATTTTCAAGTTGAAAAAACATTCAAACATTATATTACCATTTACAATTTCTTGATCATAAATCCTTATTTGTACTTTTCACCTGTTTTCTCTTTGATTATTTGTGTTTTTCTTATCAATATGCAGTATATGCATATTTAACATCTAAAATAGATATTTTAACTTTTTTTCTAAATAAATTTTTGAAATTTTTGCCAGTAATTTTTTTTTTTTGCTGCTTTTGTGCTTCTTCTTCTTCTTTTTTTTTTTTTAAGATTTTATTTATTTATTTGACAGAGAGAGTGAGAGACGCAAGCAGGCAGAGCAGCAGAGGGAGAGGGAGAAGCAGGCTCCCCACTGAGCAGAGAGCTCAATGCGGGGCTCGATCCTGGACTCTGGGATCATGACCTGAGCTGAAGGCAGTTGCTTAACCGACTGAGACAACCAGGCACCCCACTTCTTTTCTTTTTTAAGAAGGACTCTATGTCCTAATGGTGAACAAATATTCTTCTTATTTTGTTTTCTGAAAGTAACATTAATCTATTTTTACTTTTCCAATTAATAAATTAATTAATTTTATTTATGTTATTTTATTTTTTATTTTATTTATTTTACTTTACTATTTTAATTTGTTCAACAAATATTTATTGATCACAGAATATGTGTGAAGCCAAGTTATAGGTGCTTGGAAAGCCTAAGTGTTATAAAATAAAACAAAACAATAAACAGGTGACAAAATTGTAATATGTATTGCAGAAAAATGTACAATAGAGCAGAGTATGGGGATCAGAGTATAGAGAAGTAGATATCAGTGCCTACTTATAATTCTAAATGGAATGGTCAAGTAGCTCTCATTGAAAAATAAAATTTTAACAAATACTTGAAATTTGTAAAGAAGTGAGATGGGCTTATACTTAACTGAAGAAGTTTCCAACCAGGGGAAAGAGTTAATGCAAAGGTTTTAAATAGGATGCCTGATGTTTAATCCAGTGTAGCTGAAATAGAATGAGAGGAGGGGAGGATTTTAGGAGATGAGGGTAGAAAAGCAATAGGAATTGGTAGCAACAATGAGAAAAAGAGGTTGGAAGAGTGTGAGAAATTAAGTCAGGCAGTATAGACCATTTTCAAGAGTTTGACTCTAGCTTTGAGTGAAATGGGAAACTAGCAGGATTTTATGGAAAGGAATAATTTGATCTGAATTGTTGTTTTAAAGGGTCATTCTCAGTGTTCTGCTGAGAGTACATTTTAGAAGGACAAGAGTGAAAACAGGAAGACTACATAGGGGGCTAGAATAATCGAGGTGAGTGGTAATAGTGCTTTTACCAGAAAAGTAGCAATGGGTGTAGCAAAAGTGGTCACATCATATATTTTAAAGATAGGACCAAGAGGACTTTTGGGTAGACTAAAGGCAGTATATGAAAAAAAGAAAGGCATTGAGAATGTCTCAAAGGTTTTTTAACTGAGTGACTAGAAAGATGGACTCAGAAAAACTGAGATGAGGAAGATGGTGAGTAGTGCAGGTTTGTGGATGGAATAGAAAAGAGATAAGAAGTTTAGCTGGGGCATTGTTAAATTAGGGATGTCTTGTAGACTGGTTATTTCAGTGAGTATAATGTCCTCCAGGTTCATTCATGTTGTCATAAATGACAGGATTTTCACTACACTTTCTTTATCCATTGACTGATGCATATATCTGAATGTTCCAATATTTTATTTTTTCTTCATTAACATTTTAGTATTGATTTTAGCTCAGTTGCATTGCAGTCAGAAAACACAGTATCAGTTCAATTCTGAAATTCCTGATGTGCGTACAAATTAAAAAAAAATGCAGCTTTTGTTTGCAATGCCATTATCAGTGAAACACATACATACACACTTGTATACACACATTATAAAAACACAATTAAATCGTTTCCTAAACATGTTTTTTAAGTTAACTGATATTTATTACTGATTCTGTGGTTTCCTGTTTTATGTTAAAGAGCTAAAGAGAGAATTCTATTAAACTTTTTAATAGAGTTATAGATTTGTTTATTTCTGGTTTTGTTCTATAATCTTTTGCTTCATACATTGTAAGCCTATGTTTTTATGTTACCAAAAATTAAAATTGTTATGAATTTATTTTTGTTAAATCTTTTATCACTGTGACATGCTGTTCCCTCTTTTGCTAGGAATGTTTTTTGCTCTAATGTCTCATATTAATACTGTTATGTCAGTTTATTTTATTTTATTTTTTGGGGGGTAAAATTTTATTTATTTATTTGACAGACAGAGATCACAAGTAGGCAGAGAGGCAGGCAGAGAGAGAGGAGGAAGCAGGCTCCCTGCTGAGCAGAGAGCCCAATGTGGGGCTCGATCCCAGGAACCCGGGATCATGACCTGAGCCAAAGGCAGAGGCTTTAACCCACTGAACCACCCAGGTGCCCCATGTCAGTTTATTTTAATTTACCTTTACATGGCATGACTTTTTGCATTCTTTACTTTTATTATTTCTGTATTTTGATGTTTTGTGAACAGTAAACAGAATTGTGACCTTTTAAGTCAAGTGTAGCAAACTTTGATTTAATGAGAGTTTTATCCATTTATCTTTAATGTAACTACAAATATAATTGAATTTAAATTTATCTTACTGAAGTCTTTGTATTTTCACCTTTGCTATAGGTTCCTTTTTTCACTCACTTTTTTACTTAAAAAATATTTTGTGTGGTTAATCTAGAACACATCACATGAATCTTAACTTGTCTTAACTTTCTCCATTATATGCTACATTGGGGCTTCTTAATACATGTAAATACCTGTAAATGATACTATATTTTCCCTTTTCTTATTCTTTATCTTGTTTTGCAAGATGCTATTTGTGTACACTCTTCTTTTCTTATAGAATTCCCTTTAGATTTTCCTTTACTACAGACTTTCTGAAGATGTATTATCTCAGCTTTGCTTGTCTGAAAATGAATTTATTTCACCTTTATCATTAGTAAATATTTGTACTGGACATAGAATTCTAATTTAATAGTTATTTTCCTTCAGCATTTAAAGGTATCATTTCATTACCTTCTAGTTTTTATTGAATTGATTGATCAGCTCTTAGTGTTACTGTTTTCCTTTTAAAGGCAATCAGTCTTTGTGTCTATGGCTGCCTATACGATAGTCAGCCTTAGTTCTTTGGTTTTCAGAGGTATTACTATAATGTGCTTTGAAATTTTTCTTTTCTATTTAAAACTTGGTGTTTTCAGGGCTTCCTGAATTTGTGGCTGATGTCAGTTCCTGCTTTTGGAAAGTTTGTAGTCACCATCTCCTCAATACTGAGTCTGTCCCATCTTCTCTTTCCTTTGGGAAATCTAAAAAGTGCATTTTATATTTTCACCTTATCTCTTATATTATTTACTTTCTTTTCTCTATTTTCCTTGTTTTTTTTCCTCTCCATATTTGTCTGAATATTTTCTTCTTTAAGACTGTGGGTCAGACTACCTGCTGATTTCTTAATTTTAGTAATTGTTACTCTTAATTCTAGATTTCCTGTTTAATGGATCTTTTTCTTTTGTTTATTGTTATTGTCATCCACATAACTCTGTCTCTGTGTCATTGCTTATTTATAATACATTTGAAATTATTTGTGACCTAAGATGTCATCTTCATACTCAAAGGTTTGACATTTAGTCTTCTCATGTGCCTAGAGCACTAACAGTCTGAGAATATCTTAACCCAATTTCAGGCATTAAGATAATTTGGAGTTGAGCCATAGTCCTTAGGAGAGCCAGATTACTTCTAGCTTAGCCTTTTCCCCAAGGGTATAGCTCAGTTAGATCCCAAGTAAATTCAAGATATTTGCCAGGCTCTCCCATGCCTAGGTTTTCAGAATTTATTACCAGATAAATGTGTTATTCCACCTTTGCCCTTTTAGTATGAGGAAGCTGCCAATTGATATACCCCAAATCTCTTAGAATTAGTAAACACCCTAAAGTTGAAAAATTTCTAAATACTGAGTTCTTATGTCTGAATTTCTGTCTTCTCCTGGATCTTGGCTTGGTAATTATTTATTTTTTAACTCTCCTTTGCCTTCAAGCAGAATTTTTGCCTCCAGTTTTCTTCAGAAGGAAGGTTAGTCCGAATTATCTAATTTGTAATTACCAAAATCATAAATCTTTATTGATTTTTAATGAGGAAATGAAAGTATTTATATAAAAAATAAATAACATAGTTTCTAAATGGTCTTAACATTTTGAAAATCTATTGAGGCACCAACTAGTCTGAAGTTCAGACTTATTAACCTATGGGTACTTTAACAATGACAGCATTTTTATTTCATTCTACTATATAAATGTTCGACATGGGATATCTGTCACTCTTAATATGTACAGATTGTCAGTGCTTTCCTGCTTCTCTTTCTTGATCATCAGCTAAATTAGTGATGTAATACATTTTTTTTTCAAATGTTCATGTCAGTTATGACTGATGTTTCAATGTAATTCCATTACTAAATGCTTTTAATGTAAGGTCTCCTCTAGGTGGTAAATTTTTAAAAACTTATACAGTTTATTATTAAACAGGAGATTTGAAGTAATTATTAGTAAAATTCCTTAAAAATTTTTGAATAGACTAGATTTATATCTTTTACTTATATATATTCTTACTTTTTCACTTCCATTGAGTTGCAACAGATAGACATTAACCGTCTTTTATCATAATATGTTATGGAGATTTTCTGCACACTTTTCTTGTTTTTCCTCCTCAAGTTAAGCCTTAGTACTAATTTGACTATGAAATCACTTTAAAATCTAGACATGTTTAGAATTTTTTAATCTTTTGAATATCATCTGTTTCAGAAACCTATTTCCCAGAGAAACTTAAATTCCATTTTCTATCATTGAAAGATATACTTAAAAGTAGTTGCTCATCCAATTACCTTAATAACCTTTATCAATTTATGAATCTTTAGGGTAAGCAGATGTCGATATCATTGGTTAACTATTATGTATGGTTTTTATTTGGACAATCCCCAAGTTGCATAAACTGATCTTCAGAGAGACTGTTAGTTATAATTTCATCATTTTAATGTTGTCAACATCAGTAACATATCCTAATAGTTGTTATGTTGCCTCAGGACTTGAAGATAACTCTTAGAATTTATTACCAGATTTTAAAATTTAACTGTACCTTAAAATAAAATATGGCATAGCTTATTATGTTAGAAAATTTTTTTCTGTATTTGTTTCTTTTTTTAAGTAGAAGGCCTCTGTATACCTAATGTTATTTTCTTTCTATTGATTAAGTTTCCCATTAAAGTAACAAATGTGTATATAAAAGGAATGCTGGTTGCTGGGGGGACAAGATTAATATTACAGACTTATCCCTCAAGGACTTTTTCTCCAGGGAGAAAGTCAGAGAAATAAATAATGATGATGCAATATGGTAACTATTCTACTAGAGCTTTGATTGCGGAATGACATCACAAGACAAGAGGAGAGGTGAAGATTGATTTTTTTTTTCAGAGATAATTGAACTCTTAACTAGGTAAAAGATATTTGAGCTTAATCTTAGAAAACAATAATAATAATAACAGCAACAACAATAATAAGTAACTTACTTAATGCTTATGTCAGTCTCAAAAATTTACATATATACGTATACAGATATGATTCATTTTAATAAAAACATTATAGGAGGTATTATAATTATTACACTTTCATTAGTGAGTAGATAAGTGTTAGAGAAATCAAATAACTTGACAAAGACTACCCAACCAGTCAATGTGAATTTGAACTTTGCACACTCTAAGTGCAGAACCTGTATATTGAACAGCTATGCTAGAATGTCTCCTATTATGATGGAAAAATAATTGGGAAGAAGCTTAAGTTGGTAAATGAATTTTTCAACATAAACAATACCATCGAGATGGAGAAGATAGGACAAGGTATGGAAGATACTTTTGTTAAACATATTTTCACTTTATGGTGATTGCTCAGATAACAAGAGAGAGAAAGAGAAGGAAAGTACACATTTAGCTTTGACAACTTGCAACTGGTAAAGAATATGCCACCAATTTGTGGAGCACAATGCCTTATTGTCCCAGATATATTCATATCAAGTTTATGTTTGTGTCTATTGGTTTGTTTCTTAATTTTATAATGCTTTATTATATCAACCAATTAAAATATCCAATAAAATACTGAATCTGTGTAAATCACTGTAGCCTGATCTCAGATATGTTTTACTGTGATAAGCAGTGAGTCTGTATATACAGTTGGGGCACACTGGTACCAGGAATACAGCGAAAGTCAGCATGAACAGCAAGTCCAACTCAGCTGGCTATCTGTGGTGACTGGAATGTGCTGGCTTTCACCAGCCCAGGAGTAAGAATCCAATCAAATTGACAGGCCTGATTTCTCATTGTCTATATCTGCCTAACTACCACCTCAAAACTCCACAAATATTTAAATCAATCACCTAGCCATCCACAGGGAATACCCCAGAGGTGTTTAGGAATAAGTATACATATATATTCTTCCTCTTTGGTTTCCCTGTTGGAAGACAACTTCTGAGGTAGTGAAACCACTATTCTTCAACTCATTCAAATTGCATTTGGAAGTCCATCTTTATATATGGATAGGGAAGCACATAGATTTTATGTTACTGTGACCCTGCGTCATGAATAGGATTATGTGGAAACTGTGACTCTCAAGACTACAAGTGCACAGAGCCCGAAGAGTAAGATAGTTCTGCTTAGATCCAAATCCTTTATTTGTCAGAATAAACCTATAAGCAGTCATCAATTGCCTTCATAAACTTTGAAGTTGCAAGTGGCCTATATCTTCTTGATAGCCTTAATTTGTATCTTGAGTGACACTGATATAAGAAGACAAGATGCTGGGTTTTGCAGTTAAATTTAATATGTTTCAGTCAATTGACTCTTCATCTGGTTGAGTTACTTAAACATGAGGTGGACAAAAATTTCCTTTTTCAGAGAAAGGTACAACTTGTTTCTAAGAAGAAATAGCTAGATTAATCAAGTAGTTCATTAACCTGTACTACGTCTTTAGCTTATTTTTCTTTTCTTTTTTTCAAGAAAATCATATTTTAACCATACTATAGCCTATGACTTCAAACTTCTTTGGCTTATTGGATGCCTAAAGCTATGATAATTATGAAACAAATGACTTTCTTCCTATAGCAGTTGTCAAAGGTTACCTCTTTGCCTGAAATGGAAGAAAAGAAGGACCATACCAAATGGCTGAATTTAATGTGAAAGCAAGTAGTATATGAATTTATGCTATACTTCTAAGAGAATAATCCAATATTTAGCATTAATATAGTAGACTTCAGCAATATTGTTGGAGTTGTATCCACCATGACTGCAAACCTACCAACTTAGGGGACATACAGTTTTAAACAGAGAAATAAGAGTGATAAAGAGATATGTGAATGATTTAAAATAGCTGTAGTATAATTATAAACAATATGTATTTCCAAGCAAATTTTTGTAGTAGTGGGACAACCTGGTGTAAAGCAGTCAGAATTATTAGAAAGAAAAATCCTAAGATACAGATGTAGTAAAAAGAAAGGCCCATATGCACCCCAATGTTTATAGCAGCATTTTCCACAATAGCCAAGTTGGAAGGAGACAAGATGCCCTTCAACAGATGAATGGATAAAGAAGATGTGGTCCATATATACAATGGAATATTACTCAGCCATCAGAAAGGATGAATATCCAACTTTTGCATCAACATGGATGGGACTGGAGGAGATTATGCTAAGTGAAATAAGTGAAGCAGAGAAAGACAATTATCATATGGTTTCACTTACTTGTAGAACATAAGGAATAGTATGAAGGACGTTAGGAGAAGGAAGGGAAAAGTGAAGGTGAGGAGTCAGAGGGGGGACAAACCATGAGAGACTATGGACTCTGGGAATCTAACTGAGGGTTTTAGAGTGGATGGGGGTGGTGGGATGGGTGAGCCCAGAGATGGGTATTAAGGAGGGCACGGATTGCAGGGAGCACTGGGTGTCATACGCAAGCAATGAATCCTGGAACACTACATTAAAACTAATGATGTACCATATGGTGACTAACATAATAAAAAATTACAAAAAAAAAAAAGAAAAATCCTAAAGCATGGTGTCTAAGTCTGTATATTTCTACAAAAGCAAAAATAGCTATCTAAACTACCCAAGAGGATTACTTTTCCTTAGACATTCCAAAAAGTTGCAAATTTACTGCTCATACATTATCTTTAATAATTCTGAAAAACGAAAGTTGGAAATAACAATCAGCCATCTTTTTCTGCCCTAGTTTCTTTAAATAATGACTGTGAATTAAAAAGAGATGTTTACATGCACATGGCATCAAAATGAACAGTCTTAGACACATTTCCACGTATAGAAAATAATTGTCATCAGTAATGACACTTTGAAATAGATAGAGAAAGCAGTGATAAACAACGGTTGATGGCTAAATAGATACTTTTTCAAGGAAAATCTAAAAAAAGTTGTAGCAGCCATAGGAATAGGATTCAACTGAATGTGCAGAGTATGATACAATCTAGCATAATATTCAGTCAAAACAGCCACTTAAGGTATTATATAATAATGTTATGTCATATCCCTTATATTTCTTCATGTCAAAATGTATATACATTTTTTATTGAAGCTAACATGACTAGTGTTCTTCCATATTATCAATTATAATATAGCAAGTTCACTATTCTAAACAAGATCTGTGTGTTATTTGAAGATAGTAAAGCCAATCCATCATTATAATGATTCAATAGGCTGTGTTATTTGAAATTCACCAACTTCAGAGACCTTGAATGGCTCTTTTGCATAAACTTCTTTTTACTTTCTTTAAGCATTTTGAGCAACCATTTATCTTTCAGATATCCTGTCAAACAAACTACAGATATGTCTTTGTATGTAGTGTTACAGAAAAGTTACTATAAAAAGGACTTCATAGTTAAATAATTGTAATGTTGTGATATAATCTAACAATAGCCATTGACTCTGGAACTGAAGCAAGCATCATTCTTAACTGATAATATAATGAGGGGAAGAAAAACAATGTTGTACAAGGGAAGGAAACTATGTCAGATGTAGTGTGAGGTGTCGGGGTTTGATCAGGTTTTATCATGTCTAAAATAGGGTCTAAATCCCTGAGATGTGTTAAGATTGCTTTTTTTTAATATTAGCATTATTTCATCATGATTCCATATGAAAGATACCATATACATTCACAAATTCTGTTCTTTAGGTTAAAGTGTTTTTTAACATTTTCAGTATTGCCTTTACTTGTTTAACTTGTAAGGAAATTAACTTTAGTAGAGAATAAAACTAAAATATATTACTTGTAATAGAATTTCTTATAACACTGGTAACAATGAAAACACTGTTCCCTACCTCCTCACTCCACCCCAGCATTATTATCAACTCTGTGCAATGGGGAAAATAATGGGGCTCTAATCTATTGTTTACCATTTGAAAAGTAACACATTTTATGTTTTCTAATAATTTTCCATTTTCATATCTCCTGTGAGTATGATACATTTCTGAGTTACTTAATTTTGCTTTTATTGGCTATCTTTTTTTGCAACAGCATTATGATGGCACACACTGATTGATGTGTTCGTTGTCTGATATATGGACAGCTCTGATCAGCATTTTTAAAATATTTGTAAGTTATTTTATTTTAAACACAAGTGAGTCTTTTTAAAAAAATAATTGGGGGAGCTTTACAGATTTGCTGTAAACTTATACGGAAGAGAAATTATAATTACAGTGCTGACACAATGAAAACTATAAAGCAGGAACAGCCTTGCCTTAAAAGCACTTATGATTGCTTATGCTCCAAGACTGCTACAGTAGGAGCTGTTGCGGTTGCTGCTAATAGTGTGCTTTACATAGGATTCTTATCTGCTCATCAGATGCTATTTTTACATTACTGCTGAAACTTTTTCCTTCTGTGCTTAAAGTGCCATTCACTTTATATTTCCATTCAGGGAAGATAGCTTGTAATGAGCAATCTCAATTAAGCTGAACTTCAACATGTCCAACTTTTCAATAAAGTAATAAATTAGATTTGAGGCAATTGACTTTGACATGTGCTGTCACACCCTATCAAACCGAAAACAGCACTTGTAATCCACGTGGAGTTTGGTTGGAAAACTTACCAATAGAGTTTAAGGAAATTCAAGAACTGTTTGCAATAATGCAGGTTGAGGTTTCTTCTCCTGAAAACTGGTCTGCTGTCCCTGGGCCATGTTAAGAAAGTAATAAGCACAATTTACAAGGTCTTAGGAGAGTAATGGGGCTCCTAGGTAAGAAGAGAAGCAAGAGTAAAGCCCAGTGACCTAGCTGGACTGGGAAAACAGCCTGAATTTCTAGAAGTCAACAGTTTGCGTCTGCCAAAAATTTTAGCAATACAGAACTTGCTAATTTAGTCAGTCAGTTGCAAATTCCATCTACCAGAGATGGCAGTGTTTACTGATAAGCTCATTTTAAAGGATTGTTTCTTTGATACAAACTTACTTCAGCCAATGATTTACAGTTTGGGGACTTTTTTATCCCCCCAGTATGTATTATTGCCATTGTCACTGAGTTCCCTGCAAACCAAATCTGAGGATGTTGTATATGTATAAAAGTAACGTGTTATATATCAGTTTTAAGGTATTCAGACTCAAAGACAGCTAGTATGATGGGGGCAGAGGAGAGAGTCTAAAACCGAGTGTTAACTGAAATTCTAAGGATGGTAATGCAGGCAAGCCTTTACACCAAGCAAATAAAGCCCTCTAATTCTGCTATTAAGAGGACTCTCAGGATATATCATAAACCTACCTGCTCATCCTAAACCAAAGCCATCCACCCGCAAACTGGAATTCTCTATCAATATTCCTATCCTCTCACTTTAAATTATGAATAGAAAGCCAAAATCACCAGATATTTGAAAAAATATGGAAAAAAAAATTAGCCTAGCCTATCACTCAGGTAAAATGACCCAGAGAAAATTGAAAGAGTTTAGGAAAGAGAAGAATTTTACACATGCATGCATTTGTGTACACACACACACACACACACACACACACACACACACACATCCACAGGGACCCAGACAAATGTCCTCTGGGATTTGCTGAGATATCTGAGAAAATAATGCAACTAAAGAAATACATATGATGCAAACTCAGTAAAACGTTTGGAAGATAAAGCCAAGGTAGTGTCTCAGAATATATGAAACAAATAGAGTCAGAAAATTTGAGGGAAAATTCTAATTTAGAGAGTGTTGTTTTGCAACACCAGCTCTAAGGCTAACTTGATAAATATCTGAAAATGTCTATTAGTGAAAACAAACATACTTCTTAGCAGCCAGCAGAGCAATAAAGGAAGAACAAAAGGAGCATTATTTTTTGCATGCATGCATGCATGTGCATTTCATCACAAAATCAAAGTCTTGATTTTTTTATTATGCTTTCTTTCAAAAATCTTCCTCTAACTGGAAAGCCTGTTAGGAGGCCAGTGGAACATACTTCAAAACTATTTGAACATTTTTCTCCACCGTTGGGAGGGTTATGCATAAAGAATTCATAGTTTTGAAAGATAAGGATTTTTAAAAGCAACCCCCATCAAAAAAGAAATTAGTGAACAAATGATATACATTTTCCTCATCCCACCAGATCCAAACTAACAAAACCTTCTTGATCATAAATTAGAACACTGAACTTAAATTCTTGAGAATTTTGTATGCATCCATTGCTCATCTTGTGCTTGCATATAATGGTTGCTATGGGTGACCTAGAAATGAAACCAATCATGGCACTGTAATTTAAAACTAAAACAGCTGGCAAAAATCTTTTCTCTCAGAGCATGTTGTCGTAGGAGTAAATGAAAAGGTCGGGAGACTTTTCATTTGCCTCTGTGATAACATGGACTACTTGAACTAAGGAACATATTAATGTTTCCTCTGAAGCTTTCTATTATGTGTCAGGAGCCCCATTCCAGGATATCACACTGGAGGTGATAGAAAAAGACAGATGATAGAATGAAACGGTTGGTCCTAACACAAAATAATCAGGCATCTTTATATTTCCACTTTACATTATAACAGGAAACCTGATTAGATTCTGTGGTTTTACCTAAAAATAAACCTGGCTCAGGAGGAAGCTTTTGTCTATATGCACTGATTCTTATTATAAATGAATTTCTTTTAAAGGCACAGGCACAACCTCACAGGACACATTTTATACTTCTTATATTAAAAGCCACTAAGCTCCCAAAGTGAGTTCTCATATGTTTCAAATGCAAAAGTAGTAAACTTTTCTTGAGAGAAATCTCCATTTGAAGTTTTTGAATGTTGACCTATTGCCAAAAAATAAATAAGAACCACATGACTATGAAAAAATATAACTTTACTACTAAAAAAGAAAATGTTATAAAATTTTGTATTTAAAATTAGAGTATTGATTCTACTAAACAGATCCTTTTCATAGACTATGGAATGTAAGAAATTACGTAAAATCCACAAGGAGCTTTAGATTATACCTGCCAAGGGTCTCTTAATCAATAGTCTTTTGATTAACCATGAGTTTTAGCTAGCTAAAAGAAAAGAATCTAAAAAAGCATGTTGTAATTTAAACATTACCAAAAGAAATCTGCAGAAACAAGATTGGTACATTGAATATTGGATAAATTTCAAATATGATGAAAGACAAACAAATAAGAAAGCTATAGTATACTAAACAAAAATATAGGTGAACTCCTTGAAAATAATATCATAGGGATCTTTTCTGGTTATGACTCAAAATTCAGAAATCATAAAGTAAAGATTGGAAAATAAAGAAATTAAAGATATCTGCATCTCAAAACACCATAACAAAAGTCAGAAAACAAATAACAACGTTACAAACATCTCAACTCAGAGTGCAAAGAAGTAATCTCTCTAATATATGAAAGTTTTCTAGAAATATACAGGAAAAGATAAACAAATAGAAAGTGAAAATAGACTGTCAAATATAAAGCTTAAAAAATATAAACAGGCAATTCAGAAAAAGGCCAAAAAAAAAAAAAAGATGACAAGATGCTCATCTTCTCATAATAAGAGAAATACAAATTGAAATGATACCAAGATTCCATTTTCTTCCCCATCAAATTGTCAAAATTTCTGCAGTTTGATATTACACACTATCTGTTGGGAAAAGAGCCTTACCCAGATGGTGAAGGTAAATGATACAATCACCTAGAACAGTGGTTCCAAACTGGAGTGATTTTGCCCTCCCAGGAAACATTTGGCAATATCTGGTGACATTTGTGGTGATCACAAATGGAGCAGGGGGCCATAGGGGTTGATGCTACGGGCTTCTGGTAGGGAAAGCCCGGGATGCCGCACAGCATCTTAAAATGACAGAACAGTCTTCCACAGCAAAGAATTGTCTGGCCCAAATGGTCAACAGTACAGCTGTTGAGAATCCTTGTCCTAGGGGACAACTTTATATCGTTTAATTCCTTCATAATATAGTCTTCACATCCAGACAGTTATCCTCCAGTTGCAGACGAATGCAATGAAAGAGTAAACACAGATTTTTCCATAAACCATGGTACAGAATAGCAAAAAAACACTAACAAACAAAATGAGTAACCACAACGTTCATCAATAAGGAGTGGTTAAATTATGACGGGTACATACGGTGCTGTAAATAAATGGAGACACTTTCTATATTGATTAAAGAACTATCCCCAAGATACATTACCAAGCAGTAAAAGTTGAATGCTGATCAGTGTCTTATGTTATGCTAACCTGGATATTGGAAAATGGGAAAAGAAACAAGCATAGTATTTATGCTTTTAAATAGTTTTTTAAAAGATATTCTTCACTAGAGAGAGAGAGAATGAGCAGAATGTTGGGGTGGGGAGGGGCAGAGGGAGAGAGAGAGAAGAAGACTCCCTGCTGAGCAGGGCGCCTGATGCTGGGCTTAATCCTAAGGCTCCGAGATCATGACCTGAGTTGAAGACAAACTCAGCCACATAGGTGCTCCTGTTTGTGCTTTTGTAACATAAAGAAGCCCTGGAAATATTTAGACTGCTGAACCCAAAGTGTTTGATTTCAGTTCCACCAAATGTTTAGAACTGAAAACCAACACAATCTCTTTATGAATGAGACCAACGGTCAATTATTTGCTGAGAAATATCCCTTAAGGCCAAAATATGAAAAAGATGAAAATTCTAAGAAATTCTTAATAAGTAGAACAAAAATGATAAAGAGGATTTAATAGTAACTGAAGAAACATATCAGAGTTTTAACTGTGTTGTCAACCTAACTTCAAATCAGAGTTAGGGTTTTGGTTGTTTTTGTTTTTGTTTTTAAAGATTTTATGTGTTTATTTGACAGAGAGAGATCACAAGTAGGCAGAGCAGCAGGCAGAGAGAGGAGGGGGGAAGCAGACTCCCTGCTGAGCAGAGAGCCCGATGTGGGGCTCGATCCCAGGACCCTGGGATCATGACCTGAGCTGAAGGCAGAGGCTTAACCTACTGAGCCACCCAGGCACCCCTTGTTTTTGTTTTTTACACATACTGTTGCAGTGCCCAGTGGCTGTTGCATGCATCATTAGTGAACTGGTTTTATCCGGACCACTGAAAAGGGAAACTCAAAATACTACCCTGAGTAATTCTAAGACATTCAAATAAAGGGGGGGAGGGTGGGCAAGTAAGAATAATTCTAGAGGATAGGAGTGGAATTGTCAATCACTAGATCTGTGAAAACTGGCAATTAAAGGACAGGCAAGTCTTATAATAGCAATTATTTTTAACATTACCCAAAATCATTGAGAAAATAAGAGAGGGATTTTTTTACAGTTCCAACTTCTAAGATATGCTGCTGTGTGGTGTTTCTTCTAAGCTTTAATTAGAAATATGATGATAAATGACCCCTGCTAGTGTTTTTAAGGCAGCCAAGATTAGAAGATAGGTTTCTTGTTAATAATTGTATATTACAAGGAAGAAATCTGAGCATGGATAGAATGACAAAAGAGCTGCTATTAAGTTTTGAAAGATACTATCTAAGCTGCACTTAATTTTTTAAACTTCAGCTTCATTTTTGTCCCAGAAATGTAAAAGTTAATTTGCTCTCTCTTATTTCTATTCCCTTCCAGACTGGCTGTCATGTACCTGTATTTTCAGTTGCCTACTGCATCCACTGATTTACTAATTTTTTTTAGATTTTGCTTATGGAAACAACATGTGTTTATTGTAAAAAATTAAGCTTGGAGGCAATAAATCAAAATAATGACATGCATTAATTGTCCTGCTGTTAAATGATAGTGTGATAACAATATCTTTTTTCATCATAGGTTATGTTGATGTCTCACAATGATTTTGATTGAAAATAATGTCATCTTGGCAATTACACATGATCTCAGGACAGAACTAAATATAAATCACGTGCTCTGTTTTTTTTAAAGCAAAGAGGTTTTGAGTTTTTTGGTCCCTAAAAGATCATGTCCATTAGTGATTCTTTAAAAATACTAGCAGCGTCCTCTGCAACACAAGTGATCTTTGACTATGATCTGCCGGTGTCTTTGTTTGATAACTGCAACTAACTCAAGTCTGAAAACAAACATTTCATTTCTTGAGATTCACCTGTAATTAATACTGCCTGGAAGTTGTTTGGCTCAATTCTGCTGACACGCTTATCATGGAGGCTGTCTCTGGAACAGGAGAAGACAGCATCTTCAAAGTGGACAGCCTGCAGCACAGGCCGAGAGCTACTCAAAACAACAAATCCCCATTATGTTTTTTGCAAATTACAATGATCGCTACTTCTGAATTGCCATATTAGTTGAAATGGGAGAAGAGCATTGATATTTTAAAAACCAGGGAGATTTTCTTCTCAGCAGGAATCAGACTACAATTCATTCTGTGCGTTAGACATGTTATTTATTTCTTTTTGGTCTATTTACTGATAGCAAAGCTCTCCTATGGCCAGGATCTTCTGCAGCAGAAGGCTTCCTCTGCTTGGGCATGCTGCTGGAGCTGGGAGTATCTTTCTAAACATTGTTAGGTAGCCTTGGTTCCCTCTGTGAAGTCTGTAGACTAACACTGAGGAGCTGACATTTAACTAACAAATTTTCACTGAGATGAATGATTTGAGTCAAGTGGCATAAAATGACTTCAAAGTGTTCTGAAATTGAATCCAAGAATCAAACTATGCTGAACAGCAGCCTTCTGGGCCTCTTTTATATCCATGTCAAAAGTTCAACTTTTCTTTAACTGGAGGACTTGAGACTAATGCTTTGCATGGCAATTCCTGTAGTCTTAATTATTCTATGAAGTCCAATTACAAAGTGGAGTTTTCAAGGACCAGAAAGCTCGAACGCTATTAAGAGAGCGAATTAGGAGAACAACCAAATTCTGAACTATGTATGTTCTAGACCCCATTCTGCACAGAATCCTGCAGCTTGGTACTCACAATGCCTGGATCACCTGGTGGGGATAGAATTGCAGAGTTAAGGGAATCAATTAATACTATCTCTCATTTTACTTTTCATTTTGATCCCATTTACATTTGGAATTAAATTTTTGTTTGAGATAATTGTAGATTCACATGCAGTTAAGAAATGATAAAGGGATCCTGCATATCCTTTACCCAGTTCTCCCCAGTGGTAAAATCTTGCATAACTATATGTTGCATAGAATGATGACGTTGAGGGGCACCTGGGTGGCTCAGGGGGTTAAAGCCTCTGCCTTCGCTCGGGTCATGATCCCAGGGACCTGGGATGGAGCGCCACATCGGGCTCTCTGCTCAGCGGGGAGCCTGCTTCCTCCTTTCTCTGCCTGCCTCTCTGCGTACTTGTGATCTCTGTCAAATAAATAAATAAAATCTTAAAAAAAAAAAAAGGAATGCTGATGTTGATACAATCCTTTGATCTTATTCAGATCCACTGGCTACATATACTTCTTTGTGTAATCACCACCATAGCCAAGACAAATAACAGCCCATCTTCACAAGGATCCCTTGTACAGTCCCTTTATAACTATATCTGTCTGCTTCCAACCACCCTCATCTTTAACCCCTGGCAACCACTAATCCATTCTTCATCTGAATAATATTGTAACTTCAGAAATGTTACACAGATGAAACCATGCAGAGTGTAATCTTTTGGGATTGGTTTTTCTCACTCTTCATAATTTTCTGAATATTCATCCAAGTTACTACAAGTTACCAATTGCTAGTTCTTTTTTTATTGTTGAGTAATATTCCATAATATGGACAAATTGGTTTGCTTAACAGTTAACCTACTGAAGGACATTAGGGTTGTTTGCAGTTTTAGATTATTACAAACAAAGCTTCTGTGAACATTCATGTACAGGCTGTCCTATGAACATAAGTTTTCATTTGTCTTTGATAAATATTCAAGAATGCGATTACTGGGTCTTACATGGCACATTCAGTTTTATAAGAATTTGCCAAACTGTTTTCTAGAGTAATTGTGTCATCTTACGTTCCTATTATCAATGTGTGAATGATTTCTCTACATTTTCTCCAGCATTTTGTTGTCATTTTTTAATTTTAGCCATTCTGATAAGTGTGCATTGATAGCTCATTGAAGTTTAAATTTTCATTTCCTTAACAGTTAATGACATCAAATATCTGTTCATGTGCTTATTTCCACCTGTAAATATTCTTCTGTGAAATTTCTGTTTATTTCTTTTTCCCCTATTTACTAATTAGGTTTTTTTTTAATTGATTATTGAGTTTTAGAGTTGTAGGTATTAGGTCTACATAAAAGTCCTTTGTCAAATATATGGTTTACAAATGTTTTCTCCCAATCTGTAGTTTGTCTTTTCATCTTTTGAACAGGGGAAATGTTTCTATTTCAATTCACAGAGCAAAAAGATTTTGATTTTGATGAGGTCTAATGCCTCAATTTATGGATTACGCTTTTAGTGTCAAGTCTAAACATTCTTTGCCTTGCCCTAGATAATGAAGACTTTCTCATTTTTTTTCTAAAGTTTTATAGTTTTACATTTAAAGTCCTTGCGACTTTTAAGTTAGTGGTTTTTTTTTTTTTTTTTTTTTTTATATAAGACATGAGGTTTAGCTTGAAGTTTACTTTTCTGGCTATGGATGTCCAACTACTCCAGCACCATTTATTGAAAGAGTTTATATTTCTTCCATTGATTTTCTTCGGTAATTTTTTCAAAAATCGGTCTGGCACATTTATGTGGGTTTACTTTTGGGTTCTCTGTTCTATTCCACTGATCTGCATATCTACAGCTCCACCAATATCACGCTATCTTGCTGACTGTACCTATAAGTAAACTTCAAAAAGAGGCCGACTGAGTCTTCCCACTTTATTTTCCTTTTTCGAGATTGTTTTAGCTATTCCAGAGCCTGTGCCTTTCCATATAAATTTTAGAATAAGCTTTTCTATCTACAAAGAATCTGAAAAAGATGATAAAAACCTGAAATAAAACTAAATATTTCAGCTAATTTGTAAGTCATAGTAGAGAGTCAGTAGTGTATTAGTTTGTTCAGACTGCCATACAAAATACCGTAGACTAGGTGGCCTAAACCACAGAAATGGTTCTGGAGACTCAAAGTCCAAGATCAAGGTGTCAGCAGGACTGACGTCTCCTGAGAGGTCTCCCTTTGGGTAGCAGGTGGCTGCCTTCACACTGTGTGGCCACCGGGCCTTTTCTTAGTTGTGCAAAATGGGAATGCAAGCTCTCCTTTCTCTTTTTTAAAGGACACTAATCCTCTAAGATAACAGCCCCACCCTTAGAGTCTCTTTTAACCCAATTACTTCCTTAGACCTTGTATCCAAATGTAGCCACCTGGGGAGTTAGAACTTCAATGTATGAATTTGGGGGGAACCCAGATATTCAGCCCATGATAGATGGAATAACTAAATATCCGGGAAGCTTTGTAATAATTGCCATCACTTTCATGAGTGCTTTTAAGTAACAACTCCCCTAATCCTCTTGATTCCCCTTGAAAGTAAGAGTAATGTTATTATGCCCTTTTATAATTAAGGAAACTGAGGCCATGAAGTCTCCCTAACTTGCTTAAATTCACCCAGATAAAAGGAGTTGTAAGTTTTTAAACTATATCATACTACTTCTCTGTAGCAAATTATTAGAAAGAATAGAAAAAAATTGTTTGCTATATTTATTTCAAATAATTTTTAAAACAGCAGTAATTGCTTTAAGTTCAAATGCAAAATAGGAAATATGGTGGAAGAATTGTGATTTTTTTTTTTTTTTAAGCCTGCAACAATCCTGCTTTTCAGTATCATTAGTAAGGACGCAAAATGACAACGGAAACCTGGAGACTCCCTAGGAGGCAGTTTCTGTAGGAGATCAACAAAGCAAGCTCATTTTTCTTTTGTGGAGTCAAGAATAAACCAATAAGAGTTAAACACAACAAACTGAGTTGAACAAGAAATGAAAGCATGCCAAGGGCAACAAATAGATTTTTAATTTTTGTGTGTACAGCTTTCCTCTCCTTAGTGTCTCTCTGTGATGAATGAGGTGAACAACAGACCCTCTGTAAATTACAGACTCTGGATAAATTATGAGCTGAGTAACAATGCATAAACCACAACATTCTTCTCCAGCAACAACTGCTTTGCTTTTTAACCTAGGGGGTCTTCTGCCCAGAGGTAGAATCTGGGCTGTTTAGGCTCTCCACATGTGCTAGAGAGGAACTGAGTTTAGAAGTTACTTAAATGTATCGACTTTTTGCTACCTTTCCTTCTCTGTTTCTTGCAATAAACTTCTGAGCAGAAAGAATTAGGGATAGCGATTGTCCTTTAAAAAAAAATCATAAATGTGTTTGGATAACATGGAATTTATGTTGGCCACCTCTATTCTTGGTTAATTCATTGTTTTTCAGTAATTATTTAGATTTTCTAATAACCAGAACATTAAAAAAATATTTATTATAAAACATCTTACAGATAATTATTATATTATTGCAATTGATATCAAGTATCACAGGCATGTTCCTCCTTTTTCTTTCCTTATCTACATTTTTAACTAACTTAGAGTACAAGGCCTTTCTCTGTCTTGGTAGAGCACCTGGCAAAATGCGATAAAAATCTTCTGGGGAATCAGAAGATCTAGAAAAGAAATATATATACTGTGTAGCCTATAATTTCTCATTATGTGTGTGTGTAAATTTTTTAAATGGAAAGAAAAAGAAAAAATGGAAATCTTTTCACAGCTCACCCACTAGAGGCATACTATATACATAATTCTTTACCCATGTCATGAAAATCTATGCAGAGGGGAAAAAATGAAGAAAAATAGATTTGTCCTGAGCTAGAAAGCTGTCCATGATATATTCATAAATGACAACTGCTATAAGTTGCAGAAAAAAAAAAAACCCCACAAACTGTTAACAGCTTTTATTTCTAGGGAAGGATAACGGAAAGAAGAGAGGAAGTTAAAATCTTACTCCTTATTTAAAATGTTCTGTGTTGGGATGCGTGGGTGACTCAGTAGGTTAAGCATCTGCCTTCAGCTAAGGTCATGATCCCAGAATCCTGGGATCAATTCCCCTTTAGGCTCCTTGCTCAGCGGGGAGCCTGCTTCTCCCTCTGCCTGCTGCTTCCCCAGCTTGAGTGCATGCTCTCTCCCTGACAAATAAATAAATAAAATCTTTTTTAAAAAGTTCTTTGTTTACTACATAATGAAAATATTTCAAAGAACAAAACTGGGGAAACAGGGAAAAGGAGGAGTGAAAAGAATCAAGAATTAGGGCACACTGACGCAGCTTCAGCACTTGGAGAGAGAGCCAGGACCGTGTGTGTTGCGCTTGTGTTGAATGAACTGCAGGTGCCTGTCCTGTCGATACCTGTTCAGGTGGTAACTATGCAGAGCTGTTGGATAAACTTAGCTTGAGCTAGTGTTCCACCCCCAGAAACTTCCAGTTCTATTTCCCACAGAAAACAGTGAAGCCGTCTAGTAAAATTGTACTTTTTTGCCCTTTCACGAAACAAGAAGGAGGTAAATGTCACCAATTTGCCTTTGCTTAACATTTTCTTATGTAATTGGGTACCCCAGTAGAGCTTCTAAGTCCCTGTCCTGTGCCCCTAAATTAGACTGATCCTTAAAGTCCTGCAATTGAGCAGGCTTCTTCCTCTGACCTTTTCTGCTTCTGTTTTAAATCCATTAGCATTAAGGTCTGTCTGAGGGTACAATGAAATGTTGGTTTGCCAATAATCACAATGCATAATCAACACCTTCTTTCCTTTTGTAGATGTTTAAAAACCCTTACAGATATTAGCTTTTGCAAATCTTCTCTGATGGTAGTTGAGGAGGAACTTAAGCTTAGAAATTATACTATAGAGGATTATAGAGTAGACAAATGCTAACTACCAGTGCTTTTCTCTGGGTTTAGTCAGGGTAGGGAGCCGATAAGAATGAGCTCGAATCTGTGAACTATAATGTTTACTTAAAGAGTCTGCAAAGTATGGTCTGTAGACCCTACTGTATGATCTGGGAACTGGCAATGTTTAAAAAATAAAAATAATATTTTGTGACATGTAAAAAGTAAAGTTGGCCCTTGAACAACGAGGGTTTAAACTGTGCAGGTCCACTTACGGAGAATTTTTTTTAAATAAATACAGTATGTACTGAAAATGTATTTCTCTTCCTTGTGATTTTCTTAATAACATTTTCTCTCACTAGCTTACTGTATTGTAAGAACTCAGTACATGATACTATAAAGTAAATGTTAATGGACTATTTATGTTATTGGTAATGTTTCCATCAACAATAGGCTATTTGTAGTTCAGTTTTGAGGAATCAAAAATTACATGTGGATTTTCAACTGTGTGAGGGGTTGGCCCACCTAACTGCCATGTTGTTCAAGCATCAACTGTATAGGAAGTTCAAATATCAGTGTCCATAAATAAAGTTTTTTTGGAACACACTCATGCTCCCCCTTATACATATGTGCATGATGCTTTCACAATACTATTAACAGCTGAGTTATATTTGGGAAGAAACTGTATGACTCACAAAGCCTGAAACGATTACTGTCTGGCACTGTACAGAAAAAGTTTGTGACCTTGATTTATTTCATAATAAACCATTTTACCCCAAGGGTACTTGAAACTTATTCAAAAATTGTTTATTCCTTCTTTTCCCTGCTTCAAATGAGCAATATCTCTGGACTGTTAAATAAATGATTGGACAATTTTCACAAAATTTCCAAGGTAAGAAAACATTGGAACTGTGGTCCACTTTTTCCATGGCCTGCTGGAGCTTCTGAGCTCTTCAAACAGGCATTGTTCAGTGCCTGCAGTTAGAGAGTCTGGTCCTCTCGCCCCACTTGAGGGCCCTCCCCCACTTTCACAGGTTTCCCACGTATTATTATTTATTGTTCTCTAAGAACTGGTTTGCTTCCAGCTTTTACATAACATTAATGGCAAATATATTCACTATCATCATCAGACAGTTAATAGGAAGGAACAGGATTCCATGTTAGGCAGGAGAACTGCTCCGCACTCTGTCTCCTATATTTTCCCTTACCTCTTATTAAAGAAAAGCCTTTGGAGTATGCTACAACTTCTTTCTGAAGCTTCCTTGTTCCCCTTCTGCAACCTCTTTTTTGTGCCTCAGCAGAGGGGAGACACTCTTCTGGTTAGTGGGTTAGAGAACTTGAAAGTGTGTGGCTCAGCCTAAGGAATCGCCTGCTTAGAGCAGCCCCTGGCTCGTCTATGCTCCCATTAACGTAATTCGCTTGGTGGTGGCTTTCATCCTTGTAAAGAATACCTGGAGTTGTCTAGGGGTGCACTGTTTATTAGAGAACTTGTACTCATGGCATCTCAGTCACCTTCTCCCATCACATTTGGGCTTAGCAAAACCAACCCCTGATCTCTACCAATCTGTCTCGAGTATCTTATTTACTGTTTGGTTCAACCTCAGGAAGGGAAAAGATAAGCATCAGTTATTGAATTCCCAACTTCCAACAAAACATAAGGGAATATTTAACTTATCATCTTATAATAGTTTTACGTTAGAAATCCAAATATCATTTTCTACAGGAATTCTGACTTGCAAATGAATTCACTACAAAGTGTCAAAGATAAAAACTTAGTTTTCAATGCACTGAGGATCCCCTCCTCCAATTTCCTCTGTATTAGAAGAGGATTAAACTTCAAGAAAAGTCAATGCAACAAATACCCATTGAGGATTCATTACAGGCAAGGCATTCTGATAGAGGATGCAGTGAACTAAAAGCAAAATAAAACATTAAATCATAAGGTACTTGCAATCTAATTGGAAAAGAGAGTGGTTAAAAAATTGCATGAAAGTTATTATATGAAACAGTATATTAAGTGTCACAGGCAAGAATAAAACAATTCTCTAGCATTTCAAAGAACAGTGAAATCACATGGGATGTGCTGAATTGGGAAGGGTTTTGTGGGTGGACTAAGATATATGGAATTAAAGGTTTTGATCAGAAGAGAATGCAGCGTGGGGGATTTTGAAAATAAAGAGAAAGAAGAGCACGTGAGAATATCTTCCCATATCAATTCTCTTCTAACTGATAATCACAGATATTATAGCTGTGAAGTCTATTCTTTTTGATGGAGTAGCACTCTGCTTCTTTATTCTGTGCCCCCCTCCCCCGTGCAGCTGTCTATGCAGTGGGAGGTAATTTACGCTCATCTCTCTATTCCATCTGTCCTTCAGGATTGCTAAAGTTGGTGTTAATTAATTAAGTGACTGTGACGGTGTCTGTCCCAATGATAGAACATGAGAATGGTCATAGATAGGTGATTACATTTGGGGGGGAAAAAATTAAAAAATGTCCAAGCAGGATAATTAAAGGAAGCTGTTGATACATTACCCTATAAAGCTCAGCACATCGTGCAGTGGGCTGGCCTTATTAAAATGGAGACTAGACTGAAATGAGTGACTCCGAAAGCCTCCTGCTTCCGGCTGAGATGCAACTGAAAGCTACAGTTGACCCCACTGTGGACTGGGGACAGAGAACTTCCCCTGTTCCTTGTGTTGCCTTAAGTTGCCCTTTTTTACATCACCGTGAGGGTCAACTCTCTTTTCTGAAGTGAGAAGCAGCTCAGTTGATCTTTATGGTGAACTCTGGGAGATACAAACCACGTTTCTTAACACACGTTTTGATACTACGTAATGGACAATCTCTCAATATTCCTTTGGGGCTCCCACTGTTCGGAGGAATAGCCCACCAAATGCAAGCAGTGTCAGATATTAATGCTGAATTAAAACTGCAGGTAAAAACGGGGACACTGGCATATTCCTGTCCACCGGCTTGACAGGAAATTTATTTTGCTGTAGCTGAAAAGTAATTAACCTCCTCTGTGAGAGAATTCTATTACTAGTAGCTATTCTGCCATGCAAAGTGCACTACATGGAAATGTTACAGGCTATCAAGCAGAAACGGCAGATTTGTCTGCATTTTAAACTGAATTTCCATTACCCTATTCTCTTCTCCTCTGTATCTCTCCTTTCTTACCACCTTCTCTCTTGTTTTCACTGAAGCTAGAAATTGAGACACTATGGAACTTGAAAAAAAGGTTCAAAGCAGAAGAGTGCTTATAAGGATTTTGTAATACCTATTTTTTACTGGTATTTGAATTAAAAAAAAACCACAAATGTTGCTTTTTGGAGTAGTGGTAGTGCATGCAAAACTATGCAAAAATACCCAATCACAAATAATTGTACTATGGATAGATACAAGAAAATCATAATTCATTCTACTCTTTTCCTCATCTTCAATGGTATATATACACACATGTTTACAGAAGTATATGCGTAATCTGTAGAAGGAAGAGATTTGAGGATAGATACTGCCTGGAATCCATTTATAGTTATTTCTGCTGTAACACTTGTTTTGAAAATTTGCACGTTTGTCCAAAAGTGATTGATATATTAGAGAACAATTTGAACATATTGCAAATCTTGTGTTTGCTTATGCCTGATTTTGTCTATGAGAAACACTAAGTGAAGGCAGAAAGCTATCCTCAGCTGAAGAGAGTCCAGTAGCAATACACAAAACAAACACACATACACACCTTGGCCATCCCCAACTACCTCAGTTCTTCCCACATTACTCGCCACACCCATCCTTACCTAATGTTACCACTCTCCTTCTGATTTCAGATACTCTTCATTACTCCACACCAATGAGCTGAGGCCCTTCCAGCTGTAACCTTCTGTCGTTTTCAAGGTAAAGTATCCTATTTATTGCAGTATCAATGTATTTCTTAAGCAGGTAACTGTGCTAGGGTTTTTATTAGATCACTACTTGTCTCCTGAGGTGTCACTGATGAAGTTTTTTGTTTTTTTTTTTAAGATTTTATTTATTTATTTGACAGAGAGAGATCACAAGTAGGCAGAGAGGCAGGCAGAGAGAGAGAGAGGAGGAAGCAGGCTCCCTGCCCAGCAGAGAGCCGGATGCGGGACTCGATCCCAGGACCCTGAGATCGTGACCTGAGCCGAAAGCAGAGGCTTAACCCACCGAGCCACCCAGGCGCCTGATGAAGTTTTTTGAGTGCTATCCTCCTTACCTCATTTTCCCATAAGCCCTGTGGTTTCCTTAATTCACAATTTTGCATAGCACATTTTAAGGAATATTTGGGGCCTTAGAGCAGAACTGACCACACTTCTCATTTCCTTTTATTATTATGATTAATGTATGTGACTTGTGTTTCATCAATGATGGATATTTCTGAGTTTTCTGTGCATTTGTCACGTAAGTACAGCTGTCCGGTAACTAGTCGTACTTAGAGCTATTACACCAGAACAAGGGAATATCTTTTCTCCTGGAAAACAATTTCTAGAGTAAAGAACACAAAACAAATGTTTTGTTTGTTTTTTTCTTTTTTCAAGAGCTGTTGTTGATTTTCTGAGATAATAATAACACTCATAGGTACTTTGCATCCTGCTGTACGCTTCTGCCTGGATTCCCAGGCCCATATGGGCAAGAGGACAAGGTCATCCTCTTTGTTTGACAGATGAGGATTCCAAGGCTTTGTGAACCTAACGAGCTTGCCCCATGTTTCTGAATCACTCAGGATCTAATAGAGGACTTTGAAGTCCAAAGTGAAGACTGAAGTTCTGCTATCTCCAATGTCTTTCTTGCTGATTTATGATGTGCCAAAGGTTATTAACATTTATACTTATAGATTATTGGGTTTAGCACTCTTATTTAAGAAATGAAGATATTGAGGCTCAGGGAATCTGTGTGACCTCTCACGGGTATCCTGGTCAAAACTAGAATTTAGGACCCAGGTTACCTGAGTCACAATTAATTTCTCTAGGACCTTTGTGCTATGTTCTTAAGTGTCCCAGTGAGAGGAGATTAGTTCCTGAGAAACTGTTTATTTTTATAACTGCTGTATGATAAATCAACCAATGCTTTGTTTTTTTCCATTTCTTAAATAAAATAACATTCATGGTCATGAACTCCTTGAATTAAGGAATAGAATAGGGAGAAACCCATCACATTTGTGTATTTCCAGAAATAAGATAGGAAAAAAATCGTTCCCAAAATATCAGGTCTTTCTCTTTAGAGCAACATCTAAATGTGGGGTGTTCTATGGTAATGACCATTTATAACCTACTATTCTGGGAGTTGAACTTTACAAACATGAAAGCTAACTTGTAAATTTTTCCTGACAGAGAATAACAATGAGCTCCAGAAAGCAGAAAGTGTTGTTCATTCTCTCTGAGATCTGTCACTGTTCATGATCATTAAGGAAGGCAGATGGGATAAACAAATTTCTGGTATTTGACCGTTACAAGAAAGTTGAGATGGAAAAAAAATCACCTCTCTCTCTCTCTCTCTCTCTCTATTTTTTATTTTTTTTTTTTTCTGGTCTTGAAATAGCTTTTTGGGCTGTCTGCCTTCACTCTAGGAAAATGCCATGAACTGGTGGTGGTAGTTGAGGTTCAGTCTATTTTAGATGCCAAGAAAGCAAAGCCTTCACTGAAAATTATAGGGGATATAAATTTTAAGAATTACAGACTAATGGCTCCCTTCTTCTCCTCGATTGCCTAACAGCTATGTGTGAGTGACAGCCACGCATTAACAGCTTGCAGTCCTCCTTCTCAGGAAGAGGTAGCTGATGGCATGTTTTAGATGTGAAATGACTTTGGCTATAACGGTGGACTATAGGAGATTCAGGATTTCTTTTTTTATAAATTGGCATTTTTTAAGTGACAGGAAGCTCTAGGACTTCAGATTACTATTATTAATGAACAATGTTTAAATACCTTTGTAAGACACATTTTGAATTATAATATATTTAGGGCAGATTTCCATTTCTTTTTCTCTTGGAAAGTTTTTAAGGAGAAATAATTAACTTTACAATCTACTAACATGGAACTATTCAGAAGCCTTTTATTCTCCTTTTGCCAATCCTCTGAGCTAGCAGAGAAAGAGGGAGAAAAATCAATGGGTATTGGACCATATCGATCAACTTAATGGTCTTTGATTTAACAATCAAGCTTCTCCCCCACCCAGGTTGCAGCCTTTAAATTTTTTGTCAAGAGTTTTATCTCATGGGCATATGGAACAAGCTGGATTTAAAGAATTCTAGAAAAATAAGGATTTGTACCTAAAGGTGAACTAATGACAAAGTGTTTGAAATAAATAGACCCCTAGCATCTTTTTTTTTTTTTTTTTTAAATAGAGCTTAGCTTTAAATGTTTTTAGTCCAAAAAAATCAAGACTAACTCCAACTATAATATTCTGGAGAACCAACATGTATATACTTTATCTTTCATTGTACAGTTTTGCAGAGGAGATTAGCAATAGGGAGAGAAAGGATCCAGTTGTTTCTGGATCTATGGCTCCAAAAGCTTCAGTTTTACCCTTGAAGAAAAGAAAAACTTTTTATTTTCTTTCAAAGGTTGTAGTGTTGCTCCCCCAGTGAACGAAATTCAGAAACAGAAATATTTAGGAGCATTTTTAATTGATTTAACTTATAGACAGAACACAAGTCATCTCTGAGAAGTAACAGAGAGTAAGGATGGGGCATATGACATTTAACTTTTAAATGAGGACCACGGAAGGAGGTTCTTAACTTTCTAACAACTTTCTTTAAGGTTAATTCCTAAACATTGGCTTGAGTCTGGATGAAAATCAGAATAAAGCTATTTATGTGTACACACACATATGTGTACACACACACACATATATAGTGTTGATAAGTTATATAAAATATCTCTAGGTATAAAATATTAAAATGAAAATTACCAATTTTCAAGAGAAAGTTATACACAGGAATAGCTTAAAAAACTAGAAAGCAAATTTCTTTTTAACAAAGGTATAGATATCAGGAAGACTAGGTGGAGAAAAATTATACAGGAAGATATCTAAGAAACAATTATTTATGATACTTAGGATGAGTTTACCCGCCCCGCCCCAGCACCCCAGCACACACCCCCACCCCTTTTCTGGACTAAACAAGGAATAACAAGGGAGTCTTTTGTGAAAAATACGTCAGGCGAAAGAAGAACGATGGGAACTCACATAAGAGCATCTGTTCTGCAAAGCCACTTGAAAAATAACTGAGTATTAACGTGAAAGAAAATGCGCTCAGCATGAAACTAACCACAAGTAACATGGTAGCAGGGAGGCGGGGAGAATGACATAAGGAACTTGCACCCTACTGAGAGATAAGTTCTGAGTGTCCGAATCCAAGTCACCCCCTCAGCTAATGTGAGAGGAAGTGGCGGCAGGCATTATCCCAGCAAATTGCCCGTGAAGTGGCACGAGTTGCAACTGAATCAAAATCTAGAGATACAAAAGCCGTATTACAACAAATGAGATCGCAAATAAAATTTCACTGTTTTCGTTTTCTTTAGATACCAGATATATTTATAAAATCAAGAAGGAATTTTTTTTTTAATGGTTCACCTTTTAAGATAGAGGCAGATTTTTCTTTTTTTCTTTCTTCTTTTTTTTTTTTTTTAAAGATTTTATTTATTTATTTGAGAGAGAGAGATAGAGCCAGAGAGGGAACACAAGTAGGGGGTGGGAGAGGGAGAAGCAGGCTTCCCGCTGAGCAGGGAGCCTGATGTGGGGCTCAATCCCAGGACCCTGAGATCATGACCTGAGCCGAAGGCAGACACTTAATGATTGAGCCACCCAGGCGCCCCGAGGAAGATTTTTCTGAATTATCAATACTCAATTGTAAATGTGCAGTTTTAAAGTGCACATTATTTTTAGGCTTCCCTTTTTATTTCAATTTCAGAGACAATTTTGAACAATGAGAGAAGATAATCAAATGCTTTACATTTCCTAAAATTCTGAAAATGCTTGATTTTTATATCTGACATAGTAAGCATGCCACCCAATTTGCTACTATTTCAAAAGAGATATAATCAGAAAACACATTTCATGATCTCTTACTTTGGGACAGTTTTAAAATATCATTTGTGTATTTAGTTTGTTTATGTGTACAAGGAAATAATGAAAGGAGAAAAATGTTAACTTAGTTGCTTTTGTAAATATAAACTCTTTTAAAACTCAAAAAATCCCCACTATCTAAAGTTGACATGTTAGCTACTGTTATCTGTGACACTTCCTCTCCCCCAGAACAGAGGAAAAGTTGTCAAACAGATTTTCTTCCCCTTGAAGTCCCATATTTACTATTGGGCTATCAGGAGATTTCATGGTATTTATCTTCTTGCGTAAATGTAATGTCTACACAAAAATATCAAGAATTTGTGGTGTTTGTTCTAAACACTGAGTGGAGGGTTAATAAGTGTTGTTCTGTATCATGCTGTAAATTGTACATATATGTTATATAAGCACTATTATACATGATTAATATGAGTAAGCCATCTTTAACAATTCATGCCTTTTCTCGATCTCAACACTACCTTACAACTATTGTCCTTTCTTCCTCTTTTCTTCTCTAAATCCCTTGTTCCCTTGAAAGAAAAATAATTTAGAATGTGAAAACCAGATCAGTGTGCAGTCCTCATCCATGCCAACTTATTTTCAAACTGATCTTTTCTTGATGTGCTTGTATCGACTGCATCGAAAGACAACAACAACAAAAAAATCAAATCTACATTATAGTTTTATACTTCATAAGTCAACTGTCAAAAGCCAGTATAACTGATTTTTCTAAGGCAGATGAATCTTATACAAGACAAAATAAGATTATGGATTTCATTGCAATGAAAAGAAAGAGAAAATTTAAAGAACAGCAAGGAAAAAAAAAAAAGGAATGTTGTTATTAAGGAATTTGTATGGGCCATTGGAATTCTGATTCTCTTCCCAGTGTCATTAGAGAAGATTTTACTGACAAAGCCACCACTGGAGCTTGGGTTCACTAGAGAGCAGAACCTGAGAAAAAGATGTATATGTGATCTTATTACTGGTGGAGCAAAGCAGGGAAAGAGGGAGGCCAAATCAATGAAGTACAGAGCTGGCCATCAGGGTAGGCACCTGGCTTCGCTCTAGTGGAACGTTCTGAGGAGCTTTGTGAAACATGTCTCTGGACCATAAACCTGGAAGAGAAAGGAAAACTCATTTAACACTTTCACACAAAAACTGGTAGTTCCCATTAACCATGCGGCATTTCAAATAATAAGTTTCCTCAGAGTCCCATGTCTACTTCTCACCAGAGAAGGCTAGAATTGAAAGGCCCATGTTTCTATCTTGATGTTGTCACATCACCCCACAGGAAATGGTCACTTCTATGGTGGCTGCACCAAACTAGAGGACTGAAGTCCTACATAACTGATATTCAAAACAGCCAGTTTCAGGGGCACCTGGGTGGCTCAGTCAGTTAAGTGTCTGCCTTCAGACCTATGGACCTATGATCAAGGACCTATGATCCCAAGGTCCTGGGATCAAGTCTTGCATCAGGCTCCCTGCTCAATGGGGATCCTGTTTCTCCCTCTCCCTCTGCCTCTACCTCCCACCCCCCACTCGTGCTCTCTCTCTTTCTCTATTTCTGTCTCTCAAATAAATAAAATCTTTAAAAAATCCAGCCAGTTTTGGGGCACCTGGGTGGCTCAGTGGGTTAAAGCCTCTGCCTTCAGCTCAGGTCATGATCTCAGGGTCCTGGGATCGGGCCCCGCATCCGGCTCTCTGCTCTGTGGGGAGCCTGCTTCCTCCTCCCTCTCTCCCTGCCTCCCTGCCTACTTGTGATCTCTGTGTGTCAAATAAATAAATAAAATCTTTTAAGAAAAAGCCAGTTTTGATATAAATTTGGTAATGATACACAGTCTCCAAGAAAGAATAAAAAAAGGACAAACAAAGCAAACAATAAAAGAATGTGGAGAACTGGCAAAAAACACAGAAGGAAAGAGAATACTTTTTAAAGAACAAGTGGTAATACTTCATAATTATTCCAGAAAACCCCAAGTTAACATTTATTAAATCAGTTTGAGAGTGGAGGAAATACTTAGTCTAAGGATGAGTTAATTTTCTTTCAGCCCACTTTTGCTTAGTGCATAGTATGTGCCAGGCCCCATACTAGGTATTGATGGTCCACAAGGAAAGATTCATCTGCCTTCCTCATGAAATCTTGAATCCACTGGGAAGACATACAGAGGACTTACTACTATTACTCTGCAGGAAGTTTGGGAAATGCTACAAGGGAGAATGAGCGCAATGGAAATACTTTTAGAAGGCACCTGCCCAGTCCTGTAGCCCAGGAAGGAACTCCCTAAAAGTGGTATTTACAGAGATACATGAAAGGAGGCAAAAGGAGGTGGTAATTCTATTCCATGCAGCAGGACTGGCTGCATTCTTCACCGAGTGCGATGTATGTCACTTCCTAACACCACTGACATCCACCCAAATTTTTCTCTCCCATTGTCACGACTACACTAGTGCTTGGTGAATGGGAGTAGTTGGGAGTAAAGTGGGTATGAAGAGATGAGGCAGAGGAAGTTTTAAGAGAATGTGCATGATGGTTGTGGGGACCAGGGCAACCCAGCTGGAGGAGGCAGCCCAAGTTAATCTGACTTGCAAGACAACTGTACTAGAAGCATCTTTTAGAAGCCTCTTGGGGTATCTTTCCAAATCAAAATTTCAAAATGCGTTTTAATGATATTCAGAAGAGAGAAAGGAAGTGTAGGATCCTCTAGGTATCACTTGGCTATTCTTGCAACCAGGGGAAAGCCACACTGGTAGATCTTTTCCAAAGGACAGGCCTGGGCCTGAATGTGTGCTTGGATCATATGTGTTGTTATACATTCAGCACAAAAACTGGTAGCAATGACTAACTTTTATTGAGGGTTTGCTTTTATCATTGGCATTACTGGAAATGCCCATTTGTTTTTCACACAAACTCACTTATTTCTCACAATTTGAGATATGCGTCATTGTATTACCCCCATGTTACAGATGAAGAAATTGAAGCACGCACACACACACACACACACACACAAATTATGAATTTTCCCATGGTCATCTGCCTAGTGAGTAGCATAGTCAAAAATAGACCCAGGCATCCTGGGTCCCACAGACAAGTAAAAATTGACCAAATACCACATGTTACCATTTTCTTCTGCCCGTTCCTCACCATTATTTTATTAGAATTTAAAAAAAATAGTGTGCCACGAGATTATACAATATATGTTAATAAATCCAGGTCTTCTAGACTAGAAAAAAATGTTAGATGCAGGATATTTAAAAGAAAAGAGCATGGATCTTAAAGTCAAATTCTCAAAGCAACTTTCTGACTGTCCAAACTTAAAGTCTAACCTTAATCCAGGGATTACAGCTATCTGAACTGTTTTCTCACCTATAAAGTGAGGATAGTAATATTTACATTTCAGGTCAATTGTGTGGATTAATGCCTACCAGAGATCTTGCTTAGTAAATATTAATTTTCCTCTCCTTCTCCCTTGTAGCTATACAGGATTAATCAAGATTAAGATTTACAGAATTTGACTAGTGTGATTAAACATCTTTATATGGGTAGTATTTGACTAGTGAGTGTCCTGCTAAAAAGGATGATTAATTAAAGTGATTCCCGTCAATATATTCAGATATACTAAAGTGAAAAAGAGTTGTTCGGTGGTTCTGAAGTAGCTCTACAATTAAGAAAAAATATATAAAATAGTTTAGAATAATTCATTCATTTAGAAAACATTACAAATCAATATAGCAAGCTTGGAGCACAAAGAAGAAAAATATTTTCTTTCTTTCAAACAAATATTTAAGATAAAACAGAAGTGTGGATATCATAGAATTTTTGCTAATTTTTAATGTCCTATAATATGGTATGCTATTTAATATTTTATTTCCTAGGCATATGGCTTCAGATGGATCAAAATATTAGTTGGTAAAAATTACTTTTATTAACGTAACAGAAAGATTGCAATGTCTCTACTATTTTGCCTAAAATTTGTTGCCACATAACTATTATTCTTGTGGCCTGGTTGCAAGAAAAAAGATTATTTGAAACTTCCATCATAAAAATATTTATGAATTTTTCTGGAAGAATCCAAGTTTAAAATATGCATCTATTTAATAAAAAGAAGTAAACTGACCATGCCATCTATATTAAAATAAGTATATCTTGAGTAATATTGGTTTTTATCTAAAATGTAGCCCTCCATAGATATTTAATTTTCTAATGACAAAACAATTATTTAAAACAACATCAGTACTATCAGTCACAGTGCTTCCATCCTAAAATGCCCATAAAATACAAGGTGTTATGATTACAACTAAGGGAATTTTATTTGAAACATTATGGAGGAAAATAAGGCAATAAATAGAGCAAAATTAGAAAGTTCAGAAGTATATATTTATACAGTTTGATCCTTAGATTTTTTCCAAGGCAGAAAAAAAATGTTTGTATTAAGAGAAACTAGAAATTTATGTTGGAATTTTCATCATTTAAATTAAATCAAGTTTCTGTTATTAGAGTGGTCTACTGTCTACATTTTAAAACTTTTGATGTTTTACATTCCATAAGCTTTATAAAGTGTTATATTTTCTTCATGATTTCATATATGTCAACTTAGTTTTTTCTAGAGAAAATTTTTTTCTAAAATCTGTCCTTTAGAATTTTCAAATTTCTTGAACAGAAGAGTTATTTGTTAGTTTCCTTGTTAAGCTTATTAAGGCAAGTCAGAACCCCATAGAAATGCCCTGAAAATATTTAAGCTGAAGGCAAGTGATAATTTTCTCTGAAGGAATATGAAAAATGTAGTTATTCACCCTTACTCTTCCGTCCTATGTCTTGCCTTCTTGTTTCTCCCTTGAGCTGTCATCATTTTGGCTATAAATTGTTTATGGATAAATTTTCTTTTCAAGTTTATTTCAGAGGATATTTGGTTATCTTGTATTTTGTCATTTAAGGAAATTTTCTTCAATTCTTTCTCCTTTCCTCCCTCTCTTTCTTCTCCTCCTCTTCATCTTCTCCTTCCTCCTCTTCCTCCTCCTCTTCCTTGTCCCCTTCCCCCACTTCCTCCCTCCGTCCTCCTTCTTCTACTCCTCCTCCTCCTCTTCAACCTTCTCCTCCTTTCCTTCTTTCTTTCTTTTGCTTCCTTCTCTTTTTTCTTCTTCTTTGTAATATATCATATATTACCCAAAGGATATATTGAGGTAGTCCGGATGAGTTTTCTGCCATTACATTGTAGGAATTTTTAAATCACCAGAATCACTTTCTTTTTTACTAATTTTTAAAAAGCTAATATTTACATATTCTAAGGAAACTTTTCTTATAAAAGTTTAACATTTCAGCCAATAAGATTACAAATGTCCTCTTGTTTAGAGAAGTATTGCCCTACAATGCCTCAATACTCAGATGAAGAATGCAACACATTCATAGAAGACCAAAAGTCAAGAATGGCTGAATATTTCCCTCTCCCCTCAGATATATTGATATTGTCACAGTTAAAATCTTTCTTTTATTACTTGAATTGCTGTTTCAACACCAGCAGGAGAACACTTTTCATTGACTGTGTTCTTGAAATTGCTAAAATAGTCCACCATTTATAAGAAACTCAGCATTAAATCATGGATGACTCACCAATATCCCTCTTTCCATCTGAGTCACTAGTCAATTGCCATAGTTACCCTTCTGCCCAACTGGGTGCAAGTCCAGCTTTTAACTGGAATTAAAGATGCAATGCCTGCACCATAAGGCTCGTTATCTGAGTCTGAAACACCTGCTGCAAAAGAATAAAAGGCAATCTTCTAACGGATCATTTAATAATTGAGTTAGACAGGAAAAAGCAAATGGCCTTTTGTTGGTACTTGATATCATCACTTATCATCTCAAAGTGGCAGTGGACACAGTAGGAAGATAGTTTCTTGTTAAAGGGAGAAGTATCAAATTTGGTCTGACATAGTATTTTAACACTTTTGTATTTACTCCCAAAGTACTTATGGTCAGATCTCCCTAATTGCACACAGACATGGGTTTCATCACTTATTTTCTTAAATGCTCCTACAGGGCTGATTTATCAACACTTGATGTAATGTTAGACATAGGAGAAAGAGATAAAGTGAATCATGATTTTGACCATCAATAGCTTTCCAAGGCACAGTCCAAGTTCAGGTCTTCCTAGGGACCTCTAAGGCTCCATTAATCATAGTTAGTAGGTTACTTTGAGATTCTCATATGAAAAGCATAATTAGATATCTCTGTGGTCCAATTGTAATATAACAGTTACACGGCTCTCCCTTTATTGAGCTGTAATCTCTATCTAAAATACTATCTGACAACAGACCCTGGCGGTAAACAAAGGGGGCACCATTGGCATGCCAGAATTGAGAATCAGGCTTCAGGATGAATGGGGCTCAAATGGCTTCTACAGCTAAGTTGTTTTGAACATAGAACAAGTATGTCAGTGCTCAATGGTGGCGCAGTCCTCAGCTAAAAATCCTATTGTATTGACAGGCAATTCAGGTCTAAGAGGAGAATTAGAAGCAATAAGCAGATTTGTGCCCTACGGTAGGTTAATTCAAAATAAGAAAAATGTGGAGACTGGAAGAACATATAATCATACTAATGAAAATGAGTGAAAAAGCAGAATGTATAGACAAAAATGAAATAAGAATTTGGGCTGTATCATAGGAAGCATAACATTCACACACCAACAGAGGAATAAACCCCAATGTGGAGTTGGTGAGAACTTACAGAAAGTAGCTTCATCAACTTCTGAAACTGTCTGTTATTGTTACTTTTTATTTAAGTCAGAAATTCTTTGCAAATATTTTTTTTTCTAAAAGATCTTTTTTTTTTACAATAAGTGTAATATATTCTCCCTGATAAAAATTGACACAACACAGAATAGTAGTATAATTTATAAGCAGAATAAGAACTTGTCTTCTGAGAATTGAGTTAAAACAATGCAAAACAAAACACAACTCTTAATGTCTATAAACAGAAATATATAGAATAGACACGATATTAACATATCTAAAGAAAGACTTCAAAAAATGTGTATGTGAATGTTTGTTGAGAGATGATTGATTAGTTAGGAACAGTAAGGGGAGGAGAAGGAAGAAGGAAGACAGAAAAGCCATTTTGGTTGTCACTTTTTCTAAGCAATAGTATTGGAAAATGTTCAGTCAAAGCTTTGAACTCCTGGAAACTTCCTCTCAGCTGCAGACCTCTTAGACAGCTGGAAGCCCCAGGCTCTCTGAGCCAGTGGAACTGGGGTCATTTTGCATATAATCAGAGAACTACTCTTTTCGTTTTGATGTTTGTTTCAAGCTTACCAAGCCACCTCCTAATAGATAGGATTCCTACTTAACTTGTCTTCAGAGGCAAAGAATCCTAACACAAATGTTCTGTCCATTTGGCACCTCTGTAATAAACTTATTGACACAAGATTTAAACACTAGTTTCTTTTTTTTTTTTTTTTTAAGATTTTATTTATCCACTTGACAGAGAGAGAGGGAGAAGCAGGCTCTCCGCCGAGCAGAGAGATCCCAAGACCCTGAGATCATGACTTGAGCTAAAAGCAGAGTCTCAACCCACTGAGCCACCCAGGCACCGCTAAACACTAGTTTCTTAGGAACTCTGTGAACGTGAGGCTAAAACACTAACAAATCAGCTGTCAGTCTTGCTAGTAAGCCAAGAGGAAGACTTCTGATATGACAAATTTATCTGCTATTAGTTGGCCTCTTCTAGGATGGCATTGATGTATACATAGATACTTCTTTCCCAGTAGAAATTGTGCAAACAGAAAAAAAAAACTGAAGAAAAGAAATTTTCTTATAGACTTGAAGGTGGTTTTGAAGGATATTTTTCATGTTAGTTAAGGCATCCATAAATATTAATTTTCACTTTCATGCATTTTTTGGCAAACTTAAATGGCATGACTGGTGAAAAATTATAATTTAGCTGAAGCATGAATTTAAACTGTGCCTGTTTGAATGAAAGATTGTATGCAAGATTTAGGAATTTTATAAATTAAATGACTGAATGTCTGAAATTCAATTCTCAGTACCTCTGTTATCCTCCATGGAGATATAACTCCTATTCTAAGGAATATATTAAGCTGTTTATAGATAACTGGTGAAGATAACTGGTGCCATGGTGGTAAGACTAACTGCTAGCATTAATGATGAAATTGAAAAAGTCTAAGAAATCACGTAATATTTCATTTGGAATTAATTTTATAAGCATTTTCCCATATCATTAAATTATTTTAGACAGATTTTTATAGGCTGCATAATTTTTCAGTATATAGATATACCATATTTAATTCAATGTTTCATTTGATTAAGGGATCTTTAGCTCATTTCTCACTCTTAATAGTTTAATAAGGCCTTAGGATATTTACATGTAAAATTTAAATGTAAAAATACCTTAGGGTACAAACAATTTTCTTCAAATATCTGAAATTTTTCCATTTGCAAAAAAGGAGGTATTTTCAGGTTTCTGGAAATGTTCACAAGATTACAGGTGCTGTTGTATATAGCAGTACATGAAATCAAATTTGACTTGGCTTACAGCTGTTCTACAAGTAAATTCTAAGAGACTCCACTGTCTATCATAATTCTCTTTGCCATCGGACTGGGGACTAGTACTCACTCAAACAAGCAAGATAATTATCAACTCTTTGAGATTCACCTAGAAACCGTGATTTACAGGAGCATTTAAAGGTATTACTAACAAACACAGGACTCTTTTCAAGATTTAGTCAAGGACTGCTATTATATTTCTCACAATTTAACAAAGAGAGCAGTTGGGATTGTTTAAATGTTTATTCTTTGATGCTGAGTATGAACAACATTAAGTTTCTATCTTTACAGCCTGAAGAATACAGTTCCATTTCTAGTTCCTGAGGTTGTTTTGTTTTTGTTTTTGTTTTTTATCTTTCTTTTAAGATGTGAGAGTTTCCTGGTTGCGAACTGTTTTGCTTCTTCGGTAAAGTAGTAATAGTGCCTTTGATCTTGGCTTTGTAGGATCTTAGGCTCCTTTCCCAAGAGCATTTTAGCTCATTTTATAAACATCTAGTGATATTGTCTTTCTCTTTCAGAGACTATGTATAATGGACCAAAATTCTCTAAGTCTGACAGTATGGGGATTTTTAAAAAAATTCTAAAGTTAGTATCTATTTCTTATTTTAATTAGGGAATACATTACCTTTGATATCCAGAAAAATGTACTCAAACATTTACTTATAGTTCCCTTCTTGAAATATGTATTTTAATACAATACCTTTCACATTTTATATATTGCTTTTTCACAAAGAATCAAAGCATCTTTCAGACATCATTTAATTTATCATTATTATTTTCTAGAAGTCTAGATGTAATTCATTTCAACACATAATATTAGAATTAATTTCTTAAGCATGTAAAAAAATGCTAGTTAACATGTAACACATGAAATTGAATATTTTCCATCAAGTGAAGATTTTTTTTTTCTGGTCATAATTTTTCTCACTTTGTTATTATACTTAAAAGCAAAGGTTCTGACATCAGGCAGGCTTGGGTCTATAAATTATGAATTGGCATTATACTGGAGGAATTACATTTCTTGTAACACAGTTTCCTTATCTGTAAAATGGGCAGAATTATAATAAATCCTCAAATAGTTGTTAAGATGATCACAAGGATATGCACATTAGTTAGCATAGTCCTAGTCAAGCAAATTGACGGAAAGATATTTGCTGTAATTATTATATTTGCCAAGACTAAGCTTTATAAACAATGGAAAAAGAAATGTTTCATTCTGTCTTCAACTTTCAATATGTGTAGATAACTATAACTAGAAGATCTAATGTAACATATTTATTATCACTTCTCTTATTATTACCATCATTATTATTTTAAGTGTATACAAATGTTCTATGGTTTTGTGCGATGAAGCTAGAATGAATTGTAAATATATTTCAAATTATAATGTCCCAAAGATTTTCTTAATTTAGGCTGGTATGTAAAAAATAAATAACTGAAATCCTAGCCCTACTTCTCCTCTCTAAATTGAATTGGCACCTAACAGATTCACGTAAAGCTTTAGTTATCATTTAGAAACATGATCTGAATTAAGATTCTCTGTGGTATTTACTGGCCTACCACATGCCTCATGTAGAATTATCTCAATCATTATTAATTGGGGGCTCATAGTGTGTATGGTGCTGGGCAAGCTATTTTAATTTACAAGGTAAAATGCATTAGATACCTGTGGCATTTAGCTTAACTTGAAGTAGTTTCGGATAGTTAGACTTAATCAGATTGATTTCAGTTCTCTTTGTATACATTTGGTCAAATACCTTTGCTTGCTGATTTGTTCATGTATTCATTCTAAAAACTGTGCGTAGTGTCATTATGAGTCAAGCACTTTGCTAATACCAAGGGACGCGAAGATGATTTTTATTACAGCCCTGACCCTTCGGAGGCTCAAAATCTGGTGATGGAATTAGTCAAGGAAATGTGTATTTATAGTGATATGATAAGTAATTTGGGAAAATGGAAGAAAGACCATTTTTTTTTAAAAGCATATAATTCTGCCTGAAAAAAAAAAAAACCCACAAAAGACTTACAGGTGGAGTAGTTTTAAGAAAAAATAAATGATTTATTTTTTGGCACAGACAATTTCATTGGAGAAAATTCTAAAAATTAAATTAAACTGAAAGATTGAATTGAACATCCATGATTCCACCACTCAAGGACAATTATTGACAACACGTTGGTGAATATCCTTCTTGTCAGTGAAAAAAATGTGTGTACACATTTTAGATAACACAATGATGATAACACACAATTAATGCTGTTTAGTGTTTAATACTTAACATTCTTGCTTAACAGTTTTTCTTGTTCATATTTTATATAAGCAAATATCTACTTGAGGTGATTTTCTATGAATGACTAGAATCCCATGATATAAATATATTGAAATTTATTTAACAAATTTTATTTTGTGGAATATTTAGGTGCTTTTCAATTTCTCCTACTGCAATGAGCAACCTTGTAGAAAAAAGTTAAGAACATTGTTTATTATATTCATAAGATAACTTTCTTAAAAAAGAATTACCAATAGAATGGTATGTATTTTAAACATAGTCAAGTATTGCCAAATAAACTTTTAGAAATGTAATATTTTCTTTAAAAATTTTTACTGATTCAAGGATCTTCACTTATTCATCAAAGTGACATATTTGTGTCTGGTCAAATGTGTATTTAAATCAAAATCAATATTTAGTGAGAAAGTACACAGTTTCTACGTAGGGGATGCACAGTCAGAGAAAATAGCAATGACATCAGCCATGTTATAAGGTTTTGGAAACAAAACCCATACTGGTTAAGTGTTCTGGCATTAAACTATCTTAACTGTTTACAAATACAGTAAGGTAACTTGTATATAATCAGAAGAAACTTTAGGTTCCTTTCACTACATCGTAAAACTTCCCTTAAATCCGGCTAAGAACAAGGCAGAAACCATTTTCAGGACTAAGAAGCTCAAACAGTAGCAGAACTGCCATTTAAACCTGCTATGAGTGTATTCCATGTAAGCAAACACTTCCAGAACAGTCCAAATATTTATGATTCGATACTTCTCAAGTTGTGATTATTTGTCTCAAACAGAAGGAAAACATCCCTTCTTTCAAATAGCTTTGGTTAAGTAACAGTCAGAATCTCTGAATCTTTATTGAAATTTCTCACTGATAAATGAACGTTGGTGTCTTGATTGTTACTTTCCAAGAACATGATACTGAAAGCTATCTACAGACAGAAAGTCAGGCCTGGGTTCTTTTGGAATATTTAATCCTAATACACACTTATCTTTGACTCAAACAATTTTATGCAAGGGTAATCTGCTTGACTGCTAGATTTTACTGCAGGTGGGTTTGGAAGACAACTAATTTGGGTCCAGGATTAGCTGGATGTGTTATAAGGAACAATTCTCTAGATTGCTGATTCTGATGTTAATGACCCAGATGTTAGTAAAAGCTGCCAGCTGGGAACACAATGACCAAATTCCCTGCATATGTACTCTAATGATGATGAGTGAATCATCTGACCACAACTAGCGTTTTTGGCTTAACTGAATATTAAGGTTTGTAACCTCATTGCTTTAGCTTAAGACACAGTATAGAGATTTAACAAAATGAATGCTATTTAAAAAATCTCCTGTTTGCTGTTAAGTTTTTATTTTAATTCCAGTTAGTTAACATACAGTATTACATTTGCTGTGTGTCTGCTATTTTTGTAGATCTAAAATATTAACTTGCCTTTGTTTTGATAGTTTCATAAGAAATAGACCTAAGTTATGCATAAAAAGTTTTTGTTTGACTTCTCCCCCTATAGGAAAATAAGGAAATATTTAGTGACCTATAGATGCCAGCCCCCAATAACACCTCTACCCCTCTCTTAGCAGAGATGTTTCATGAAATCATTTGAATCGTATATAGAAGGGCCAACATTTGAAATGATGGTGTATTGTCTTAGATTGTGCTCTCTCCCGTGTATTACAAGGCTTGGAGGAACTACATAGATACATTAAAGATATGGTAAAATAGTTTCATCAGCAAATAAAAACAAAGTGAAACAAACGTAATATTCATTCCTACTTTAGCACTGTTTCCATTTGTGGATGGATGAACCATTAAAGGGAATTGAGCTTAGTCTGCTGGTCATCATTATGCAGTTGATTTAGTTGTATTGTGTACATCTCTTGGACCTGGGTGTTTTTTTTTTTTTTTTTCCTTTTCATGGTGTGAGACAACAGGATATGCAGCTACACTGCCCCATATTCTCCTACTAACATGTTTTCCCTCATGTAGATAAAACCTATTAGGAAAATATTTAAAATTACCCACTAAAATCTGTAGAATTCAAGTTCCAAACTCATCATAGTGCATTTGTTTATTTGTTCCCCCTTTTTTTGGGAGGGGGTTGTTGAGGAGAAAGGAAATCAATGTAATTATTTTTCAAATTTAATTAATAGTATGTGAATACTTTTTTCAATAACCCCTCTAAATTCTTGTGAGCAAGATGTGAGCTAAACACTAAGTATATCACCAACTTCTCAAGTCTATTTATACAGAGATGAAAATAGGGAAATTTTATATTCAAGCATATTCTATAAATTCTCATCTTTGTGCACAGCATGAAAACATTTCAGAACTTCTCAGATTGATGAAGAGAAATGCCTCATTAAATAACATAGAGCCCCATGCAGTATTATAAAAACTGCATGGACATTGTTATAAAAAGTTATTTCTTAGATCAAGAAAAGAGAAATTTCTGTGTAGAAATGAGGAAATTTGTCTGAAACCTGAAAATAGGACAGAAAACTATAATACATGTATACTAGAAAATATATATAATTATAACTCTATACATTATGCTGTGCTTACCACAAGTGTAGCCACCATCTGTCATCATACAGAACTAGAAAACCTCTTATATTAAAGTAGATTTTTTAAAAATTATGTATATATAGTATTTCATTATGGAAACTCAATAAATTGAGGTGTTTGTAGCACAATATGGTTAATATACATTTCTTCTTGATTTTAAAGGAAATGTTTCAAGTGTATTGAACTAAAATACAATGTTTATTCTAGCTTTTGAGTAGATGCCAGTTAATAAGCTAAAAAGTTTCTTTCAGGGCGCCTGGGTGGCTCAGTGGTCTGGGCCTCTGCCTTCGGCTTGGGTCGTGGTCTCAGGGTCCTGGGATCAAGCCCCACATTGGGCTCTCTGCTCAGTGGGGAGCCTGCTTCCCCCCCACCCCTGCCTGCCTCTCTGCCTACTTGTGATCTCTGTCAAATAAATATATAAAATCTTTAAAAATAAATAAATAAAAATAAAGAAGTTTCTTTTTATTCTTATTTTTCCTAAGAGATTTCATTATTAGTACTTGGTACTTTTCTGCATCCTTTAAAAGAATTAAAGTTTTCTCCTTTAATCTGTTAAAAGCATATATTGTTAAGTTTTCTAAGTCTTAATAATCTTTGCAGTTCAAGGTTTAAACTTTACTTGGCTGTGATATCTTTATGTATAAATCTTGGATTTGATTTGCTAATACTCATTTGGGATTTCTGCAACTATGATGTATAAGAATTTGGGCTACATTTTTTATTTTGCATCCTTGTATGTTCTATTTTAGTATTAAAGTAAGATAAGCCTGATAAAATTTAGGAGTCCTCAGATTCTGCCTACATTCTGGACCATTTGTTGAAGTTTTGATAATACTTATCTACAAATCAAGTTCTTGTGCTTTATGGGGGAAAATTTTTAAAAACTATTGATTACTGGGGAGCCTGGGTGGCTGAGTATTTAAGCGTCTGCCTTTGGCTCAGGTCACTATTCCAGGGTCCTGGAATCAAGCCCCACATCAGGCTCCCTGCTAGGTGGGAAGCCTGCTTCTCCCTCTCCCACTCCCCCTGCTTGTTTTCCCTCTCTCGCTGTGTCTGTCTCTGTCAAATAAATGTATACAAAATCTTAAAAAAAAAAAAAAAGAAAAAACCCATTGATTATAATTCTTAAGAAGTTATAGATATTTATGTGTTTTATATTTATTCATTAGTCACTTTTGAAAGATTATTTTTCATGAAATTGTTCTGGAAATAATTTATTACATATAGTTACTTATCATTCCATTAGGATTCCTTGATCACTACAATCTCTCTATTTAGATTCCATTTAAAATTCTACTAGTTTATTGATTGATTAATGCATTGATTGCTATTTGAAGATTCAGAAAAATAATCAGAAACAAGTGAATTGAGGAAGGACACCAGAATCCAATGTGCCACTGAGACAATGTTGAGTTTATCCTTGTTTTTCTTCCAGTGTCCCCTGGACTGAACTTAACATACTCAGATCTATGGGAATTCAAATCACGGTAGAGATAGGGAAAGCCTCAGGAGAAACACTTTAAAAGTTCTTGCTTAAAGAGTGTGAAACCAGGGGCGCCTGGGTGGCTCAGTGGGTTAAAGCCTCTGCCTTCGGCTCAGGTCATGATCCCAGGGTACTGGGATTGAGCCCCGCATCGGGCTCTCTGCTCAGCAGGGAGCCTGCTTCCTCCTCTCTCTCTGCCTGCTTCTCTGTGATCTCCGTCTGTCAAATAAATAAATAAAATCTTTAAAAAAAAAAAAAAAAGAGTGTGAAACGGGACACCTAAGCATAGAGAGAGTAGAGGAAAATCCTGGGTTTTGTTTTTCTTTCATTCTTCTTCCTCTACTGTCTTGCACCCCAAACCCAAAGCAATTTTATGGCAGCAGCTTTGACAGCAGGAAGAGTAACGTCACTGTGAGCCCACAGGACCCCAACCCTGAAGGTGTAGATTGTGTGCCTAAGCTATAGTTCTAAGAGGGCATGGCAGAACCTCATTGTGTTTTGTTTGTTTGTTATTCTCTCTTCTTCTGCCACTTGGCCCTGGCCGTGATGCAGTTGTGGAATAGTTACTAGCCAGAGGAATTTCAGGGGCGGGGGGGGGGGGGGGGGGAAGAAAAGGAATTTCAGAGAACTAGAAATTATGAGAATGATTGCAGAAAGTGGGAAGCTGTTTATAAAATTCCAATTTATGTATTCTGGAACTTGGTTCTACTTTATATACTAAAGACTTTAAGACTGAGTTAATGCACAGACTTTAGACAGATGTCAGACGAACCACCAAGTGGTACATACATGGAATGAATTTGAAGAGTGTTGCAAAATCTATGAAACTGAACTGACATTGGAGCCATAGCATGGAGAGGTGGGTGAGAACTTGCAGCTTGATTTTCTGTCAAAACAACCTGACCTATAGGTTGATCACCCATCAAAACAAGAAATTACCAACATTATCCATAGGACTTATATAAGACCTAGAGGCTTAAAACTTAATGTTCAGAATGGTCAGGATATAATCTAAAATTACATGAAATGAGAAAAGTCATGAGAATCTCAAATTTCACTGAAAAAGAAAATCAGGGGCAACTGGGTGGCTCAGTCAGTTAAACGTCTGCATTCAGCTCACAACTTCTCTGGGTCCTGGGATCCAGCCCTGGGTTGGGCTCCCAGTTCAGTGGGGGTGTCTGCTTCTCTCTCTTCCTCTGACCCTCCTCCTGCTCGTGCACTCTCTCTCAAATCAGTACATGAAATCTTAAAAAGAAAATAAAAGTAAAGAAAGGAAAAGACAAGAAAAAGAATATCAACATTTTCCCAGAATGAAATGGCATAAATGTTAGACTTATCTGACAATGTTTATATCTTTATTTTATTTTATTTTTTTAAAGATTTTATGTATTTATTTGTCAGATAGAGAGATAGACAACACAAGCAGGGGGAGTGGCAGGCAGAGGCAGAAGCAGACCCCCCAATGAGCAAGGAGCCTTATGCAGGACCCAATCCCAGGACCCCAGGATCATGACCTGAGCCAAAGGCAGATACTTAACTGACTGAGCCACCCAAGTGCCCACTGATAATGGTTTTAAAGTAGTAACTACAAAAATGTCAAATGAGCAATCATGAACTTTCAATAAATTAAAATGGAAAGTATCACCAAAGAAATAAAAGCCATAAAGAAAAACAAAATGGAAATGGAAATTTTAGAACAAGAAAATTCTAAAGTTCGTTGAATAAATGTAAATAATGGAAATAATGGAAAGATCTGGTGAGCTTAAAGACATCAATAAAAAGTGTACAACCTGAATTGCAGAAGAAAAAATATTTTAAAATGAGCAGAGCTCAGGATCTGTTTCATTAGCATAACACCTAATATTTGTCTCATCAGCCTCAGGAGAGAGGAAAGAGTGAGAAGCTAGACAAACATTAAAATAATTACAAAAAACTTCTCAATTTTGGCAAAAGAAGTACACTCACAAATTTAAGAAGCTAAGCAAACCTCTAACAGATGCAAACTCAAATCTATGCCCAGACACAGCATAATCAATCTATGTATAAAGACAAAAAACATTAATCTAGACCTAACTATCTAAAATTTAAAAAAAATGAAACTAATAAAAATGGAAATTAAAAAATCTCTAACCTGGATATCATAAAGCACACTTAAAACTATTCTTGAGTTTAAACAAGAAATCAAATGGAAATTACAAACTATTTTCAACAGAATTACAGTAAGTAGTTTTAAATACTACAACCTACAGGAAGAAGCTGAAGTAGTATTCTGAGGAATAAATTGAACTAATTGAAACAGTTGCAAATATTGAAAAGCTACTACCTAGATCTAGTCAAATTTAAGGATTAAGTTACAACCCTCCAGATTGCCAAGTCTGCCTAAACATTTTGAATCCAAATAAAAGGAGTTAAGACCTAAGGATGACGACAGAGGAAAGAAAGAGTCCTCCTAAGACTGCCCTCACTTCTGACACCAGCTACGAGTTCAAGGGTGTGCCAAACCATCCTTAGGTTTGATGAATTAACAGGAAGACTCTGAAAACTCACTGAAAACTAAGGTCAATCCTACTTTTGAGGAGTAAAAACGTAGATTTTTTCTAACAAGGAAAAGCTGCCATTGAAGATTTTAAAGCAGAGAAGTCACATGCTGGCTCTGTGTTTTGGACCAGTAACTATGTTATATATGGAGTTTGGGTTGGAGGGGGAAGAAGGAAGCAGGCAGACATGTTGAACAGAGCCTGAACTAGTACAGATAAAACAGGAATATTTACTTGCTTATTTATAAATACATAATGATATTTGAATGTAGTTTATCTGAGTTAATTTCTCTGCTTTTAAAATTAATTTTAGTTAATTATTCTGTATTTGTCTATTAGCATAACTCGATCTAATTGCATGTTAATGTAAATAGCTCTAATCACATAATTTGTATGTGCTAATGACATAATTAGATGATGCACAATTATAATTTTAATGATGTCATAAAATCTTTATAAGGCATGGCTAAACATAAGCTTACCACATGGCAGGAATGTGCCCCTTGAGGTCAGAGACTGTGGGAAGTGAGTGGAAAGGACCACATATTGTCAAGCTCAACCCACTCATTTAACAAGTAGTATTTTACCAACAAGTACAAAATGGGCATTTGCATGACATCTTTCTAAACTTACTTTCATCCCTGTACACCAAATTAGATTGGTGTTTAAAAAAATAAAAGGGAATAGGACCTTGAAGGAATGCAATAGTTCTTTGAAAGGAGAGGAAGTTCTTGGGATAAAGAGTACATTGATGCATGGATGGTTCTCAGCTCATTTAATTTATTTATCCATTCATTCATCTGACATTTGCCAGAAATCCACTTATTCTTGGACTTTAACCCAGGTCTGCTTGACCACAGAACATCAAATCTGAAAACTATGTATTATACTGCCTCTCATGAATAAAAGGTGGTCTATAATAATAAAAAGGGAAATAAACATGAATCACACAATACAATGCAGGGTATTCTGTAATAGAGCAAAGAGCTAACTGGTATTGTAGAGGAACAAATAATGAAATGTACTTTCAAGAATTTGGGAAGGTTATATAGAAGGGATGATAAATGAGTTACCTCTTAAAGCAAAGCAAAAATTTAACAGGTAAAGTACAGGAGAAAGGCAATTCTGTCAAAAGTAGCAATTTTTCAAAGATAAATTATTATTACAAAACCTGGTGTGCCTGAATGCCAAACTAGGATTTGTGTGGAGACAGTGATGATGGTGGACATTTAGTTTGGGTTGGAATATAAATGATATCATTTGCCATACTAAGAGTTTGAGTTCTGCTTTACAGACAATGAAAAATTCATAAAGACTTTTAAATCTAGAAAGTGATGGGGGCACATGGGTGGCTCAGTTGGTTAAGTGTCTGCCTTTGGGTTAGGCCATGATCCCAGGGTCCTGGGATCCAGCCCCCATCAGGTTCTTTGCTCAGCAGGGAGCCTTCTTCTCCTTCTCCCTATGCCTCCTACTCCACCTGCTTCTGCTCTCTCTCTCTGTCAAATAAAATAAATAAAATCTTGAAAAAAAATCTAGAAAGTTATGTGATCAGGGTTATAATTTAGAATGGCAATTCTAGGGGTGAGGGCGGCTTAGAGGCACAGCATGAATTACAAAGCAATGAGATGGAAGGGGTTTTTTGTTTGTTTTTAATTTAATTTAATCTTTTTTTCAGTGTTCCAAAATTCATTGTTTATGCACCACACCCAGTGCTCCATGCAATATGTGACCTCCATAATACCCACCACCAGACTCACCCAACCCCCCACTCCCCTCCCCTCCAAAACCCTCAGTTTGTTTCTCAGAGTCCACAGTCTCTCATGATCTGTCTCCCTCTCTGATTTCCCCCAACTCACTTCTGAGATGGAAGGGTTTTAATAATTACTTTAAACAAGCTAATGAGGGCGAACTGAGGATATAGAAATGGAAATTAATATGTATAATATGTCCATGTTCCAGTAATATGATAGATATAATATTATAAATACAGACAGAGATCAAATATAATATTGTAGATATAGAAAGATATCAAATTATGACTTACATGCACAATGAATGGGGAATAAAATGGAAAGGGGCAGAGGAGAATCACTGTTAGAATAAATGTAATAACAATAATAATAATGTAATAGTAATGTCAATAATCAAGTTAAGAAATAGGGCAACAAAACAGCGAGGATGAAAAGAACGACTTCGTTATGTATCTGTTGAAAATGTGGTCCAGCTAAGAATATATATTCAAATATTCCAATATTTTTCATACTTTAATCATTTGAATATTTCTTTATAACCCTTGTGAAATCTCATCTGTACTATAATTTGCTTAATTCTAATCTTTAAATTGATTGACATTTTTTTGCTCTACATACACTTATTCTATTAAGAAGACCTAGTACATTTTCATTAATGAAAACAAGGCCTATCAGTTGTCCTCTATGGAAGTAAATATTAAAATAATGCAATAAACCAAAACATATTAAATTTTTTCAAATAAATATAAAACAATATATCATCCTTCTAATAATTTATCAAAATATTGCATGAAAACATTTTTCCTTATAGGAATAAAACTTTTTTAAAAGTTTTATTAATAAAAAGAAAGTGTTATTTTTTGGGGGGTGTCTGACTCTTGGTCTCGGCTCAGGTCATGATCTCAGGGTCCAGGGATTGAGCCTCCCAGAATTCTCTGTGCTCGCTCAGAGTCTGCCTAAGATTCTCTCCCTCTCTCTTACCCTCCCTCTTCTCCTCTCCCTGTGCATGTGCACTCCCTCCCTCTTTCTAAAGTAAATGAATAAAATCTTTTTTTAAGAGTTATTTTGCTTAGTTTAATGGGTTTAAGTGAAGATGATGTTCTACATTCATATAATAATTCCAATATTTAGTTCTGACACTCACTACACTGAGAAAACATAAAGTTCATATGGTGAGAAAGACCACCAGACTATAATTTAAATGTTAACTGAAGGTTGGAGCTCTTCAAGCAGTAAGAAAGGAGGTGGGATGCAACCTGGTGATTGCCTTCAACCTTTCCCCAGCATAAAAGATTTCAAGAAACTTCTTGTGAAATAATAAGAAATATATATTGGTCTGTGCCCTTGGTTACTGACACAGGGCTCCTGAAATCTTTGTAAATAGGGATGCTAGGAGAACCTTTTATTCTAATATTTAGACTTTGATCCCAGTTTCCAACATAGAGCTCCACAATTCTTCTGTTCTAATGAATTGACTCTGGGTGGACTCCTGGATGACTCCTGGATAGGGGCTGGTTCTAAGTACATCTCTCAGCATTTGATAAGATTGCTTTCCAGAAAATCCAAAAACTTCAACACAAAAACCAAGAACTGCAACATGAAATTTTCCTTTCTAATCTTTATTCCCCCAATCCAATTGCTTTCTCTTTATTTTAACCTCTTTTGCTAATAGTGGCATTATTTACAAAAAAAACAGTCATAATAGTAATTTCAGATTTAAATGGGGAATGTAGTATTTTCCTAGTAAGATACTAGCTTTTTGTCTGTATGTATGTATGTGCTTTGTAAATGTGTCTACATATACGTCATATATTAAGATTAAGAATGTATACATTGATACCCATTTTGTTAAGTGTTTTAATAATATTTGTGATAATTTTCTGAAATCTAAAGAGGTGATGTTATAATTTTTCCCTTAATTCTGCTAATATGGTGAATAATATTAATTTCCTCATGTAATATTTTTAAATTCCTAACTTGCATTCTGTAAAGTACATCTTACTTGGTGTTATCTTTATAATATACATATGATTTTACTTGCAAATAATTTATTTGACATTTTACATCAATATTCATAAGCTGTATTTTTCTTTCTTTTGTACCACCATTATTGGGTATCAATTTATAGTTGCTCCATAAATTTTTCTTATACTGCATTTCACAGAAATGGTTAAGTAGCAGCAATACAATTTAAATTTTTAGATATTTGAAAGAATTCCCAGAAACTACCAGAGATTAGTTATTTTGTGGAGAGGGGGAGTCCTTAAAATCTCTCTCTAATTCTTTTTTGGATATTGTTCTTTTAGACATTGATTTCCATTGGAATTTTTATGTATTTCAAAAAAAGTATCCAATTCATATGGATTTTCAACTTTGTTTTCATAGATTTGCACAATGTATTTTCTTAAAAGATTTTTTATTTCAGTAGTTATTAAATTTTTTATTTCTTGATATATATGTGAATATATATATATATATATATATACACACATATATATATATTGCTTTCTATTTCTCAAATGAAATTACCTGGTGGCTTGTTTGTTACTGTTTTTAAGAATCAGATTACTTATTATTAGATCTGTATTTCTCATTTTTGTTATTATATTGTTTTTAGCTCTGTTCTTTGCTTCTTTCTACTTATTTTTGTACTTTTTTAAGGTCATTGTCAAGTCATTATTTTAATAATTTAATTGTTATCAATATATGTATTTAAGGCCATGCATACAATATTTATTCTATTCTTCTAATCATTTCCCTATTTTGCTTTTAGTCTTAGCCCTGAATTCAAATATCAAATAGAAATTAAAAGAACCATGAATAAAAATAAAGACCAATGTAGAGAGAATCTGAGGAAAAGTGAGAGACAATAGGCAAAGAAGATCCAAAATAGTTATAATTGGCTTAAAGAAATCAACAATGAATTACAACTAAAATTTATAATTATAATTCAAGAAAATTTTCATGGTATTAAAGTGGACCTGATTTTTGAAAGACTCCATTGGGAGTCTTTTCTGGGAAAATTGACCCAGGATAATACCAGATATTAAAATAAGGGGGAACAAAGTCATTTATACAAGGAAAAAAAAAAATCAATTTGTTATCCAACACCTTGACAGCCACCATGTTCAAGACAACATTGGAACATCCTTTAAACAAATGTAAGGAAAGAAAGTGTGACTATTGTATAAAGCAAATGAATATCAAAAGTTATTAGCAGAGGAGACACACACAGAAGAAAGCAATGAAGCAGAAGATGTTTGAACACAGTACAATTTTCAAAATATAATTAAACAATTGCATCTTAATAACACCTTGGAACAGAAAGTCAGTGATCCAGAACAAACAACTAAAATAGAGTAGAGAGGATATTATGCCTGTTTATATAATTTTGACTTTTGAAATGTACATTTCTATATATTAAAAATAACATCACATAAAGTTAAATAAAAATGGAAAAGAAGAAAAACCTCAAAATTATGGAAGAATGGAAACACACGTTTACATATATAATAAGCATAGAAAATTATTTTAGGGGATATTTGGATATAGTGTTTTGCATGATCTTACTTGGATATATTCTAAACTTGAAAGTAACTGCAACTTAGAGGCATCTGGCTGGCTCAGTCAGTAGAACATGTGACCCTGATCTCAGGGCTGAGAGTTCAAGACTCACGTTGGGTGTAGAGATTACAGAAAGAAAGAAAAAGAAAGAAAGAAGTAAAGAAAGAGAGAGAGAGAGAAAGAAAGGAAGGAAGGAGGGAGGGAGGGAAGAAAGAAAATAACTGCATTTTCAGGACTTTTATTATTTGTAGTAATTACGGGATTTTTATTTGAAATTAATTTGCATATATTCTAGGAAAAATAAAATAGAAATTTTAATGTTACTAGAGCTATCTTCTTTGAGTTTAAAAAAGACACAATTATAAAATCAGGGAGACATGAAAAGTCCTATCTCTAATTTTGGAACATGCAAATATTAGCATGAATTGGAACATGGAATTGGAAATATCAGTATTAACTCATATTTATTTCTTTACTCAATGGGAACAATGTCATTCCAGTAGCAATGAGCACACCCAAGTGCCCAGATATTCATTGTCCAATAGGACCCACTCTGTGTGTCTAATTCTTTCTCTGGCTCTGGATATAGTGTTAGTACCAAGCATAACATAGTCATCACTCTCAGATACTAAAACCTTCTCTAGTCACTTTAAGAAAATGTCAGTCTGTTCAATAATAATATCTAGTTCAGTGTAATTATGAATATTCTAACTTTTTTAAATTGATTTTAATCCCTTTCCCAAGTTTGAGCCAGCTTTAGTCAATAAGACTGCCATGGGAAAGGGAAAAGTGATCAGATCATTCTGTCTCTTCATATCTGCTCATACCCTTCTTCCCAGCTTTCTTATTGTAGTTCTGACATATCCAGCATCACACATGGTGGGAAGGAATAAGAGGAAATCTGTCAGGAAATTCTCATTTAACCTTCTGACTGTAAATTGGATCTGGCACTTTCTTTTTGGGCCTGTGACTAAACTCACTTTCTTTCTTTCTTTCTTTCTTGGGTAAGTGGGGGCTTTGTAATTTCTTCCCTCTTGGCAGATCAGATTCCAATAGCCTCTGGTCAACCAGTAGTGAGTGATTAGACCTGCACTGCCTTTTTCTACAAAGTTATCCTTTCTCTTGCAGATGGCTTTCTTTGGAAGAACGTAAAACAATTATACCCTGGCTCTTTCTCATGTGTGGCCTTACTGCCTCTCTAATCTGCTGGCATGTGTTACTTTAGTCAGACTCTTGTCTTTTAAATAAATACAAAATAATTGTCATGGTTTTTCAAAAGAATTACATCATTTACTCCTTTCTTGAACACTCTAATTTCATTTAGGGGTAGAAATTGGTTTGTAATCTATGGATTGCAACATTAGTTTTCACTCAACTCCTTTACAGGTCCACCCTAGGGGGTCTGGCATACCATTCTGGAATACGGGAGGAGGTGGTGCCTACTGTCTTTGGGTCTCAGCTAAAACTAAAACTAAAAACATTTCCACTTAAAGAGTCTATATGTTTGGGGTGCCTGGGTAGCTCAGTGGGTTAAACCCTCTGCCTTTGGCTCAGGTCTTGATCCCAGAGTCCTGGGATCGAGCCCCGCATCGGGCTCTGCTTGGCGGGGAGCCTGCTTCCTCCTCTCTCTCTGCCTGCTTCTATGCCTACCTGTGATCTCTGTCAAATGAATAAATAAAATCTTTAAAAAAAAAAAGAGTCTATATGTTTGATGTGTTCTGCCACAAAATATATTACTACACTTAAGCTAAGTGGTATTTGCTATTTCATGGTCTGATTTTACATGACATCTTGGGATCAGTTCTTGGGATCACAGTTTGACTTCTTCTTTGCCAATTTGAATACTTTTTCTTTATTTCTGTTGTCTGATTGCTGTTGCTAGGACTTCTAGTTCTATGTTGAACAACAGTGGCAAGAGGGAACATTCTTGTCGTGTTCCTGATCTCAAAGGGAAGGCTATCAGCTTTCCCCACTGAGAATGATAATCGCTGTGGGTTTTTCATAGATAGATTTTATGAAGTTGAGGAATGTTCCCTCTATCCCTATACTTTGAAGGGTTTTAGTCAGAAATGGATGCTGTATCTTGTCAAATGCTCAGAAAAAGACATTTAAATGATGACAGTAATCATTAAGATTTTACAAAGATAGATTTGACCTGAAACTTGTTCTTATTCCAGGCAAAAAAGGTATATTTTTTATCATAAATAGAGAAAACAGACATAAAATTGTGTTAAAACATTCGTAGAGCCGGGGCACCTGGGTGGCTCAGTCATTAAGCGTCTGCCTTTGGCTCAGGTTATGATCCCTGAGTCCTAGGATCAAGCCCTACTTTGGGCTCCCTGCTCAGCGGGAAGACCGCTTCTTCCTCTCCCATTCCCCCACTTGTGTTTCCTCTCCAGCTGTGTTTCTGTCAACTATAAGTGCAATCTTTAAGAAAAAAAATTCACAGAACAAAATGAAAAGTGATTTCAAAGGAACAGGTGGTACTGGATGAGTTGCTCAACATGACTAATCATTAGGGAAACACAAATCAAAAACACAGTGACAAACAGGTTCAGAGCCATGAGGATGACTACTATCAAACAAATAAAAATAACCCACCACCACAACCACTACCACCACCAGCACCAAAAATAGAAAATGAGGGAGAGGGAGTTGGGCATTATTGTTTAATGTGTACTGAGTTTTAGTTATGCAGGTTGAAAATAGTTATGGAGATGGATGATGGTGATAGTTGCACAATAATGTGAATGTACTTAATGCCACTGAACTTTACACTTAAAAAATGATTAAAGTGGCAAAGCATATGTTATGTATATTTTACCACAATAAAAAAGTGAAAGATAGAATGTAATAAAGGAGATGACCTCCTAAGTGGTCAGGACCAGATTAATGATGTCAGACTAAGGAAAGGAGCCTGCTTTCAAAATCTGTCTAATGAAAGGGGCTTGACAAAATAGGATGCAAGTTTCAGTGCTGATCAAGTATTGAGATTCCATTTATCTACATGCAGGCAGTGGTGTGATAGCTGCTCTCTAAGATAGTTTGATTTTCTCCTTCCCTGTGCATACATGCCATTCTCCTACAGGGGATAATCTTTGACTGAAAGACCATTTAAACTGCAAACAATTTTTTTCCTTAGAAAGATTCCAGCACTATCATAAACACATTCTTAGAAAATTACATTCCATTCACCCCACACATCATCTTCATCACCTCTCCATCTGTCTATTTTTGCCTTTCCCCAAAAAGTTTGGCCATGAGATTTTAATCAAAACTACTTAGCTCAGGTGACGGAAGTGGTGTGTTGTTTATCCAACACCCATTTTTCTTTTCCCACATGTGTTCCTTTGAGCTTCTTGCAATGTGGGAAAATTAATGTTTGTGTTACTTAAGATAAATTAAGAGAATAAAATAAAGCATGATAGTGGGCTTGGGTGAAGGTGGGTGGTAGGAGTGCTCATAGTTAGTCTCTATATTTTCCATTAATAAATAAATATTAATGTTAGGTTAGTTAGCAAGGAGAAAAGTAGCAAGTCAATATTCCCCTATCTTTTGTCATCTTATTTTCTGAATTGTTTTTACTGATTCCTTCCAAGCTTATGAAACATTGTCAGTCTTCAAATAGGTGCTTTGAAAAAAAAAAAAACCCTCTAATCATAGAAAAGTTTTTTTAAATGTTTAATTTCATCCAAAAAAAAAAAAAAAAAGGATTTCTAAAATGACCACTTTCCATCACTTATCTCACTTTTCTTGGGTCTTAAAAGAAGACACTATTCTCACTTAAAATATATTTTTTTTTTCCTTTAAATGGAAAGAATGAAGATGTATTATGGAAGTTGAAATCCTGGTAGCTTCACCAGTGATTGCTGTGTAGCTGTAGATAAGTGATTACTCTTTAATAAACTGAGATGAGAATCTTAATCATTAATAAAATTTGTCAGGTGTGGCAGAATCCCAGATGCTTGCATAATTCCTCTCAGCCCCTTGCTTAAGTAAAATCACCTGGGAAATATGGTTAATTATAGCATGAAAATATGTCCAAATGCAGGGTTGTGAAAAAAATGGAACAATGATTTAATTTGCAGACTAGCATTTGATAATTGCAGAACAAATAAGACTTGGGAAAAAAAAAGAGATCAAATCTAGGATTGATTAAGATATGATATGGTAGGAACGCCTGTGTGTCTAAGTTGGTTAAGCGACTAACTTAGGCTCCGGTCATGATCTCAGTGTCCTGAGATCTGGGATGGAGCTCTGAGTCTGGCTCCCTGCTCAGCAGAGAGTTTGCTTCTCTCTCTCCTTCTGTGCTCTCTCTCTCACTCTTGCTCTCTCTCAGATGAATAAATAAAATCTTAAAAAAAAAAAGATATGATACAGTATTGGTGTTTGAAAATGACAGGAAAGGAAAAGCAATCTGATGACACTAAATTAAGGGAAATGATGACCTACTTCTGCAAGGGGAACAACATGGATTGGATAGGACCTTGAACAGAAATGAAATCCTCTAATGATTTAAAGGGACAGGTATATTGAACCAAACTAAGTATATGCTGGCACATTAATTTGAAATGGTTTCTCCTCCAACAGGTAAAAGTATGGTGTGAATCTCACAAAGTATAGAACTTTAGAATTTGTTTCTCATTCATATTAAGTTCAAAAGAAATAGAACTCAACTCATATAGGAAGAACTTCCTTATTAAGCATTTGGCTTAGTTTATCCCTTTGTCAGTAATGCCTCAGCACTTAGAAGAAATTATGTTTAAATAACAGGAAGTTCTACTTATTAGAACATTACTCTGAAATTGTCTCTTTTTCACTTGTTTCATATGAATGTCTTATTAAATATATAAGTACTCTAACATGTACTCTAATAAATATTACCTTAAAGCCTATAGTATGAAATGCATTTCCTTCCTTCCTTTCTTTCCTTTTTTTTTTCTTTTAATATTTCTTCTCTTTTTTCCATTCTCCTTACTCCAGTACCTGGTACAGTAGTTTTTTACATAGCAGAAATTAGAAGATTTAAATTAGCCAATGTATTTTTTTAATTATTATTTTATTTCTTTTAGCCAATTGAATTTTTTATTGAAACTCATGCATGTGCATGAGTTTATACATATAACACATATAACAAACACATATAACAAAATACAACTGCAGGCAATAGTTACTTCTTTAACCAACCTTTTGTTGAGTGCTTTAAATATAAATAAATACAAATTAATGCATTTTGAAAAATATGAAAAATTTTAAGCACACAAATTCATCTCCTACTCTTTCAGTCTAAGTTACTGATAGCAAGGTGTGGTTGTTGAAAATTGACAGAATAGTTGTTAAATGTAAGAGCTGTTGACAGTTTTTGATAGCTATTTTCTAATATGTCATTCCATATGTACTCAGGAGAGCCAAGTTAAATATTTTGTACTGTTAATCTTAAGAAACTATGACATTACAGACTTTAAGGAAGGATTAAGAGTGAACCTGCATATATAGTTCACTGTTATACTCTTATTTTTAGAATCAAATTCTTTGTACAAAGTGAGGTTTATACCACATTAAACTTTCAGAACATTCAGTAAGAGGACCTTAATACCTCTTTTAGCAATGTTTCCCTTAGCAGAAGATGAGAGTATTGACTAGTTTGACAAAAGCATTCTATGTAATAACAACTAAAATTATTTCTAAACCCTTAAGACTTATGAAATCCTACATCAATACCACATTATGCTATAGTTTCATTTTTGTCTAATTTCTCTCTAAACTATATTTTTTGGGGGAGATTTAAAAAATATCCTTTAGAGTACTTTTGAGAGACTCATGTTTAGGATTTAATAAAAAATGTATAAATAAGAACATAAAAAATGTAATAACATAAAAAAATCCAGTATTTATGTGAGTGTATGAGTAACGTGTGTGTTTTAATAAAGTCATTTATCAGTGTTGAGCTTGTAGGGCTAAGGTGAAAAATACCTTATAGTTTATCAGTCCTTGGGTTTTCCTTGCTAACATAGTTATAAACATGGATGGCTGGTTTCAATTGAAGAAAAGCAATATTAATTTTAAGAAAGGTTTCCTTACATGCATTTTCAGTAAACCATTTCTTTTTAGTGATCATAAGCTTTATGCACTATCAGTATAACACATCATGCCTGGTTTCATCAGCAATTATAAAATGTCATCTTCCCAGATGTGATAAACTCAGCAGGTTAAAATGGATGCAGTTCACTAAAGCCCTTGACTCTAGTTTTAAATAAAACTTTTCCTATTGAATAGGTGCAAAATACATTAACAAAGGGAAAAAATCAGCTAGATATTTATTTTGCAATATTGCATAGTCAATAGTGCATACTCAGGAAATCTATAAAAGCATAAGTACATGTTGTTTTTTTTTTTTGCCTTGTTGATATCATTTGATGAGAATAGGAAATATAATATAAAAATATAGAGTCTGAAAAGTATAGTTTATCAAACACAATATTAAAATGTATAATATAAAGATATTGTGATCTCCTTTTAAGCTGTAGAAAAGGTCCTGAAAGTATCATCTCTAGTAGATTTCATGCTCCCATAACATCTAGCACAGTGCTAAGCATAAAATAAGTATCACTATGGAAAAATTGTTATGAAATGGTAAAAAAGAATCTAATTTCTAGACTTATATCAGAACTACTACTACTTGAAAAACTCAATATCCAAAGATGACAGTTTTAGATGATCATTTAAAAAGTGTTTTATATCCCAAGTAGATTAAAGGATGGTATACTTTCTTCACATAATACTTAATAAATTTAAATTATCCTCAAGAGCACAGATACCAATGAACAGTTTTGATGTTGAGCATTTTTTAACAGATTTATATAGAAGAGAGGTACACAGAATTTTCCCCATTTTTTAATTGGTGGTATTGTTCAAATCTATCTTACCATTTTGCATTTGCCTTGAGTAGCTATCATGTGTGAATATTCTCTTGTGTTTACTGTTTCTCCAACCAGATATATTTTTTATAGTAATTTAGTTTTTTTTTAAAGATTTTATTTATTTATTTGACAGACAGAGATCACAAGTAGGCAGAGAGGCAGGCAGGGGGGGGGAAGCAGGCTCCCTGCTGAGCAGAGAGCCTGATACGGGGCTCAATCCCAGGACCCCGGGATCATGACCTGAGCTGAAAGCAGAGGCTTTAACCCACTGAGCCATCCAGGCGCCCCTCCAACCAGATATATTTATCAGTCTTGCCAAGCGAACATAGAAGAGATTCAAGAAGTTAGGAAGAAATCTAGGGACAAACTTTTAAAAGTTTTATATTTAATTTATTTACCATATAATAAGAATGTGGTACAGTTCAAAATTAGAGTTCTTAATGCTTTTACTTCCAATAACAAAAAACCCATCTAATTATAAAAGCAATTGCTTTTGCATTGTGGGAAAAAAAAATTAGTTCTGATTTCACAGAATCCTCATCCTCCTGCTGGTATGCAAATAGTTACTTAGCAGGAATCATTGCCCAGTGAAAATTATCATAAAGTATTAATGGTCTGATGTAGGAATGTTCCATAGAAGAGAAGCTATCACTTTAGATTCAGAAAGGAATCTGAAGTAACTTTCTTAAATCCCTTTATTTAATAAATAAGAATTCTAAACATTTTTACTCAAATCTCTTTTCACCCTTTCCCAAAAAGATATGGGTTAGTACAGTAATCATAAAAACGAGATACATATCCAAGAGTCAAGTGTCTTCCACACTGGCACGAAATACTTGGAATTGTACATGGGGTTTCCAAACAGGACCTATAGCAGCTACTATTATCCCTTTAGAAGAGTCAAATGTGCCTATCAATACAATATAGATACACCCAGTTGGGAACTAATCTACAGGGGCATCCCAACACCACCCATCTATCACCCATCCATACCCAAAGTACATTTATTTTGTTTATATCAGTACATGTTTCCCTTTCTTCACCCACTTTGACCCTTACACACTATTTAAGATTGACCTGCAATTCTATTTGAACCACTTAGTAATTTTTTATAGTTTATAAAAATAAGCTATACAGCAACTATTTTAATAAATTAAGCACAAACATAACAGAAATATTAAATAATATAACAGGAATATTAAATAATGTTCTACACCTAGTTAGAGTCGGACTTAGGACTAGGATTCAGATCTCCTAGTTTAGAGACCAAAATTCTTTCCATCAACAAATGATAATGATTACCCAGGTTGTCTCCTGGTGAAAACCCCCACTCTGTGTTAACACTCAAGTGAAGGAATTCAATATTGTCTATACCATGAGATGGCTCTTTAAATTACTTTTCCAGAAACAATTCAGGTTAATTTGAGGGCTATTGTGACAGGGAAAATAAAAGGCATATATGTATGTATATATATATATATATATATATATATATACACACACACACACACAAGATTTACTTCTCAGTATTTATCATTATGCAACTTTACTTACTTGTACTTACCTGGCAAAAGTTTCCCTTAAAATAGTTTACTATGTAAATTGAGGTTTTAAGAACAGGGATGGAGTCACTGTGGGAGGATATACACAGCAGTTAATGGTACAATAACACTTAAGGTTTTAAATCTGAAGTTGGAATGAAAGTGAGGGCTTCCAGAGATCAGGTGATAAGCTCAAAAGAGGAAGGAATGTGATTATCCTACCACCCAAAGCCTCATGCTTTGAGGTGGATAAGTTTGTCCAACCTGTAAGAACAGCTTTGCTCAATGATGCTGAGAGAAGCAAGCTGAGAATTACCAGCGGTCTCTTGAGTGGACATGGCTCAGTAGTGCCTAATCCAAGGAGAAATGATAAGGCTGACTGCCCTGGCCAAGGCAGAGATTCAGAGGATTGTAGCTAAAGATAAACATGGGGAGAGTTATTTAGGAGAAAGAAGCAGAGGTGGATTATGCTCGGGTGTATACGTACAGCAAAAGTTCACGGCAAGATGAATTACATTTCAGGTTGTGCATATTGGAAAGAATGAGCCCAAAGTAACTTCTAGGAAATACAGAATAATGTCCAAGTTTCCTAGAGCAGGAATTTTCATCCACCTAGATTCTGCTTGAATAAGCTACCAAATTGGAATGTACTTCTTATGGAGACTCAATGCAATGTTATCAGGAGAGAAATGGGGTTCTCCAGCAGCATAGACTGCTATTTGGGGTCTGGTTAGTTTGCTCTACTCTGGCAATCTCTGCTCAAGAGTATCCACTTGCTATTATCTGTAAGTGGGAATTATTATCTTTACAATAGGACAATTCTAAGTATCGTAAGTAGTCAGATCTGCCACCTTCTTGAGCATTATCTCATTCTGTATCCCCATCCTGAGTTTATCTGTAAAGATGAATATCTTCCTTTCTCTCATTCTTCTTCATCCTTCTTTCTTCCCTTTTTAACCCACTGAGCCACCCAGGTGCCCACTCTCTTCCCTTTTTAAATCAAATTCTACTCTTAAGGGTCATAGAGTATCCCCTCCTTAATGGTTCTGGGTCAGGACCATCACAATTTTTCTCACTGGAAAAGCTGAAATATCATGATGCATCTTGGTCTAGGTAAGAGGACTGAGGTAGAGATGTTCTATAATAGGAAGAGAGGAGCATGTGAGAGTCCCAGTTGAGCCAATTTGATGCCTCTTTGTACTCTCTCCCTCTGTTGTGACTATGAATGTACAGGTAAAGGAGAACCTGCCCAAAAATAACAAGGCAATGAGGGCTTCAGGTTCCTCATGGGTGAGGCTCTGTTATACCACTGGGGTAAGCCATTGAGCCAAGCCAAGGTGGTAGTTGAGAGAGAAGGGAATACAGAATGGATAGTTGAAGAGAGAAATGATATCAACAGTCTGATACCAACTATAGTGACAGTTTACACTTTGTCCCTCTAGCTTCTTTTTTAAGTTTCTCCTTAGGGAAAGAAGGTGTCCAGAATCCTGGAGTATCTGCTTTGGAATGGTTTTGATAGACATAGAGATGCGCTGTCCTGATCCTGCTTCAAATGAATTTTCTGCCAGCTGTGGATTGTGTGTTCAGAAGGCAGCTTCCATTTGTTAGCTCTTTTGGGGTCTGCCTGAGCTGCAGAGAACTGTTTTCCTGAGGTCAAACCTTTCCTGGGAATCCTGAATCCAGTGACTAAGTGAAACAGAGATATAAAGGTACAGCTGTTTTGGCCAGATGAGCAATTCTTGCTCTAGAGTTCCTCACTAGTTTCCTCAAAGCTATGTTATATCTCCATCACTGTCCAACTTCTTCAAAGTTCCAAAGCCTTCACTTTACAGGCATTATTTGATAAGCATCTTGTACCCCAGTTTCCATCTGAGCATTCTCTTCTACAGAATACAATTTATGAGATTCACATTGTGCTACATCCAAACCTTACCACAAGAAGATAACATTAGATTTATCCCTAAGAAGATAATCCCTAAATCAAAAGTAATTAAGTCTCTATTTCATTAATAGCTATTAAGAGTAAATAAGCTGAGGAAAAGCAAGCTACCATTTCAGATGTAAAAATTGTGCATGAAAAGGATCCCGAGGAGAAAGAATTGTTCTAGGAGACTAGAAGGTAGAACTAGACTGAGCTTTACAAGAGAACTGAGCCTCTCTCATGAGTAGGGACTGATGCAGATGGCACACTAACTCTTCACATAATCCCCTTCTACTAACTAGTCCCTTGAACTTGCCCTATAAAGGATTCATTCTTGGCAATAGAGGGATTACTTGCCCAAGAGGCCCTTCTCTAGAGAAATGTGCCTGATTCATAGCCAGATTTAATTCCAGACACATTTATTAGTAAGAATATGTAGTCTAAATCTAACAGATTTATTGTACAGGCTACATATAATTGTCCGAAGAAATTTCCATGACCTGGGGGCACCTGAGTGTTTCAGTTGGTTAAGCATCTGCCTTCGGCTCAGGTTATGATCCCAGGGGTCCTGGGATTGGGTCCCACATCAGGCTTCTGCTCAGCGGAGAGTCGGCTTTTTCTACTCCTTCTGCTGCTATCTCTCTCCATCTCTCTCTGTCAAAGAAATAAATAAAATCTTAAAAAAAAAAAAAAGGAAATTTCCATGGCCCTTACAACTTAAAAATAAAATCAAGGAAAAAAATGGAAAAATGTGCTTTAATATAATCCACTATGTTGTGCACCTTCTTAATGGTAAAAAGAGTAAAAAACACAAAAACAAAAACAAAATACTTCCCAAATGTTGAGTATCACATTAATGGCCTTTTCAAAGTACTTGAACACAAATGTATAGAAATTTTGTATTAAATAAAGTGGCCAAAATTAAAATTTTTGAGACAGCGTAATGGATACTTCTCTTTGAGCTTCTGGATGTTTATTAAGTATATCTAATAATGATGTGCTTTTCAGAGTGAAGAAATAGCTAGTTTCCTATTCCTTAGCCATTACCTTCTCTTTTCTCTATTGAAAACCAAAACAAAATGGTAAGATATCTCACTCGAAGACTATATAAACTACTTCATAGATAAAGTTGACCGAAGAGATAGATGTACTCAGAAGGTGCAGAGAGGAAGGTCCAAGAATGCTCTCCCTGACTGGGATACACACTTAACGTAAGCTCTTTCAGACTGTTCTTTTTCATCCTCCTGCTTCTTTGCTTGAGTGCAGGTGTTTTGCTTGGAAGTCCAGATATTTCAGAACATGAGGCTAACTTGAAGATAGAGAAAAAATACCGAGGAGAATAAAATAGAAAAAATTGATCCTGGATTCTGAGGACTCAATTGAGTTGTCAGTAGTCTAGAGTGCCTTCCTCAGTACTCCTTTTATGTAAGAGAGATTTAAGTTTCCATCTTAACTTGCTATTATTTCTGGCTTCTCTCCCTAGCTCCTATATGAATCTGTAAGTGATAATGTACTTTAGCCTGGCAACCAGAACAACAATTATTTGATGCAATTTTTAAATGAGTTGAAGTCTATGTCCATGTTGGATTCAGATATTAGTTTTTAGTTCTATATGAGTATTGTCATTAATAATCATTAAATTATTATTTTCTCAACAAAAGTTGCATTCATGTCTTGTTTTAACTGGTGCATGACAATTCCAGACTCTGAGCAAAATAGTTAATACTTTGAGGAACACCTTCAGAAACATAAAAATCTGAAAGTGTAAAATAGTTTATGAATGGTTTGAATATTTTTCCATTGGTTTAAGCTAGATTCAGAGATATTGAAAATTAGAATAGCTTAAATCATCTGCAGTGGTCATTCACCCCTTATAATTAATCTCATACAAGAGAAATTTTTGTTAATTTTAACCACCTAATTATTCACTTATCTGCAGTTAGGGATTTGTAGCTACATGCTGATTTAATTAGATTGTCTTTAAAATCCTTAATTTCTCTTACTCTCATTTTCTCTTATTTAATAAATATATGATTTGATAAAAATGAATTTTTGTTCAGATACAATGATAGAATCTATCACCTGATTAGATTTCCCTTACAAATACACAGTAAATAATTTACTAAAATATGGGCCAGGGATTAAAAATTAACAACCCAACCTCAAAGCTAATTTCTGGGACCAAATTAAAATTAAGAAGCATAGGGTTTATCTAATTATATTTCTTGTTGATAGCAAAAACACCAATCTGAGAACTCTAGAAAAATGATATTCAAAAAATAAGTCTCCTAGTCTTTCATTTTGTTGAAGAACATTATTTGATAACATCTGTTTTCAAAATATATTCATCACATTAAAACATAAGGGTGTTCTCATTATTTCTTTAACAGTCATATTCAAATAATCTGCTACAAATTTTCTTTAAAGCTAAATATTGGAATTCTAGTTCCAGATTTGACCCCAGCATATTTTATTTAAAGCATTTACCAATATATACATTTAAGTTTGTAATAATAAAATTTTAGAATTAGGGCCTGTATTGTGGTTCAGAAGAAAATACATAGCATGAAGTTAATAAAACATAACAAAGGGCATTTCTTCTCTTAGTTTAGGAGTATAATTTCAATAAAGAAAAGACTTTTTGATATAAAAACAACAAAAATTTAATTTTTAATGTTTAAAATAGTTTTTGATGTTTAAAATGTTTAATGCTTCAAAACATTACATTCTAGCTCTAATGTGAACTTAGGGTTAGGGACATCTTTTTGAACTTAAATAGAGGTATCTTTTTAAAAAACTTGTTATATTTTAGTCCTGTATAATCTATTTAATAATACACATCTCAAATATCATTTCATCTTATCTCTAAAGTACTAGACATTGGAGTTAGTTACATAGTAGTATCTTGAAGATAATGTCTTTGTAAGAAATATATTATTCTTCTACCATATTGTGCTTTACACATTGTACCTTTCATATCTGTTCATAGTGAATCAATGTTATAAGCACTTTCTATTATCTCTATCAGTTAGTGTATCTTATGCCTTCAATTTTTGTTTGCCTCTTCAAATACCAGAGCAAATTTAATACAATCATGATCTTAAGTCTGATATATATCAGTTCACTGTAACTCTAAGCTAAAGAAAAATACCTTTAAAAAACAAAACTAGGGGCACCTGGGTGCCTCAGTTGGTTAAGCCATTGCCTTCAGCTCAGGTCGTGATCCCAAAGTCCCAGGAGCGAGTCCCTGGTGGGGCTCCCAGCTCCACGGGGGAGTCTACTTCTCCTTTCTCATGCTCTCTCTCACTGTCTCTCTCTCTCTCTCAAATAAATAAATAAATAAAATTAAACAAAAACAAAAACTAAACTAATATGGATAAACTTGTATTTTATATTCTTAAAAAGAAAAGAAAATACGTTTCTATGGGTAGGAAGAAGTAAATGAATGAATAGTAAAATATATAAGAAGTAAACTTTCCATTATTTATAATCTTATAAAGTCATGATTTACCCAGAAAATACTAGTATGCCTAAAGCATGATTTCTAAACCAGGTTCCTATTAACATTTGAGTTGGTTAATTTCTGTTACAGAGGATGTTAAATAGTATCGCTGGCCTCTATCAACTTGATGCCAATAGCACATTCCCAATTATGGGAATCAAAAATGTCTCCAGACATTGCCAAATATCTCCAGGGAGAAGGGATGCAAAATCTCCCATGGTTGATAACCAGTGATCTAGAGGAATGAGAAGGATATTTTAAATGTTTTATATGTAAACATACTAATTAAGAGATAGTATAAAATCAGCTTTAGATGTAGCATGTCAACAAGTCCAGACACATCATATTCACACAATTTAACATCGTTTCTGAGCAGTGGTCTAGTGGTATCAACTTCACCTTTCTTGTCATACACAAGATACTGTAAAATACACACTGTTTCTTTCTTAGATTTAATTATCTTATGTCTCAAACGATCCTTGGAAATTTCTATTTGTGGACAAGAAAATTTTCTAGAGATGTTTTATTCATCGATGCTTTCATAATAATTGTTTAAATATTTGCATTTGTTATAGGATATGTTTCCATTTTTGTATGTGCCAACCCATTGGGGAGCTGTGCTTATTTACAGACTCACTGGTACTGTTTTTTAGGAGATATTAGTTCTGTTAGAGAATTAGTCTTCTTATGATTTGTTTCAAAATTAAAGATTAAAGCAATTCATATGAAATTTGAATAATCATAGAGCTTATTTTATCTTTGCCTTTGTTTTAATACAAAGGACTAATAATCATTATTTTAAAACAGCATTTTCTTTAACTTTTACTATATAAAACTTCAAACATATAAAAATGGTAAAATAGAATAACAAACCTCTATATACCCATTATCCAACAAATGAATCCCCGTAATCAAATATTCAGTCACTGTTCAAAACTCCGTGATTGTCTCATTAGATTTATGTTGCTTATTCAATTTAAGATCTAAAGAAACACCATATATTACAGTTAAGACTCTTACCCTGAAAGTTTTCTCTCTACCTCTTAATTTTTCCTTGCAATTTATTTATTTATTCTTTGTGGGAGAGGGAAGAAACCAGGTTGTTTGTTCTACAGAGTTTCACATAATCAAGATTCTGTTCATCGCATCCTCATATGATAGTTTTCATGTTTTCTGTCATGAACAGTTTCAAGAATGTTGGAGAAGAATATTTCATATCTGGTGTTATGTACTTTCATCAGAAAGCCCATTTTTTTTGGGAAAAAAAATAGAATGTTAGGATTGATTAATTTAGTATGCATTGCAAAATGGTGGATATTCTAATTCAATCATTTCTTCTTTATTTATTTGTTAGGATACTTCCATATAGAGGTACTTCTGGCCAACTATTTGATTACCCTGAGGCAGAATTTGTATAGGAAAAAATGGAATGAATTCTAGGTATTTTTTATAGCCATTTTCAAAATAATGAGTCGCTTACCTGACATTCTCTATTACTGACCAAAACAACAACAGTAACAACAGCAAAACAAACCAAAACAAACAAAAACAAAGAAAACAAAACTCATGACTACTTTTATCTTATTTTCTTTAGTAGTATAATGACATTATGGATTGAACTATATATGATGTATTATAATTTATTATCATTATAATTCCTATTAATGATCATACTCAACCAGTCTCATCTTTGGCCATGAGGAATCACTTCAGATTGGCTCCTTCATTCTTTGGACACAATCCTTGATACTGGTAGTCTTTGAGAGCTTTCTTGCTTTGTTGTATGGCAAGACATTTCAGGCTCATTTTTTATATTGTTAAGCCCCAGATTTACTTCTACAAACTGCTTAGAATTAAGTAAGCAAATTATATGTTTGTGAGAAAGTTATATCACTGATAACAATTGTAGAAGAATGGACTTCCTGAAATTACATGATTAGGTAGTAGCTGACTGTTGATAGAAATAGCAATTTATTTTTTCTCATTTGCTGAAGACTCTATCTTTCCTTCACCTTATATTCATACTCATGTGAATTTGCTTTTAGATATTTATTACCTTTCCTTCCCTCATCCTTCCATTCTTTCTTCCCTGTCTTCCTCCCTCCCTTCCTTCCTCCCTCTTTCCATTCTTTCATTAACTCATTATTCCATCTAGTCTTTCTTTATAAACCACAAGATAAAGATCTAAACGTGACCTCCCTCCCCCAATTTTCTAACACCACTTATGGAATCATTCTTTCCTCCCCAATGGTTTGGAATGTTATCTTAATGACATACTAGATTTTTTCATAATCACATCAGTTTCAGAATTTTATATTCAATTTCATTAATTGTAACTACTTTTCTAATAGTATCATTATCTTAACCTTTAGAGAATTTAATTCTAGTTTAATATCTTAGAGTATAGATACGTTCTCATTGTTATTATTTTAAAATATTTTATTTTCCATCATTGCCCATTTATCTTTCCAAATGAAATCTAACATCATTTTGTAATGTTCATAAGTTACTTTGATATGTTGATGAATATTGTAAACCAATTTAGGGATAATTAGAATCCAAAAAATTTAAAAATCCTCATCTATCAACACATTATATCTTTCCATTTACACAAATGTTATTGGTTTTTTAAATTTTTTTAAGCATTGTCATTTGCTCAAGTTTATTTTTAGGAAATGTATATCTTGATTGACAGTGAAGATGACAATTTATTTTCTTTGTTTTTTTCTAATAGTTATTAGTAGTTTGGGAAGCTATTTTTTTAATATTTGTTTTGTAAACAAGTACATTACACTTGTAAAGATTGTCCTCCAGAGCACCTTTCCTCTAATCTGAATAAGACCCTACTGAAACACTCATGAAATCCAGGCATAAGCTCAAATAGTAATTTTCTGCTGCCTACTGAGTATTCAGATACTGTCAGATTATAAGAAACTAAACTTCCTGCTCAGCTGTGACCAAGGCTTTAATAAAGACAGGTCCCTTATACTATTTGTATTGCTGCACAGATTCTATTTTAACCCCATGTCCAACGCTTACAGAGAAGCAGTTGTTTAAAATACAGGGGAGGAAGACTCCATTGATTTCTAAACTGTTGTTCATTCAACTATTAAATTAATAGGGATGAGTTGTCAGCATGTCAGGATTCTTACTACATGGTCTATGCTTCAGTATAGGAGGAGACTTGTGATTCTGGATAGATGTGAAAGTAGGTTAACCATGGCAGACCTCCCTGCCTTTTTTGAAATTTAATACTGTTATATAGTGTACATGGATTGGCAAATATAAAGTTTCTAAAAATAGCTTCTAAAATAATTAATTTTTAGTGAAGTATAGATTTGTCAAAAAAGAAGGCAATAAAGTTGATTGCTAATATGTAACACTACTATAGATATTTTATTTTGTTACTTTAAAAAAACTACACAACTATGAATAAGTATGCATTTTACAATAACTTTTTCATGCCTTGCTTCTTTGGAACCTTAAGAAGTTTGGGGACCAGACAGGGAAGAGTATTTTCTTCACTATTAATCATTCATTTAGCACATATTTAATGAGTACATCCTAAGTGTCATGATGGAAACTGAACTCAAGGGCTCAAGATAAAAGGCATCATCCTTTTGTACCAGGATTTTACAATCTATTGGGAGAAATAGGCAACAAGAAAAATGATAATGGTAACTGTGTGATAAATATGGTGAGAGAAATAAGTATGAAAGAATAAGCAGAAACACCTCAACCAAAGTGGAAGAATGAGACTCCTACTCAAAGTAATGACCAAGTCTTGGATGTTGAATAGGAAAGAACCAAATGTAGAATGGAAGGAAAAGTGGATGGTTTAGGATGTGTAAAATCATGACATTCCCTTATAGAAATAATAAATTAATGAAAAGTTTTAACCAAGGAATGATAGTATGGCAATAGTACTTTAGATTGAGTATATGGCTGTCATGTAGAAATTTGTAGTAAGAATGTTAAGAAAATGAGTTTGGACTAAGGTAGTATCTGTAAGATTAAAAGTAAGGGATGAATCCAAAGGATACAATGGAGAAAATATTATTTATAAGACTCATTGCCAAACTGAATTTAATGGTCAGTGATGTGTGAGAAATTAAAAGTGATTTGTATGTTGAGATTTGGGTATTTATTTAGAGATAAGGAAGAGAGATGAATAAGTAAAATTGGGAGCAATATTGGACATGTCAAATTTGGGTTCTCTTTCTCTGAAAGTCTGTCGTGGTGAGCTGTAGTATAATGATTCCCAAAAATGTCCACATCCCTACCCCCCCAGAATCTGTGAATCTATTAAGTTACATGATAAAAGAATTGGAATGTGTAGATACAAGTGAGATTACTTACAGCTGACCTTAAAATAGGCAGATTATCTGGATCCTGGATTAACCACACGTGCCCAATGTAATCATGTAAATTCTCAAAAGTGAAAGAGGAAAGCAGAAGAGTGGGCCAGACAGAATGCAAGGTGAGAAGGTGATTCTCTTTCTCACTTTGCTGACTCTAAAGATAGAAGAAATGATTAACAAACCAAGAAATATGAGCAGCCTTTAGAAGGTGGAGACAGCCTTCAGTTTATAGGCAGCAAGAAAATGGTAATCTCAGTAAGGAACTAAATTCTGTTAACAACCCAAAAAAATAGTAAAGGGAATCTCCCCTAGAACCTCTAACCTTTCCATAAAAGACCACAAGAGAAGTTGAGGTAGAGGTTTATTATTCACACTGATGGAAGTACATGGCAAGCAGGTCTTGAGGGGTCACACAGGGTGGTCAAGTTAGAGTGAGGCAGAAACAATGACAGGTCCTGAAGCATATGCCTTTATTAGGGTCAGTAGGTAGATTGCTTTGGGGCTGTAGGGCTAAATCCAGAATGGTTAATTCAAACCTAGAAGAGCAGGGTTTTGGTAATTTCACAAGTATCTTATCTAAAGGGTGAATAAGAGGAAGGCCATAGGAGGTGGGGAAGACTGTTTATCACAACAGCTATTGGGGAGTCATATCAGGAACTTATGTTCCCATGTCATGCTTTTGAGTCTGCAGGCTGTTATCAAGGACATGCATTTGCATGAGGGACTAGTGTTGAGATAAGACTCCCCAAGAGCCACTTACCCAAACAAAATGGGTGCTGAAGCAGCAATACCATGGATTGGCTTAATTAAACTATGGATAGTAAGGATTTGTTTGTTTGCTTGTTTACTCAGGAAAATTTCTAGCAAAGTAAAGGGAAGAGAATATTAATAAATATTAATGATAGCTACCATGAAACGATTTGCTTGTTGTAACCCAAGCCCTGAGCTAAGCACTTTATATGAATTAGTTCATGTCTTCCCTCTAGTATCCTTTGAGGTTGGCATTAATAATACTAGTTCATATATGAGGAATCTGAGGTTTAGTTAGATAAATTATATGGCCCACTTTAGAGTCCATATTCACACTCAAATCTGCCCTTAGCCTCTCTGGGATCCACTTTTGCTTCCAAGTTCTAAAGGGTACAAAATTTAAAGTCAGGAAAGCCATTCTGAGTACAATAGTTCTTTTTTTGCTAAGATATCAGTTTTTACCAAAGAATTCTTGCATTTCCTGGGAGGACTCAAGATGAAGCCACTGTTCTGGAAGGAGTTACAACCACTCCGCTGAATCTCGTTTAAGTCTAGATCATGCGCAATTGCAGTGTGGACCTATATGGAAGTTTGTTCTCATTTTAATGTAACTCCAATACACTCCAGACAGTATGTATAGGTAATTGTGGTAAATGATTATTGTAAATTGTGCTTCTTGATTTTGAATTGCAGCTTTCATATTAATAATCAGGCTATAACCAAAACACTTATCTATCTATTATTATGGCCAGAACTAATCAATCCCTTTAATTTTGCTGTCTTTCTGGCCCTACTTTATTTTCCATCTTTTAAGGGAGACTGACAAACAATGAGGCAGAAAATACCTTCCAAACTCACTAAGTTAAAAAAGTTCCCTTTAATAATTTTGTTTTCCTGAATACATATAAAAAGGAGAAATCTACAATTAAAATATTTACTTTCTCAGGTCAGCAATCCACTCATTATATTTTAAAATTAAATAACTGTTCAAGTAAAACAAACTAATGGTCATGGCGTGGGGGAGTCATGAGGATGGGTGATACAGGTGAAGGGGATTAAAGAGTATACTTAACATGATGAGGACTAACTAATGTTGAATTGTTGAATCACTATATTGTACACCAGAAACTAATATAACACTGTATGTTAACTATACTGGAATTAAAATTAAAAAAAACTTAATAAAAATTAAATGAAAAGATAGTAATCTATTTTCCTACCTTACATTTCTCTGTCCCCCCTTATTACTCACTCACTACACAGGGATTCAGTTCCCACACAGCTATCTTTGGTTTCCACTTCTGTCCTCAGACCAGGTCCGTATTTCTTACTGCTGGATAGAGGCTGCCATTATAGATTTAAGAAGCTCCTCTAACTCATTATTTTCAAACTCAAACTTTCTTTCAAAGATGCATGTGCCCTATACTTTTGGTGTCAGCAGCATCAGCATCCAGTTATCCAAGTTCAAAACATTGAGTAAGACACCTTCATCATCTTCTCATTCACCTCCTCAACTCAAACAGTTCTCAAGCTCTGTTGAGTCCACCAAAAAATATCTCTCAAGAGCTGTCTCCTTCAACTGCTCCCACTGACACCACCTTCATGACATTTCCTTTTTTTTTTTAATTTCAGGTTTTTATTTAAATTCTGGTGAGTTAACATATAGGATAATATTGGTTTCAGGAGTAGAATTTAGTAATTTATCATTTACATATAGTACTCAGTGCTCATTCCAACAAGTGCCCTCCTTTTAATACCCATCACCCTTTTAGACCATCCTCCATCCACCACCCTCCATCAATCCTCAGTTTGTTCTCATAGTTAAGAATCTCTTACAGTTTACTTCCTTCTCTCTCTCTTTTCCCCCCTTCGCCTATGTTCGTCTATTTTGTTTCTTAATTCCACACGAGTGAAATAATATTTGATTTTTTTCTGTATTTGTCTTTTTCTGACTGACTTATTTTGCTTAGCATAATACACTCTAACTTCATTCTGTTTGATGGCTGAATAATATTCCATTGTGTATATATATATATATATATATATATATATATATATATTCTTCTCTATCCATTCATCAGTTGGTATACTTTTCATAATTTGGGTTCTTTTCATAATTTGGCTATTGTTGATAATGCTGCTATAAACATTGGGGTGCATATACCCTTCAAATCAGTATTTTTATATACTTTGGGTAAATGCCTATTTGGGCAATTACAGGATTGTAGGGTAGTTCTATTTTTAACTTTTTGAGGGGGCTCCATACTATGTTTCAGAGGTTGTACCATTTGCATTTCCACCAACAGTGCAAGAGGGTTCCCCTTTCTCACCAACATCTGTTGTTTCCTGAGTTGTTAACTTTAGCCATTCTGATGAGTATGAGGTGGTTATCTCACCGTGGTTGCCCCTAGTTTCTTCTAACTTGATTCTGTCTTTCACTTTTCCCAATGTCTGCTTTCTAAAACAAAATGTGATCATATCAGAGCCTTCAAAGGGTATGTTTAAAAGGACTCTTCATTGCCTACAAAATAAAAGTAAACTACTTCACAGAAATAACACACAAAGTCTTCTTGCCAATGTGTGGCAGAAGAGGAGTGTGTTAAATGACACATCAGGGCTGCATCAATCAGATCCCAAGTCAGAATTCTGCAAAACAAATGAACACATTACTTGAAGAGATTAATAGCATTTTAGAAAATCAAGAGACAGAGAAAAACAGACTAAAACAGACTGAAGACACATGTCAACAAATGGACAGCACGGATGTTTTAGAGGCAACGTGGTTGACTGATGATATATTAAGGAATTATCATTAAGTGTATTAGACATATACACAAAGTATAAAGATTTTGTTTAAGTTCTTTTCTATCAGATATACATTCTGAAGCATGAATAGTGAATTTCCTTTAAAATATTTCAGAGACAAGGGTGGTAAGGAGGAGAGAGATGAAGTAAAACTTAAGTGCTGATAATTGATAAAGCTGGATGATCAGTACAAGTGCTCATTTCACTAATCTCCACTTTAGTATATGCTTGAAACTTTCCATAACAACAAATATTTTTTAAAACCCTCATTTGTGTTGATCAAAATAGTTAACAACTCTACCTTAGAATACCTTTCTAGACTTACCTTTGGACATTCCCCATCCTGACCTCCAGGTTGCCCTTAACCTGCCAAGCACTTGTGTACTGGGTCTGGGCTCCTAAAAACGTTCCTGCACACTCTGATCTTTATTCTGGTGCAATCCAGATTACCTCTTTAGATAATTAGAACTCTCATATCACCTCTGTTAACTACCTACTAATTGCTCTTTGCAAGTATGCTGACACTTTGGCATGCTCTGAACACAGGAGTACTGGCAAGTTTAGAAAATGCAAAACCCAAGTTTCCATGGCAAACTTGGAAAAGTGGTTTCAGATTATCTAATCTTTATTTTGTAAGTGTTGAACTGTGATTCTATAACTTCAGCTGATATAAATGACAAAAACTTAAATGAAATGTTAAATTACTTCTCATTGAGTTCAGATTTTAGAAAAAAGAAGATACGATTTAAGTAAAACCAAGCTGGAAGATACTTACCTATCACAGTTCATCAAATGGCAAATATAACAGTTGATATGTGTTCTCTTTTAATAAATTTTAAAAACAAGATAACTTTAAGAGCAAAGGAAAAAGTATTTTAAAGAGGAATATTGACAAACATTTCAAATACAGGAGGCAGAAAGCTATTGGTAACATAGAAACAAACCACTTAATTATCAGCAAAGTAGGTGAATGAATCTTGTGGGACCATGAATAGCAAAACAAATTATTGTGACCTGCTAAAACTAATGAATAAAGTAAAATATTGTAAAAATGAAATATAGCAAGACAGAGCCAGATTGCAAATATCCCCTGGCAATTGCTGGGATCTCAGGGGACTAAGGATAGTTTTTTGGTTGTTTTTTGGGTTTGTTTGGTGTTTTTTGTTTGTTTTTTGTTTTTTGTAATTCATGGCCAAAACGGGAGAAGATACCCGGGTAAAGACACCCTTATCTTCCATCCCAGAGACAAAAATATTGCATTTCAGGTTGTAATGGGTTTCTGAAACTTGAAAGTCCAGGAATTACTGCCATATTTTTGCCTTTTCCACTTTACTGTTCACAGGAAACTATATTGCACAGAATTATTTAAATCAAATGATACAGGAGGTTAATAGGATGATAAATCAGAAAAAAAAAAAAAGGTTGAAGATACCTTCTGAAATAGATTTCACATGTAGAGGTAGAATAAAATCACCTGAGAAATGTTGCAAAAATTTAGATCCCTACTCTTTGCTACTGATCTTTTCTATGCTGAGATGGATCTTTGTAATATTTATACAATTTCCCAAGTGCTTCTCATTTTCTAACCCATTTTCTGTTTATTTTTAGGCCATCTTAGATAAATGAGAACCTTTTCTCTTTTAGATGCTAAGGCAGGGAAAGGATATCAATAACTCCCTTCAGTAAGCATTTTAAAAATTAACATTGGCGGGTTGCCTGGGTGGCTCAGTGGGTTAAAGCCTTTGCCTTCTGCTCAGGTCATGATCTCAGGGTCCTGGGATCGAGCCCTACATCAGGCTCTCTGCTCAGCAGGGAGCTGCTTCCCCCTCTCTCTCTGCCTGCCTCTCTGCTACTTGTGACCTCTCTTTCTCTGTCAAATAAATAAATTAAATCTTTAAAAGAAAAAGACTGAAAAAAATTAACATTGGCACATCTATGTATTCTAATAAGCATCTTATAAGGAAAATTAACTGATTTTTTCCCTGCTCTTTATAGCTATGGAAAATAATTTATTACAATGCTCCTTTTGCTATCTTTCAGAGACTTATGTTAGATCTACTCTTTTTTGCACTCTTCCCCTCAAAAATATCTAATTATTTTATCCTCCCCATTAGGATGTATTCTCCAAGTCGTCGTCTTTACTCCCTTGAGAAGGTCACTCACAGAGCAAGACTACATGGTTGGTTCTCTGGCTAAATAGCTGAATTTTTGTTTTTTTGTTTGTTTTTTTAAAAAATTTTATGTCTTCATTTGACAGAGAGCATAAGTAAGCAGAGTGGCAGGCAGTGGGAGAGGGAGAAGCAGACTCCCCACTGAGCAGGGAGCCTGATGTGGGGCTCGATCCAGGACCCTGGAATCATGACCTGAGCTGAAGGCAGCCGCTTAACCAACTGAGCCACCCAAGTGCCCCGAACAACTAATGTTTTGATAGACAGTTTTACGCTTAGATATTTCAGTGTAAGCCTATTTTATAGATGTTAATGAGATTAACAACAGGGCTTTATAGAAATCGCACCACCAGTATCCAAAGTGTTACGCATTGTGCAGGAGGGAAGGTAACACTGACGCTGACTTAGCATCCACCTGTGAGGCTTCTTTGGAAATCACAGGAATAAGCACATTGGAACTATTGTCAGTTTTTTCAGCCTCTGGATACACTAAATATCCCGGCCCCAAACTCCTAACATTAAAGGAGAAGTTTATTAGGCTGCCTAGTTACATATGTAGAGAAAAAACTTATATCTCAAAAACAAAATGTGTATTCACTGTCTGGAGAACACAGATTCAGGTTATCTGATTCTAGTCTTTCAGTATCTTTAAGAGACCATAATACTCTTTGTATGTAAGTAATTGATAGACATATAAATTCTATCCCGTCTGGCTGAAGTTCAGTTGTCTTCCTTACACCCTGTGGAAGAATGAGTTTTCCCTCACTTTGCATATTTCCTTCAATATTCCTGATCTATAAATGTTTCTGATTTTTTGGATTCCTTTTTAAACCAGTGATAGCATCTGCCTGATTCCCTTGTGAGTTAAATACAGTCTTTAATGGGTGTTCTTTTTTATACATGAGAGTTATAATTTAGCCTTTTCCCGAAAATTATCTCTTCACAGATATCATCTAGTGTGAATTGTGTATATTTTAAGTTTTACTGACACTAATTAGATAACTCAGTGTCAAATATTTGAAGGCTTTTATTGTCTAACTTTTAGAGACCATACTATCATAAATACTATATTGCATATTTGATTTCCGTTTTATAAAAGGACAAAAAGAAACTTAATTACAAATGGCAGAAAGGGCATTTATAATTAGGTTTTGATGCAAGCGAATAAACTACCCAGGGATGTCATTTAGTCACACAGTTCACTGGGATTATCCTTATTTCTTTGCTACACTTGGGTCTCTCATTTCCCGTTAACAACTCTTTTAAAACATTCACCTCCCTGTAAGCTCTCAACTACAACTTTCCTTTCATGCTCAGCAAAGAATTTACTTCTCTCCTCACAAAGAAAGCCAATGCTTTCAGTTGTAGGATTCTAAAGAATCATAACAGCTTGAAAGATAGGTATCACTATTCATATTGAGAAAAATAATTGGTAATTTGGAGACATTCACTTATCCATAGCCTACATGATTGCCACCACAACCACAAGGGGCAACCCTTCATCTTCCCTATGGGCTAGTTCTCAAAGGCTGCTGGAACAAAATACCACATACCAAATGACAGAAATTTATTATCTCACAGTCCCAGAGGCTATGATCAAGGTGTTCGCAGGTTTGGTTTCCCGTGAGGCTTCTCTCCTTAGCTTGCAGGTAGCCACTTTCTTCCTGTCTCCTCCTAGAGTCTTTTTGGGGTACACATTCATCCCTGGTTGTCTCACCTATGTCCTAATCTCCTCTTCCTAGGACACCTGTCACATTGGAGTAGGGCACAACCTAATGACCTCATAGTCATTTAGTTACCTAAATAGTCATTCAGTTACCTTTAAAGGCCCTATCTTCAAATACTGTCACACACTGAGGTCCTCAGTTTAGGGTTGCAACATATGAACGGGGTGGGGAGGCTGATAATTGAGTCTGTAACCATCTGACTTCCCTTCTCTGTATCCCAGTTAAAAGAAAACACTAGTGTGTTTCTCTTCTGCCTGTAATACCCAAAGGGAACTGCTCAGTTGGGCTCATCAATAAGGTTTTTATTTCATACTTTTTTTTAACTTTTGAAATAACTTTACACTTATAGGAGAGTTACAAAAATAGTGTAGGTACTTCTCTTAGACTTCTCATCCAGCTTCCCCTAAGGTGGCATCTTATGTATCATAATATATTATGGAAATGAAGAAATTCACACTGTCATAATACTATTAACTAATTTATACCTTTTTTTCAGATTTCATGAGTTTTTCCATTCCCACTCCAGTTTTGATGGTCACTTTTTGTTCCAGGCTGCACACCAGGATCCCACATTGCATCCAGTCATGTCTCCTTATCTTGGGCCATGTAACAATATTTCCTTATCTTTTATATCCTTGACAATTTCTAATATTTGGGATGAGATAATTTGTAAAATGCCCTTCAGAGTTTATCTGTTGTTTTCTAATTATTAGACTGAGGTTATGTATTAGGTGATGTATTACAGCTAGAATACCACAGAGGTGATGCTGAATTTTCATTCTGTCATAACAAGGAGTCCATGATATCTCTATGCCTCATTACTGGTAGTATTAACCTTGATCATTTGGTATATTAGGTTTCTAGGGCTGCTGTATCAGTGGCTGCTATAACTTGGGGGATTGAAACAATAGAAACGTATTGCCTCACAGTTCTAGAGGCCAGAAATTCAAAGTCAAATATTCATTCCCTCTGGAGGTTCTGAGGGAGAATCAGAGCTTCTGGTAATAGCCACCCATCCTTGGTGTTCCTTGGTTTGTAGCTGCATCAGTCCTTTCTCCATGTTGGTCTTCATATGGTCCTTTTCTGTGTCTATGGCTATTATCTTCTCCTCATACTAAGGACACCAGTAATTGAATTTAGGGCCCATCCTAAATCCATGGAGGTTCTCATCTTAAGGATTCTTAATTAGGTCTGTAAAACCCTATTTTAAAATGAGGTCGTATTCACAGGTACCTTAGGTTAAAATTTGGATATATTTTAAGGGGGGGGGGAACTAATCTCACCTAAAGTTACCATTCTTTCATTTCTAATAAACAAATATCTTGAGGGAGATATTTTGAGACTATGTAACTATCTTGTTTCTCCACAAACTTTCCACCTACTAATTTTTCAGCCATTAGTTGATCTTGCCTGTTGTTCTCATAGTGATTTTTCTACTCTTCTCATTCTTTCTTCAGACATTAGAATCTGATGTAAAAAACAAAGCTCACTCACTCGCTGTATCTATCATCTATCTATCTACCTATCTATCTATTATCTATTGTTGATTATCTATCAGTATCACGGTTGCCAGATTTTACAAAGGAAAACACAGAATATCAAGTTAAATTTTAATTTCAGCTAAACAATGAAACTTTTCTTGCATAAGTTCCATGTATTTTGAAACATACTTATATACCAAAATATTCATTGTTTATCTTAAATTCAAATTTGATTGTGTATCCTATATTTTATCTGGCAATTCTATTCAGTATAGACACATAACTATGTAGTATATTCTGTGGGTTGTAATCTAATGCTGTCATTATTTATTTTGTTGCTCAAATTATTCCAGCTTTGACCATTGAAAGTTCTTTACATATTGGTTTCAATGCCCTTTCACCAAGTCCCCATTTTTTTGGATCCTTTTTTTATTTTCTGGCATCACAAAATGCTCTTGGCTTATCTTACATTTTCAGAGTCCCAATTCCTTTTAATGAAGAATGGTATTTAGGAATCAAGATCTGGGCTGAAGCTCTGTTCATTGCTATTGGGCTATCATTGTTTCAAGGAGCTCTCAGCAGTCAGAACTTGGAAATATTTATATGCATATTGTACATGCATAGACACATACATTTAGATTTATTTCTGATGTCCCTATATGTGGTAGGTGAAATATTGGCCCCCTAAAAATGCCTGTGGCTTAATACCTAGAGCCTCTGAATTTGTTACCTTATATGGCAAAATGGAATTTGCAGGTGTGATTAAGTAAGGGATCCTGAGATGGGGAGATAATCTGTGTGGTCCCAATGTAATCACAAAGATTTTTAGAAGTGAAAGAAGGAGGCGGGAAAGATTGGAATCAGAGAAATTTTAAGATGCTATGTTGCTGGCTTTGAAGATGGGTGAAGGAGGCCACAAACCTAGGAATGTAGACAGCCTCTAGAAACTGGAAAAAGCAAGGAAATGGATTTTCCTCTAGAGCTTCCAGAGGAGAATGCAATACTCCCAACACTTTGATTTTAGTTCAGTGCACCCCCTTTTGGTCTTATAGCCTCCAGAACTACAAAATAATAAATCTCTGTTCTGTTAAACCACTAAATTTGTGGTTGTTATAGCAGTAACAATGACTTCCTACTGATTTCTCCAGTTCTGATCTAATAACACAGGGTTCAATCATGCTTTTCTCATTTCCTTGTTTGTAAATTCTTTCTCCAACAATTCTTTCTCCAACCATCTATCATAGTCTGTAGTATATTTATTGACATATATGTTCAACTCTACCATGCACATAAATTAGTGTCAGAATTTCTAACCCATACCTCTGTACGAAACCCTGTCACTAACTAGAATACATCATTTATGTATAGTGTATTTTGTATTTAGCCCTTTATCCTCCAGTCAAAATACTGTTTTCTAAAGCAAATTACACTGTTTTCTTCCCCACCTCCTTCAGTTGTTATTTATTTACATATTATTATTTAGTTAGGTTTACTTACTATAATTTACATATTATTTATCTTAGTTTCCACCTCCCATCTTGGTTGACATTTTATTAATTTCACACACAGTAAAATTCACTATTTATCATATACATAAATGAGTATTGATAAATATATAGGGTCAAGTATCTTCCAATACAGATACAATATATAAAGGTTCCATAGCCTCAATATTTCCTTATCCTGTTCATTTGTGCTTAATCCTACAGCCTACCTCTTACCCATGGAAACCATGCATATGTTTTTCTTCCTTGTAATTTTATATTTTTCAGAATATAATGTAAATTAAATCACCAATATGTAACTTTCCAGGCCTGGCTTCTTTCAATTAATAAGAGCAATTAAAAATCACTCATATGGTCGTGTGACTCAATAGTTTGTTCCTTTTTATTGTTGATAGTACTCCATCATATGTATATACCATATTTCAATCACTCACTTACTGAAAGACATGTGTTTCATTTCCACTTTTGAGGGATTATACCCTAGGGTTTACAATATCTATTTTTAATTAACCAGTTAAATCAATAACAATTTCATTTCAATTGTGGTGAAAGAAACGTGACACTATATTCCCCATTTCTTCCTCATATCCATTGTTCTACTTTTTTCATGTATTTTGCTTTTACATCAGCTACAGCCACATAATGTCAGCACTAATTTTGCTTTAAACACTCACTTCACTTTTAGAGCAATTAAACTAAGAAAAAATGAAAATGAATGACTTATTTTAACTTTATTGGATTTCCAGTATTGCTCACTTATTTGTAGAGATTTCATTTTCTGTCTGGTATCAGGCTCCTTCTTCCTAAATTTAACATTTTTGTAAATTAGGTAGGAGAAATTTCCTAGCTCTCTTAAACATAGTATTCATAGATGAGGCCCTGAGATTTTTGGCAAAAGAGAGAAAGAAAAACAGAGGAAGAATGAAGGAAAAAAAGTTTATTACAACATAATTTCTCTAGGATCTAAGGTGTGATACATTTCATATGAAATATTTTTCTATTGTTATAACATTTTATAAAATTATGTGGTGCATTTGGTTTCATAAAGTTAATTCCATGGTATCTTATATATTATAGTTGTATCATCTCTTCCTACAAAGTAACAGTTCATGTTTAAAACATGTCATATACATACAGGTATAACATACTGCTATGTGTATATAAAGATATACACAATGTGCATCAATCTATAAAGACACACACAAAACTGTTTACTATGATTATCCAGGCATGTAAATGAGATTGAGGGTTGAAAGGGAAGTTTTACTTATAATCTGTGTATTTCTGTATTCTTTGGATTTTATTACTAGCATATATTGTATAAATTTCTTCAAAATAGAAAAATTGTATTTTCAAAGGTAAACTATCTTAAAAACCCATCAAATTGGTTTTTCCTCCAATATATAAGCAATGCTGTATAAAAACTAATTTCTAAAATCTAAGGCTGCTTATAATATATATTCTCTAAGGTTAGAAGCATTAGATGTTATGAGTTCTATCTCTCTTGTTTTTAATTATAGTTTTTAAATAACATAATCACTCAAATTTATTGTTAATCATTTCAAATCATTAGCCCTTAAAGAATTATCCTGTATTTACTGACTCAGACAAAATAATGATGGAAACAAAGAATACATTAGTTATTACTCCTGACTAAACAGTTAAAAATAATATGCTTTCTTAAAAATAGAGGGACTGATATTCAGCATATTTGTTCTTTTCCTGTTTTATCGGATTTTGTATTGCAGATCTCTAAAATTTGCTCCAGAATCTTTCTTGTCCATCTGGAACCATCTTTGAATACTATATCATAGCTGTGCCTCACACTAATGATTTAGTGGACTTATAAATCATTAGAAACACCGATCTGGCTGATGATGCATTTGAGTAATACATCATCAGAAAAAAGGTGCTGAGATGATGTATTACCCCAAAGATGGCGCTGTGTAGACTAGAATCCAGGAAGACTTCTAGTAGCTGCATGGAGTACTCACTTTGGGGAGGGCTTTGTTTAAAAAACGTTCACTATCTTTTGGCTAAATTTTAATCCATCATCAAATACTTTGTTACAAGACTTCCACTCTAACCATTTGTTCCTAAAATCGGACATTTCAGGAAATATATCATGTTTTTGAGGGAAAATTATTCTTTCTTCATCAAGAAATGTGTTGACAGGATATTTTGGACTTTTATTGGATATTTACTTTCTACATATCTCAGTGACAATTTGTAAGGCTGTATAATACAGAGATGTTTTTCATCATCAATATTAATAATCACTTTGCATATTCTAAAATAGCAATACTAGAATAATGTGACCCAGGAGACACATCTATAATCCTTATTAACCTAGAGCCATATACCTCCTATGTGAAGCATAGTCTTCAAGATAGTATAATTTAAAAATAAGTTCTCAGGACCTGTGGATTAAATTTGAGTCCTATATGGCTTGAGAGCCAGGATTCATCAATCTCTTAATATTTAATTATTATTATTTACTCTATTGATTTTCTATTTGTGAAAAATATTGTACCATATTTTCATCATAATTCACATCTGCACTTTAAAATTGAATAGACAAGTTTTTGTTTTTAAATAAAAAGGAGCGATGTGGCAAATGAAATAAGCACCCTTATACTCTTTTAATATTATATAAAATAATATAATCATAACCTTACACCAAAGCCTTATTTACTCTGATGTGAAAAGAAATGTCTTAAGAGTTTTGCAGATTTTTCTTCTCTGATGATTCTTATCCACGTTTAGGTTCGTTAATCATTGTTCTAAAGCATCTGAATGCCTTGGATTTCAGGGAGAAAATTTGGCCCTTTGACCCCCAAAAAAGAAGAATTTTCTTTTATTTCTCCTCCAACATACCCCACTCCCACCCAAACCATTCCCACCATTCCCATCTAATGCCTGCCCAAAACTGGTGGGCAGAAAATACATCCATTCTTTTCAGGATCAATGTTGCCTTCTATTTAAAAAAAAAAAAACAAAACTATCTTACCTCTTGACCCACTGTGGAGGATTACAATAGCCAAAGAGTACATTCAAGAGTATGGGTGCACACTGTTACATCACCTAACTCGAACATCTATAATCATGATCCCATGACACTGCCTTGTGGCAGTTACTTCTTTCTTGTTAGGGGAGGAGGTCTGCTTGTCCCAGCCTGCCTGTGATGGTCTTACCATCTCCTTCCAGCACACACCTCATCCTTTAATAAGGATGAATACCCAACTTTTGTAGCAACATGGACAGGACTGGAAGAGAATATGCTGAGTGAAATAAGTCAAGCAGAGAGAGTCAATTATCATATGGTTTCACTTATTTGTGGAGCATAACAAATAGCATGGAGGACATGGGGAGTTAGGAGAAGGGAGTTGGGGGAAATTGGAAGGGGAGGTGAACAATGAGAGACTATGGACTCTGAAAAACAATCTGAAGGGTTTGAAGAGGTGGGGGGGGGTGGGAGGTTGGGGGAACCAGGTGGTGGGTATTAGAGAGGGCACGGATTGCATGGAGCACTGGGTGTGGTACAAAAACAATGAATACTGTTATGCTGAAAATAAATTTAAAAAAATGATTAAAAAAAAAAAAAAGAATAAGGCAACATTTTCAGGCCTAGACAGCTCAAATCCAGAGCAACAGCAATAATACTGAGTATTTGTTTTATATAATCTAAGGAGTCTTAATTATGTGATAAATGTTCACCTATTTTCCTTAGTAAGCAGAACTTTTAACATATTCATTTACAAATTCTCCATTTTGTTTACTTTCAAACCACTCAAGTCTTTTCCAAGGACAATAGAGGGTATTTACTCTAAATCTGCTTGATTAAATGACCTGATAAAGCGATTCTCCCCATATAGAGAAGCTGTTTGCTTGAAAAGGTAAATTCCAATCTTCTTTTTAGATGGTAGAAAATACTTATGACTTTGAAATTGGCAGTTTTTCCTGCCAGGCTCCACAGGATGTCTCATTATAGAAGCTTCAGGGAAGAAATTTAGACATTTTTTTTTTTTAAAGGCTAAGAATGCTTTTTACATACAGGCACAATAATTCCTTTATGAGGAATACTAAACAAATAATCCAAAATACAGGAAAAGCTACCCTCAATATATGCATAGGAATACTATTGACAGTAATGAAATAATAGGAACAATCTAAGTGTCCAACAATAGGGGACTGCAGGCAAACCACAGGGAAAGTGTTTCTAGCTAATATTAGAATATCTCTTGGTTTTCAATAGCAGAGTTTTACATAATATACTTTTCTTTTATTATAATGTTTGTCAGTCATTATAGAGGAAATTTTTTATTTGTATTTTTAAAACACGGTAGACATTTTTAACAAAATGGTATTGGGGAAATTTTGCTACATTCCAAATAGATCGGTATTTGGTTACACATTTGGAAAAGCATGTTGTTTCCAAAGAAGAGGCAGATCTCTCATGGATGTGGCTGGCCATAGAAAGATCCTGCATGATTGCATCGAGTGTACTGCTCTAATGAACTTTCCTTTAAAAAATAGCTTTTTTAGAAACTTGTGACTATAATTCACATGATGATGTTTCCCTCAGATTTTTTAATTTTTTTAGAGAAAAAAATAGCTACAGCTACTGCTAAGCCCCATTGCTCCCTCATATTTTGCCCTTCATTCTTTTCCCAGATACAGTGAATATCATGAAGTTGGTGTATATCATTCTTAAGCATATATTGCTGTATTTCACACAAACACATGATCATGTAGTATTTTGCATATTTTAGAATTACAGAAATATTATAGTATATGTAACTTTTATATTTGGTTATCTTCAATGTTACAATTTTGCAGTATCTCTATGTTGTCATATATAAACCTAGTTCATTCATTTTAACTAGTATATTATATTCTATACTGGGAATAAACCTTTCCTTAATATATGAATGATTAATTTTTCATTTTTAAACATTTTAAAACATTGACTATTACAATAAACATTTTTGTATATCTCCCTCCTTCAAGTAGATATATATGCATATGTAATGTGGCTGGGTTATAGGGAGCCAGGAATTTCCTTCCCTATGGGTGATCATGAGCCCCCAACCTATGGTGCCTAAAGTTTCACCTCCACCCAAAAGTAACAAGGCACCTCTCTCCTACTCACTAGGATGGTATCAAAGAAGACTAGTGGAGAGTCAGGACTATCTATCAATGCTGCCCAGATGTAGTGAGGTCACTCCTCTATGGTGTCAGTAGAGGTCACTTGGGCAGTAGCAATGAGCACTCCAAATCCTCCAGCCATGGAAGTATAAAAGGAGGTTACTGGGGAGTGAGAACTCTACTTCTGTCCATCAGTAATAGGAGCCTCTGCCTTGGGGATGAATGGAACCTGAGTGAAGAACCTGGGCTTTCTATCCCTGCCTAACAGCAACAGAGCAGAGCACCCTTCCCCCTTCCAGCAGGCAGGTGTCAGAGGAAGGCAGCTAAAACAGGTTTAATAAGCCCCAGAGTGTGATAACATAATATTTTGAAAAAGTCTAAGTTTCAGCTGAAAATCATTTGCTATACAAAGAACCAGGAAGATCTCAAAGTGAATGGAAAAGGACAATCAATGAATATCAACACTGGGATGACAAGAAATGTTAGCATTATTTAACAATGATTTTAAAGCAGCCGTTATTAAAAAAAAAAGATTCATTGAGCCTTAGGAACAAATGAAAACATAATAAACAAATAATAATAAAAATAATAAAATAATAAACATAATTACAAAAGCATGAAATAATAAAAACATAATAAACCAATAAAAATTCTAGAATAATAGCCAAATTAAAAACTCCATCGATAGGTTCAATAGTGGAATGAAGATGAAAGGATCAGTGAACTGGAAGATATAGAATAATAGAAATTACTCAATATGAGCAACAGAGAAAAAATAGACTTAAATAAATATGAACAGAGCCTCAGGGACCTATGGGACTATAGCAAAAGACTGGTGTGACCTGGATGAATCTCCAGAGAATTATGGGGAATAGAAAATATAAAATAAAAACAGAACAAAACAAAAACCCAATCTCAAAAGAATATATTCTGTATGACTGTATTTATATAACATTTTTGAAATTTATATATATATATATATATATATATATATACATAAATATATATGTATATATATAGAGATGGAGAGTAGATTAGTGATTCCAGGGACTTAGAAGGGGGCCAGGATAAGAGGGGAGTAGGTGTGGCTATAAAAGGGCAATATTAAGGGGTCCTTATTGTGATAGACGTTTTCTATCTTGACTGTCAATGACAATATACTTGTTGAGCTGATAGACCAAAGTTTGTTAATGTCTTTAGAAGAGACTCCAAATGCAATTACATTGAGCATCAGTTTCACACTGAACTTTGGGGAGACACATTCAGTTTATGGCAACCATAGAGCCTGTGTTTTTGCCAAGAAGAGTTATGCTCCATCAGTGCTGGATGGTGCATTTTAACAGACTTTACTTCAATCATTTATTAGATGAAAATGGATTTTCTTTGTTAGTTAGATTTGAATTTTTTAAATTATTAATGAGATTAGACTTTTTATATTTTTTTATATTTACATGTATCACATATTTTATTTATATTTTTATATATTTATCTGACCTTTAAATAAATTAAATATGGGCCCTGTTCAGCCTATATTTGGACTTTTATTGTTATCCTTATTAACTCATATGAGCTGTATATTTTAAAGGATTTTTATTTCTTGACAATTTTGTAATTTTTTTTTTTTAGTTTGTCTTGTGATTCTGTTTATTTTTTTAAGTGGATGTCTTTGATGCAAGGAATTTTAAAAGAACTATGTTCAAAACAATGGATTGTTTCCTCTGTGATTTCTTTCATTAATCTGACATATAGAAAATCCTCACTGATCCCATGATATGACAAAATATTCAATTATATTTTATTCAGAAGTTTCACAGGTTTTTAAAAAATCTTACATTTTAACTTCTCTAGAATTTATTTTAATATAAAGTGGAGATCTCAGAAAATACTTTTTTTATGAGAGCTAAGGCAAAGAGTTACTTGCTCCCAGAACAGGTTATAAGGTCATGTATCCTTTTCTAAATTTTTAAAATCAGTGAGGCCTACATCAGCATTTGTTTCTTTTTAAATTTTAATCCATTAATTAATTTTAAAAATTTAAGTATAGTTGACACCCAATGGTACTTTAGTTTCAGACATACAACTTAGTGATTTGACAAGTTAATACATTATGCTGTATTTACCGCAAGCTATTTTCTGTTCTGTTACGTCGCTATTACAGTACAGCTGACTCTATTCCTTATGTTGTGCCTTTTGTTCCGGCAACTTATTCTATGACTGGAGGCTTCTCCCTCTGCCCGTTTTGCCCAACCACCCTCCCCTGCCACTGGCAACCATCAGTTTGTTCTCTGTATTTATAGGTGTGATTCTGCTTTTTGCTGGTTCATTCATTCGTTTCTGCCATTGTAGGTATATAATACTGTAGACACTTTCACTGGTATCATATTTTCATGATTCTTCCCCATACTTATGTTTAGATATCTGGCAGTGTTTGTCCTCCTTTTCCTCCTGAACAAAAACCTTGCTTTTCAAATTTTCTTTACCCTTCTTGCTTGCTCAAGAGTTTCAAAAAGCTAAGTAAAAATCATAACATGAATTTAGCAGTTTTTAATGTTTATATGTACAAACAAGCATATGTAGCATGAGAATTAATCATCTGCTAAAAAAAAAATCGTTTCTTAAAACTTCATAAATCCTCACCATTCAGGGTGAGAGAAGATGATTTCCTGATAAATGTTTAAAATATCTCTACATATTTAGAGTGTTCATTTTACTTAGGTACTTTTGGCAACTTATGCAGAAAAATGACCATTTTACTGATTTTGAAGTTTATCTTGGCAAAGTTTTATATAGTACTTTCTGAAATTATCCATGCATATTTCATTCTAAATTTTATTTAAAAATTTTTAAATGTATTTCCTTTTAAATTAATTATATTTGTGAAGGGTTTGAATATACTGTTGAATTTTTTCAAAAGAATTAATTTATGCTTCCATTTATCAAACCTAATTACCATGAATTACTCTGCTAGATGTTTCTAAATAATATTAATATTTAATATTTTATTCATAATCAAGGTATACATAACCACGTTATATATAATTCATATGTAATACATTGGGTAAGTATGTAAAATATATAATTGTATATAATTATTTCTAATTTACTCAATTGTACACTTAGTTTTTAGGATAAGTATTTTGTTTATAAATTACATACTAATTATATATCATATATATAAATTAAACATGTTTTCAAAATTTAATACTCAATAATCTAATTTATTATGATGAATAAAGACCAAGGTCTTAATCATTTAGATAAATTCTATAACTTTTGATGCTCTGAGTTTAGTGCATATTTAAGGGTTTTAATGTATTTTTAGAGTGTGTGAGTTTCTTTTCGACACTGTAGGTACATGAAAATTTAACATTTAACTTTTGTGATTTTGTTTGTTTACTTAATATATAATATTAATACTTGTGGTTTGGGAATGGCTTTTTTCAAGAATTGGTGATGGTTTCCTTAGTGGCATAGCATATTATCACATTTTTTAAAATATTCCAAGCCTGCTTCAAATGTTGAGTGCTCTATAAATGTGTATGTGTAAGTATACGTACATGGATAGATGAATAGTTAGATGTGCAAAAATATAATTTTAATATATGAAAAAGGAACACATTAAGTTACATTTTGTGATATATTCATTTGTTAATTGCTAAAGAGATAAGCTTGTAGAAAATTATGGAAACTATAAACTAAAGACTACAAACCTCTTGAGGACTTGTTCATTATGATAGAGGCATTTTATAATATTTCTGTTTATCACTGTAAGAAACTGGAATCACATTAAAAATTGTTTGTATTGAGAATTGTTTTCTGCTAAAAGTTGACATTAGTAAGGTACAAATACTGAACATAAAAGAAAATTAACTTCTCCTTTCAGTTAAGTACATTATATAGGCCTTTTAAATTAATTTTTAAAAATAAATTTATTTGTGCAGTTCCAATGCACATGAATAAATGTAATTCCTCATACTGAAATTGGGCTTTCCTTCTGTTTGGAGGAGTTTTCCTATCACTTAACATTTTTTTCCCCAACTGCAGTTTGACTATTTCCCAGAAGAACATTTCCTTTAATTTCCTTTTGGATTATCTAGCTCTCTGGGTTTAAATTTAAAGTTTAAAGGAACCATTTGATTTTAATAACTTTTATGTGTAGTGCTCCATTGAATTTGGGCTTTAGCACATAGAACTACTTTTCCATAAGGTGATTTCTAGTAAATCCCTGTGTGTAAAAGCAAGATAAACACACATCACTGAGTTTGTTATTGCAATTAAATTATTGGATTTTTACATTTGAATATGTTTTGAGCGTTGAAAAGCATGAAGAGCCTGTTTTCTCATGTCGGTCATGGACACTTTTCTGACATGTAATAACTTGAAATAAGCCTGCCAATATTCTTAAATGATTGAGAGTATGAGAATGCTACATATTTCATGCAGGGAAAACAAATTCAGTAAACCATGTTTGCTTAATAGCAGCCTAGATAAACTCTTCCACAGAGTTCATTTTGTGAAATCTAAATTCTTCTTTAAAATACTCTAATTTTTATTTTCCCATTAAAATATTTCCCCTCTTATACAAATTTTTTTATATAATGTTTTGCTTATTTCGCTCAGACTAAATGTGACTAAATTTCATCTCACTAAAATCTTCTTACTAATGACCATTTATGTACACCACTAAACGTGAGCTCTATGCACTCTACCGGTATCTTGATGAATGAACATTTAAACATCAAGTGGGTAGTAGAGCTAATTTATCTCTTCATACATACAGTCATTCTTTTATTCAATGTCATTCACTTATCCAGAAAACCACTTATACAGTTATCCAAAAATATTAATTCACTTGATGAAACACTACCATGAATTAGATACCATGTTGGTCTTGAAAAAACTTTTAAGCCAAATTTTCCCTTTTATAGTGATCATGAGTAGACAGTATGAACTTTTAAAATTATAGACTTAAATGGATCTTTCTCAAAACTTACTTCCACTATAACCAATACAACCAATACTCTTTATGCAGCCAGACACTCCATTGATGTTATTCTTACTGCAGTTTTCTGAATTTTGTGAGAATGTGTATGTGTATATGCACGCATGAGAGAGAGAGAGAGAAGTGATGTTGTAGTTACTTTTTTTTTTTTTTTTAAAGATTTTATTTATTTATTTCACAGAGAGAGATCACAAGTAGGCAGAGAGGCAGGCAGAGAGAGAGATAGAGGAGGAAGCATGTTCTCTGCTGAGCAGAGAGCCCGATGCGGGACTCAATCCCAGGACCCTGAGATCATGACCTGAGCCGAAGGCAGAGGCTTAACCCACTGAGCCACCCAGGTGCCCTTGTAGTTACTTTTATTGGTCACAACATAGTTACGAGTACATGTGAAAGCAGTGAATTCTCAATTGACATTAGAATTCTATCTTCCAAATGATATATTGAACTAAGATACTAAGAACAAATTACATATTACTAGGGTTTTTTTGGGGTGGGGGGAGTAAAATATTAACAAAACATGCTATGTATAAAATTATTTGGGAATAATAACTTTTTTGAAAGATTTTAATTTATTTGACAGAGAGGGAGGGAGCACAAGCATGGGGGGAGTGGCAGGCAGAGGGAGAGGGAGGCAGAAGGAGCCCCATGTGGGGCTCGATCCCAGGATTCTTGGATCATGACCTGAGCCAAAGGCAGACGCTCACCCAACTGAGCCACCCAGGGACCCCTAGGAATAATAATTTTACAAGAAAATATCAGAAGGAAAATAATGGTTTTTGAGTTGTGATTTCTGGAGGTAGGTAGGTAGCCCTTCCAAAATATTGTATGTGATAGTTCTTATATTTATTGAGAAAAATCAGATTACACATAGTACATACAGCTAGTGGGATAGTATTGGTCTCAAAGCATGTGCCATTTTTGTTGATAGGTAGTTAATTCTATTCTTCCTCTTTCTTTGTACTTAATTCCAGAGATATAAATTAAATCTCTAACGCAAACAGTTTAGGTGATAACAGACACTATATTTTTGGAGAGACAAAATTAGCTCCTATCTCTTTTGAGAATTAACCAAATTAATTCTTTCTCTTTTCTGATTGGTAAGTCTGTTGTTATTCTTACATTTTATGTAGACTTGGGTTGAGAATTATGTTGCCACTGCAGTAGAAGTTGGCACAGGTTTTTTGGATACTTCATGAGAGGTTTTTTTTGTTGCAATATTATTCTAAATAAATTTATTCCCTTTGCTTTTTTTCTTTCACCTTTAAATTAAACAAATATCTATATGGTATCTTCTCTCTGAGAGAGACTGCAGAAGGCACTTTGCTTTTCCTCAGAAGAATGTAAAGGTCAATGCAATGGTTGATATCAGTGCATGAATAGTGGTACAAAAAACTAGGGACAAAGGGAAGAGTAATTCTACCTTGGTGGATGTGTGCTTTTTTACTTTGTGTGTGTGTGTGTGTGTGTGTGTGTGTGTGTGTGTGTGCGTGGAAAAATAGCTTTGAATAAAACCTTAAAACACAGACATTGGAAAAACAAATATCAATTAATTAATATGCATTTAATTCCTACTACCATTTAGATTGTGCTGAGGATATTAATCTACATAACCGAAACAAAAGTATCGGCCTACACAACTCTTGGGTACCCTAATTGAGAACGATTTTGATGGAGGAAAAAATCTTGCCTGTGCTAGTTTTAAATAAGAAAATACACTAGAAATTTCATAAAATTTTAGAAACTTAAATTCAGAAGTACCACATGACCCCAAAAGAGACTAAAACCAGAAATTGGAAATATTAAAATAAATGCAACTGTCTTCGGTTTTCTAGAATTTTAGGGTTTGCTACCTCATTTTATTCCCCCCAGAAATGGTTCAAAATTTTATCTTCTTTCTTATGCCCACCCTTCTCTGCTAATCTCCAGCTAAATACCAATAAACTGGAGTCTACATTCTAAATTCTAATTCCCAGGAGGGAAAATATGATGGATAGAGTTTAGATCAGGAAACCATCCTTGGCTAACCATCTATTACCCATGACTGGGAGTAGGGTCAGGTCACATCAAGGGCTATTGTTTCCTGTCCAGTATTGAAAGTTCTCTGTAAAATGGTCATAAAAAAGCAGTAGTCACAGGTGACTAGATTCAGAAAATTTAATCATTTTGCTCTGAACTGTCTACATTTCATAGTCTGATTTATACCATGATTTAGTTTGGATAGCACCTAAAATAATCTTGCTCATGAAATGCAATTTTTTTTTCAATAATAGTGCCTGCAGAATTCAACAGAAATGTGTAAGTTTCTAAGATAGTCAAAGCTAGGTCTTTGAGAGGAGAAATGATTTCATCAGGTGTGCTAGGAAAAAAAAAATAGTGTAATGGAGTTACGAAATAGCCTAGAGGTACAAAATATCAGTGAATCTATTGTGGTAATTCAAAAAATAGTGGCCGCAGTTGGAAATAAACTGATATCTGGGCATTTTCGCACATGAGCTTTCAGCTACTATTGGACATGCCATAAATCAATATGGTTATACACCTAGTATCTCTCTCTCCATCTCAATCCACACCGTACCCATTAGTGATCGTGTTGTGTTCTACTGTCACTCATCTAAAACCAAAACAACACAAATTTTTGTTTTCTAAGTTATAGCTTAAACATATAAGAGGTGTGCACACTGGATGGATATCTGGGTAATCAGACCACCTCCGCCTTCTGGAAATTTGAATCCTGTGAGTTAGAAATTTGATCATCAGTGTCCTCCTTTGTAATTGAAGACCACTCAGACCTTTGAGTTATATATACAGAGACTTAGGATCAATTTCTCATTTACTAGTTTGTTTGTTTGGGTTTTCTTTTTCCTTTTCCAAGTTGAAATGATTCTATTTAATGCTAACGATGAAACTCTGTTTCTTATCCTATATATAACGAATAGCTTGGGCATCTTCACAAACCATTTATCTATCAGAGGTAAAGAAACTGCTTGATTTTTAAGAAAGAATAAGAGTAGCAGCTGGAACCTTATTGTTAGTCGTAGTAGTTTTATTTAATTTTAAGGCCTAACCTGCCTTAGTCAAGGATAATTTGGTTGTAAAGAGCTGAAACCCACTGAGAGAAACTCAATAAAAAGGGGAAAGGGGTTATTATGTAAATATAACAGTCTTAAGGAATCCAAATGAAGGAAATATAGCTAGACTTTATAGCAACTGGGTCTCTCTCTCTTTCACTCTTTTCCTTCCTTGCAACATTTTTGCTCCTTTATATTCTCTGCTGTTTTCTTTTGTTTTCATATTCAGGCTTCTGCTCTCTCACACTTCATCATAGCCAATCCAAAGCAGTAAGCTGAGTCCCCAAGATACAACGATCTTCAGTTCAACACTTCATAGTTGACTGATGCTTCATTAATTCAATTTCAATCAGGTGTCCATTGCTGGTTAGCCCAGGCTGGACATGGAAACAGATTTAGTATTGAGGTGTCTTCTCTTACAGCTTTAGACAAGTTCAGATTCCCTAGGAAAATGTGGCTGTGTGGGAAGTCATTTGCATTTCCCACATAGCTCTTGCAGTTCTGAATTAAGATTTGATAAATTATTAGCTATTAACTATTAGTTAATATTAGTTAATATTAACTATTAAATATCTAATATATATCAGACATGTATTTTAAGTTTTATTGTATTTGTGTAATATTATTTTCACAATAGTCTTGTGGTAATTGAATTATTACTACCTATTAAAATTTTTTAAAAAATGAGAGCAACTCCAAAATGATTCTTTGGTGGGAAGAGACAAAATTAGCCCAAATTAATCTGCTTCATGATTTTATTTTTCTTGAACAAACTCTAAAAAAATGTTATCTAAAAAACGTTTCTCTTTCCTTCGTAGCTATAAGCCATGTTAAGAGAAATCAACTATTTTTCTCTTCTTCAATATTTTTTCAGGAATTTTCAATATTGCTTCCCCTTCAAAAGATTTCTTTGTTCATTTGACATTTTCTGACATATTGGGTGTTCCTTTCTTACCCTCCTTCCTGGGTAGCTTACTTTATTCTTGTTTTTTTCTACCATACACACACACACATACAGATTGTGAGAGAGAGAGAGAGAGAACATTTGCTTGGCCTCGTTTGTTTTTTTTTTTTTGTTACTGGACAAGCAATGACAAGGTTGAATTTACCTAGTTTTGGTGCCTCTCTTCATCAATATCCAGACATCTTTCACTTGGGATTAGATAAAGACATCGATAGAATTAAAAACAAATACAGAGAGGGATGCCTGGGTAGCTCAGTTGGTTAAGTGTCTGCCTTCTGTTCTGGTCATGATCCCAGGGTCCTGGGATCGAGTTCCGCATCAGGCTCCCTGCTCAGTGGGGAGCCTGCTTCTCCCTGTACCTCTGCCTGCTGCTCCCTCTGCTTGTGCTATATCACTCTCTCACACTCTCTCTGGCAAATATATAAACAAAATATTTTTTAAAAAGTATATAAAATAACCACACAGGCTTTGAGGTGGACAGGTATCTGTATATGATTCTAAGGAACTTACTTAAACCCTGTAGCTCTGAAATAGGGATAATTAATATCTATGGTTTTGAGGATGAAGTGAGAAAACTATGAACTGAAAGCATATATGTCATAAGTGAGAGTGATTACTAATGTAATGGAGCAAATTCCATACAATATGTAGTCATGCTGCAACTTGCTTTGCTTTCTGTTAGTTCTTCTTCACCAGAATATTATTAAAGCAATTTGACAATAATGACAAGTGCAGCTTCTTGGTCCTATTCCTAGATCATTTCCCTCTCATCATTCTTGTTGTTTATTCTAAATTACTTGTTTGCTTCTGGTCCACGTTGTCTTGGTTTCATCCTCTTGCCAACTAATACACACACTGCAGTGAGTTCTTGCATTTTGTCAGTAATTTTTCAAAACTGTCCCATTTTGGAGTAATAAATTATATGATAACCACAGTTATTAGAGGAACTGATTCAATTAGCTATTTCTCAGCCTTACTCATCATCCTTGGTGTTCTTTTCTTAGTAGATGAGCAACTTCTTAAAAATAAGAGTTACCAAAGAATTACAAGGAGCTGATGTCTTGAATCAGGCTTTTTTTTTTTTTTTTGGAAACTATAAATAAAACCTCAGATTGAGAGATTTTGATACAGTACTACCATTCAACAAACTCCAGCCTCCCTTGAGTCCTACAGGTACAACTGAGAGAAATAACCTTGGTTTAATTGGAAGGTCTGAAGAACCCTGTTTTATACCTTCTGGTTCAGAAGTTGAACCCCCTTGGACTTTCCTTATTTACCTGAATTCCCAGATGCCACAAATATCAAAAAAGGGATGACAGCAAAGAATTCAGTAACGATAATAGTCTTCAAAAATGATTACGAAGAGACTAGGGTTGAAAATAAGGATTATAACATATGTAAAACTAACATATTTTATCTTTTATGAATGCAGAAATTCTCAGCAGTTCAGACACCTGTGCAATCAAGATGCTGTGAAATTTCTTTGAACTCTCCTAATTTGGGTTTGATGCAGCCCATTTGTTTAAAATGTTTAATAACTTATGCACTAATTGCTTGTTTAAAACCACACTGAGTGGCAAGCTTTCTGTTACTACTGATAAAATATAGATCACCTGAATATTTATGCATAATTTGCATGTGAGTGACACTTATGATTAACACAAACTTAATTTGTTAGTGAAATAAAATTTAAAAAATGTCTTCGTGCATTCTACTGAAATGATTAGCAGAGGTCATTAATCAAAGAACTTTCTTTTGTTCTTAATTTTATGCCAGATAAATGAATAAAGATACACAAAAAAAGACTGTTTGGTTGGTCTTGGCTTTCCCTTAAAAATACTTAATTTTTTTAATTTTTTAATTTTTTTATAAACATATAATGTATTATTAGCCCCAGGGGTACAGGTCTGTGAATCGCCAGGTTTACACACTTCACAGCACTCACCATAGCACATACCCTCCCCAATGTCCATAACCCTACCACCCTCTACCGACTCCTCTCCCCCCAGCAACCCTCAGTTTGTTTTGTGAGATTAAGAGTCTCTTATGTTTGTCTCCCTCCGGATCCCATCTTGTTTCATTTATTCTTTTCCTACCCCCCAAAACTTCACATTGCATCTCCACTTCCTCATATCAGGGAGATCATATGAGAGTTGTCTTTCTCCGATTGACTTATTTCACTAAGCATAATACCCTCTAGTTCCATCTACATTATCGCAAATGGTAAGATGTCATTTCTTTTGTTGGCTGCATAGTATTCCATTGTATATATACACTACATCTTCTTTATCCATTCATCTGTTGAAGGACATCTAGGTTCTTTCCATAGTTTGGCTATTGTGGACATTGCTGCTATAAACATTCGGGTGCACGTGCCCCTTAGGATCACTACATTTGTATCTTTAGGGTAAATACCCAGCAGTGCAATTGCTGGGTCATAGGGTAGCTCTATTTTCAACTTTTTGAGGAACCTCCATGCTGTTTTCCAGAGTGGTTGCACCAGCTTGCATTCCCACCAACAGTGTAGGAGGGTTCTCCTTTCTCTGCATCCTTGCCAGCATCTGTCATTTCCTGACTTGTTAATTTTAGCCATTCTGACTGGTGTGAGGTGATATCTCATTGTGGTTTTGATTTGTATTTCCCTGATGCCGAGTGATGTGGAGCAAAAAATATTTAATTTTTTAATGACCCAGATAATTTTGGAGCCTAAGCTATTGCGATGTAGTTAGACATATTTAAAAAGGTCCTTAGGGGCACCTGGGTGGCTCAGTGAGTTAAGGCCTCTGCCTTGGGCTCAGGTTATGGTCCCGGCGTCCTGGGATCGAGCCCCACATCGGGCTCTCTGTTGGTGGGGAGCCTGCTTCCCTTCCTCTCTCTCTGCCTGCCTCTCTGCCTAACTGTAATCTCTGTCTGTCAAATGGATAAATAAAAAAAAAAAAATGTCCTTAGCATTTTCATACCAAGAAGTTACATATGTTTCTGTCTTGTCAAAATCATTCCTTCATTTAAAAAAAAATGTTTATGGAACTTTGTGTATTTTTAAGGAATATAAATTTTTAACTCAATTTCACCATCCCTTGCAAATTATAGAGAAGGATTTTAGTTTCAAGTTAAACAAACTGAAGCTTAACTCATTTATCTTCAACAAACTAGTGAAAGACAGGATCCAGTCCACTAAAAAATAACCAAACCTCATTATGAAGCCCAATTTCTCAGCTCTCTGGTTCAGGCTTTTTTTTTTTTTTTTTTTTAATTACAAATAAGGCTATTATGATCCTGAAATTAAATTTATAAATTAAGTGATTTATAAGACTTCTCTTAGTTATTTTGAATTTCTTTGCTTCCCATTTCCCAAACAACTATAGTTTAGCTATTCTCCAATTATGTTTTAGTTTTCTAGTAATATCTCTGCTACTTCTTCCTCTGTTATACCCTGGAGCTATTGGCTAGAAAAATCCCCAACACAGAAGGAACCAATCTTTATGTCCATAGATGACAATTGAAAATCATGAGAATTCTGAGATCCTTTCTGTGTTCTGCCACAATTTTAAAAATGAGATCCTATTTATGGGTGAAAATGTTTCTTCACTTTAAAAAGATTGAACTGTGGGAAATCCAGGTGGCTCAGTCAGTTAAGTATCGGCCTTTGGCTCAGGTCATGATCCCAGGGTCTTGGGATCAAGTCCCTCATGGGGCTCCTTGCTCAGTAGGGAGCCTGCTTCTCTCTCTGCTTGCTCTACCTCTTGCTCCAAGGGCTTGTGCTCTCTCTCTAACAAAAAAATAAATAAAATCTTAAAAAAAAAAAAAAGATTGAGTTGTGACTGAGTCAGTAAGGGATTCAGAAATTTTGTTTTTGTAAATATAGATCCATTAATGAGTAAAGCAGGAAGAAGTAGTCTTGCTCTTATAAACACTCAGAAGAATGGAGAATCATATTTGATTATAATAGGAATAATATGTACTCTATCTAGGACATATGTACTCTATCAGTTCCTCCTTTCTCCATAGGGACCCTTCTCCCTCTACCTGCCACTCTCCCTGCTTGTGCTCTCTTTCTGACAAATAAATAATATATATATATAATCTATGTACATATATTATCTATATATATGTACATATATATATATATATTCATTCTATCTAGTAATGTAGAAAAATGCCCCCAAAATGGAATTTAAGTAGAATTTGTAGAAAAGGAGAATAAAAAATGCTTTGTTAGTATTGTCCAGGGAGACAAGTGATCTTATTTTAAATCCCTGACCTCAGTTGTTATTTACAGAAGTAGTCTAAATATATACAGAAGTGATAGAAAGATGACTTATCAAGGTATAAAGAAGAATCAATAATTATGACCTAGTTTATATAATCCAACTATTTTTCTATATAATATTTGTTTCATTCATAATGTGTGTTTTCTTATAGATTCTCCCATATCTTAGCCTTGAGGCAAATAATAATGTTCATGTGTAGATTGTTAGCTGTCATTGTATTTTTGTTTAACACTGTTTAACATCAATTCATCAGTTTATTTACAGGGACTAATCCACTTTCAAACAGCTAATAACAGAGTTTTTAATCTATCAGGGAAGCAGATTATGAATTAATTGTGAACACTAACAAGATAATATGAAACATTAGTTCCTGTCTGAAAAATATTACCTGACATTTCTAAATAAAACATGAGTTGAAGAGAGGTCATTTTTTAGGACTATCCTGAAGCTAATTTCATCAGGCCTAATAACAGTACTACATGTTTCCTTAATTAAAAAAAAATCTAGACATCAAATGAATTATCATCAGCGACATTTAAGACCTTTCCTTCGATCAAGGACCTGTGCATAAATCCAACATTTCAAAGAGGTACATAATGCACACATGGGTTTCTAGCAAGCAATGATTTAAATGCAAGGAGGAACAATTGGTTGATGCATGGATGATACAAGATGACATATATTTATTTCACTGCTGAATGATAAGAAGCATTCCCGGTTACAGAACAAGGAGTGATACTCAGGGACCTTGGAGCAGTCATGGAAGATTTCACCAAGGGAAAGCTTGTGTTGACTTCACAAAAGAGGATGAGGGCCCATGACAGAAGCAGGAAAGTGGCAGAAAGCAGGGAGCACTACCAAATTTTTTTTGAAGATTTTATTTATTTATTTATTTATTTAATTCATTCATTCATTAGTTAGTTGAGAGAGAGAATGTGTTTGTGCACAGGACTGGAAGGAGGGGCAGAGGGAGAAAATAGAATCTCAAACAAACTCTGTGCTGAACAAGATCCTCACATGGAGATCAATCTCACAACCCTGAGATCATGACCAGAGCCAAACCCAAGAATCAGGCGCTTAACAGACTGAGTCCCCCAGGTGCCCCACTACTTAAATTTTTTTTAAAGATTTCATTTATTCATTTGAGAGAAAGAGAGTGAGCAAGAGAGAGCGCCCAAGCAAAAAGAGGGGTAGAAGGACAGGGAAAGGGAGACTCCCCAATGAGCAGGCAGACTCCCCCACTGAGCAGGGACCCCCCCTCCATGGCAGAACTCGATCCCAGGACACTGATCATTACCTGAGCCAAAGGCAGATGCTTAGCCAACTGAGCCACCCAGGCAACCCCCACCCCACTACTGAAGTTTTTAGGTCAGGAGTGATAAGTTTGGCTGCAGTATTTTGGGTTGTGTGTGTGTGTATGTGTGTTTTATAAATGAAATAAGGTGTTATATATTAACAGTTCAAACAATATCTTGTTCTTACAAAAATGTGTGTGACTATACATGTTTTTAATTTGGTTCAAGATTTTTGTGATGCAAAGATTTGTAGTTTAGGTACTAGATTTAGTTCATTGCATTGCTTTACATGCTGTCATCAAAAAATTTATTTTCTCACTAAGAAATGTATATGCAATGAAAGAATTTCATGTCAGTACAGCCTACTAATCATGATACCCACTTCCTAATCACTGAAAGGTTATTGGTAAGATGTGTGGGATGTATTTCCATCTACCTGATGTCCAGTTGCAAACTATTTAAAAAGTTCTTTCTTTTTTTTTTTTTTTTTTTAAGATTTTACTTATTTATTTACAGAGAGAGTGCAAGCACAAGCAGGGGAGAGGGCAGGAGAGGAAGAGGGTAAAGCAGGCTCCCCTGAGCAGGGAGCCCGGTGTGGGACTCCCAAGACCTTAGGATCATGATCTGAGCCAAAGGCACATGCTTAACTGACTGAGCTACCCTGATGTCCCTGAAAAGTTATTTTTTATTTGTTTTTAAAATGTAGGGGAGATTTTGTCCTTCTTTGGAAAATATGCGTTGCCCATAGCAAATGCTTCCAAGTTATTTGATTCTGATTGATGGGAGCTATTTTGCTATTCCTTAAGTTGTAGATAATTGGTAGCAGTACAAAAATAATGTATGTCTCTAGAGATGCTGCATGAATTTTGACTTGCATGGGGCCAAGCCTCCTATCTCCACTCCTGCCATGGAAAAAGCAGCTTTCCCTCCTTTTGTACCTTCCTTTCTGTGTTCCTAATCTGTAAATGTGTTTGCTTCTTGGATTCTCCTCTGAATTGGTTGTAACATCTCACCAGTTTCCTCATTAATGTGTTAAAAGCTTAAAAACAGGTTCATTTTTATATGTGTATGAGAATCATGACTTGACCTTTTTTGAAAATTAGCTTTTAGAAAACAGATGAGCCCAAAATCCCACTACTTCATTTGAAAGACTGGAAGTTAGAAAATTTGTTTTTCAAGTTTATCTGTGCAGACATAATTGTTTTCAAAAGTCAGACTTCCTTTTCCCAACAGAATCACACATCAATGAAAATAGTTCCAATATTTTTAAAATGTTATTTCCATAGCAGAAGTTTATTCTATCAAAAGCAGTTATTCTTTCTCCCATCATTAAAACAGCATTTTTTTTTTCTGACTGTTTTTTCTTTAAGTATCTACCAGGGTACATTCTACTGATAGTCTTTCACCATCACAGAAAAGTCCACAGATTTGGATGCATAACTTTTTGTAAAACAAAAGAAAAAAAATACTTCTAACCTACCTTAGAACTTACCCACTCTGTGACCTTGGTTTTGTTCTTTTGCATCACTGTAACTTTTTTCCTTGCTTATCAAATGGCAAAACAAACAAACAAAACAAAACAAAAAGACCTTATATATTTCATAGGATTGTTGTGAGGTATAGTGAGTTAATATATTAAAAGCATTTAGGGGTGCCTGGGTGGCTCAGTCAGGTTAAGATCCTACTTTTGGTTTATGCTCAGGTCATGATCTCTTGGTCCTGAAATCAAGTCCCACTTCAGGCTCTGTTTTCAGCCCAGAGTTTGCTTGAGGTTCCCTCCCTCTCCCTTTGCCCTTCCCTGTGCTCACACTCTTTCTTTCTCTCTCTAAACAAAATAGAATTTTAAAAAGTGTTTAAAACTATGCTTAACCCATAAGTATTATTTAGGTGTTTGAATTATTTGCTATTAATACCTGTAGAATGGGTATAAGACCAAATCTGTTTAGAAAGATACCTTGACAAGTAACAGTGACATTGCATGTGAAATGTGTAGCCCCGTCTAACATTTGTAAGGCTAGGTGTTTAATCATTATTGTTGTTACTGACATCAACCTCATGAGATGATGCATTGGCAGTAATGGTAAAAAGGAGAGGAAATACAAAAGATATTATTATGAAAATATTTACACTTGTTGATCTCAAGAAAGGAAATGAGAACAATTATGACTTAAATGGATTAAACCTATTAGTACTTTAAAATGCTGCCCCTGGGTCTCCCTTTTTCTTCAACTTGGTCTGATCTGAAAAGATCAAATTTCTTCTTTCTCTAGACGGTGAAAATGGACATACTTTTATCATCTCAGTTTTTAGTTATTTGTTGTTCATCTTTCTTTCCTTATTGATAAACAGTGTCCTTTGCATTGTAAGTACAGTTGACATACAATATTATATTAATTTCAGGTGCTCACCATAGTGATTTGACAATTGTAAACATTATTCAACCCTCATCACAATAAGTATAGTCATCACCTGTCACTATACAATGTTATTACAATACTATTGACTATATTCCTGTTTCATATTTTTTATCTCCATGATTTATTTATTTTATAACTGGAAGTTTGTACCTCATAATCTCTTCACCTATGCACATACTACATTCTTTGGAAGAAAAACACTATATGTAGCCCCCACTAAAGAGTGGGTGTTTGGCTTGGATGAAGATCTAAAAAAAATTATTTGAAATTCTTCTGCATGAGAGATCTGTCTCTTCATTTCCGTTTATGTATTTGTCCAGTCATTTATTTGTAGTCATATGAACTCATAGATATTTATTTCAATCTGATACTGCTTTATTTATTTTGTTGCTCAAATCAATCTTGCCTTAGGCATTGGGAGCTCTTTCAGCTGGCTTCTGTGTCCACAGACATACCACATCACTGAAGCGTGGGTGTTTTGTTTTTTTTTTTTTAACACTTCTTTTCTGACACTGTAAGATTCTCCAAATCCTAGAATCAGCCATTACTCCAAGGAGCTCTGGTGCCTTTTACTGAAGCAAGGTATTGAAACCAAGATCTGGGTGCTAGTTGTATTCCTGTTACTGAAACTTGGATTTAGGTCTTTTTTTTTTTTTCCAATTTAAATACTGTATTATCCAGCAAAATGAATGCCAATCCACTGCTTTTGTAATATCTATTTTCTACAGTTTCCCAGCTTTTCACTGGTATAAGCATTTTCCTTTATGCCACAAACCTACCATAATAACTTTCATAAGATCTTTGTACACCAAATCCAAAATCCAACTCATCCTGTGGTTAGTGTCCATTAATTGTTTTTTCTCTTGTAAAGAGGTCACTTTTTCTGGTTCTTCATATGTTACAGAATTTTGAATTTAATTCTGGGCATTGTAAGTATTACATTGTGAAGATTTTGGATTATTTTATATTCCTTTAAAGAATAGTAAATTCTTTTTGTAACAGACAATTAATTTGGACAGACTCAGTCTACAAACTCCATTTCTTAGACCACTACTCAAACTTCAGGTACATTTTTTTTTCTTAGCTTGAGTCTGTCTCACATATACATGATTCAGGGGTCAGCCAGAGATTTGAGTAATGTTTACCATTTGGGGGTATTCTTTCCTCACTTTCCATTGGCTTTGCTTGCCCTGAACTCCATCCTCTAGTTCTTTTTTTTTTTTTTTTTAATTTAATTGATATTTTTTCCTGTGCTCCATAATTCATTGTTTATGCACCACACCCAGTGTTCCATGCAATACGTGTCCTCCTTAATACCCACCATCAGGCTCACCCAACCCCTTACCCCCCTCCCCTCTAAAACCCTCAGTTTGTTTCTCAGAGTCCATAGTCTCTCATGGTTTGTCCCCCCCACCCCGATTTCCCCCAACTCACTTCTCCCCATCTCCCAATGCCCTCTGTGTAATTCCTTTTGCTCCACAAGTAAGTGAAACCAAATGATAATTGACTGTCTCTGCTTGGCTTATTTCACTTAGCATAATCTCTTCCAGTCCTTTCCATGTTGATACAAAAGTTGGGTATTCATCCTTTCTGATGGAGGCATAATACTCCATTGTATATACGGACCATATCTTCTCTATCCATTCATCTGTTGAAGGGCATCTTGGTTTTTTCTACAGTTTGGCGACTGTGGACATGGCTGCTAAGAACACTGGAGTACAGATGCCCCTTCCTTTCACTGCATCTGTATCTTTGAGGTAAATACCCAGTAGTGCAATTTCAGGGTCTTAGGGTAGCTCTATTTTTAATTTCTTCAGGAGTCTCCATACTGTTTTCCAAAGTGGCTGCACCAACTTGCATTCCCACAACAGTGTAAGAGGGTTCCCCCTTCTCCACATCCTCTCCAACACTTGTTGTTTACTGTCTTGTTGATTTTGGCCATTCTAATTGGTGTAAGGTGGTATCTCAATGTGGTTTTGATTTGAATCTCCCTGATGGCTAATGATGATGAACACTTTTTCATGTGTCTGATAGCCATTTGTATGTCTTCTTTGGAGAAGTGTCTGTTCATGCCTTCTGCCCTTTTTTGATGTGATTATCTGTTTTGTGTGTTTTGAGCTTGAGGATTTCTTTTTTTTTTTTTTTTTTAAGATTTTATTTATTCATCTGACAGAGAGAGATTACAAGTAGGCAGAGAGGCAGGCAGGGAGAGAGGAAGGGAAGCAGGCTCCCTGCTGAGCATAGAGCCTGATGCCGGGCTCAATCTCAGGACACTTGGGGCTCGATCCCAGGGCCCTGGAACCATGATCTGAGCCGAAGGCAGAGGCTTTAACCCACTGAGCCACCCAGGTGCCCCAAGTTTGAGGAGTTCTTTATAGATCTTGGATATCAGCCCTTTGTCTGTAGGGTCATTTGCGAGTATCTTCTCCCATTCTGTGGGTTGCCTCTTTGTTTTGTTGACTGTTTCCTTTGCTGTGCAGAAGCCTTTGATGTTGATGAAGTCCCAAAAGTTCATTTTCACTTTTGTTTCCTTTGCCTTTGGAGACATGTCTTGAAAAAAAGTAGCTGTGGCTGATGACCTTTGGTTCTTTAAGTTGGAAATACTGTGGGCTTTCAGTAACAATTCTAGTTTCTCTGCAGTATCATCTTTGGAATGCATAAAGACTAATTATAATAAAAATGGATAGCTCACCCATGTCATTCTCTTTCACTGAATATTAGCTCCCTTCCAGAATGAACTTACCTTATATTTTGCTCTCCAGTGTCTTCAATTTTTTTTTTTTTTTTGCGTATTTTTTTCTAGTTAATAGATTTATCTGCAGGAGAGATGTGTTTGTGGGGAGCTTACTTGACCATGTTGGAAGTGGATCCCCTTGATCACTTTAAATTTTTGTTTTGATTTTGTTTTCCTTTATTTTGTTTTTGTTTGTTTGTTAACTACCACCTAGATCAATTTTCCTAGTGAATTTCCTAAACCATCATGTGGTTAGAAATCTTGATGTTGAATGTCATTTTTCTCTCCTACTCAGCATCAAAGTATTTCCCTTGCAGTAGTTTAATAGGTTGGATTTATCTATAGTTCTCCCCATATATCATGTGTGTACTACTTTGGAATTCCAGTTTTGGCAGGAAGAGGTTGACTTCATAGGGAGTGTCTCTGGCAGATTTTCTAACTTGGGCAAGCCCTGGACTTTTTCTCCTATTCTTTATGCCCTGTGAGTCCCTGAACCAAAGTCAAATTTCATCTCAAGGAAAAGAACAGTTTTAGTGCTCTGTTTTATTTGTAGTTTTCTACTCTTTCTTCATTTTGGAGCCTTAAATATTATTTGCTTTCTAGATTACTGATACTTTTAAACAGATGTAGTTTAACCAAATGATTAGTTGTTTATACTCAGATGAATAGTTTAAATCAGTCAGGACACCTAATAGGCCATGCCACTAACAAGCAAGTATTCCTGAATTTATGATTCTTGCTGCTTCAGCAAATTCTCCCTTGATACTTTATTCTTTTCTTCCTATCAGACATATACATTCCATTGTTATTATGGATTACAATATGGCTATTGTGAGAATTATGTTACTGTATATTAAATAATGATAACATGCAATCATCACTGATTATAACTAGTAGGAGCTTAGATTCCTAACATCCTATAGATATCACTAGGACAATAATAAGTAACACATGAATCACGTTTCACCACCTAAATTAAAGTAAAAGAAAATAAGACCCAGAGGGGGGAAAAAAAACATCAAAAGACAGTGAAATTACAAATGAAGAGATATTATTCCATTTGAACATAAGAGAATAATCTAAAAGGGGTGCCTGGGTGGCTCAGTTGGTTAAGCATCTGTCTTCAGCTCAGGTCATGATCTTAGAGTCCTGGGATTGAGCCCAGCATTGGGCTTTCTGATCAGCGGAGAGTCTGCTTCTCCCTCTATGCTCTCCTACTCTCTCTCAAATAAATAAAAACAAAATATTTTAAAAAGAGAGAATAATCTAAAAAATGGCAAGTGGGTGTGTGATTGAAATGTTTAAAATAGTTTTAACATAATTTTGGTAAAATGTTCTTATTTGGAGAAAATTTAGCTACATCTGCAGTCTCTCATTTGTGAGCAAAGCAACGCTTTAAGAAAGCAACCATATTAAATGAAAATAAAATTGGCATTGTAGGGGCCAAGGACAAGCTCCCCAAAAAGGGAAACTTATGCATGAAGGTTATTTTGAGTTAAGTCATCAAAACCCAACAATTTCCAAGAGAGTTCTTCACTGTCTCCTCAAATGCCTAGATTCTCATTGGAAAGGAGAATCTGTACTTGGGGAGAGAAATATTAACAGAGATTCTTTTTTCCCTAAGAAACTTAACTGCATGAAAAGGCAACCTTTGTTTTCCAAACATCTCTCATCTTTCTACTAATCACCTACCTCCTCTTTAAATCCCCATTCCAGTATCATTAGCTCAGGATGATATATATGTTTCATTTTGCCTGTCTGTCTTGTAATTTTATGTCTCTGTGGATTCTTCCATGTATGGAATTAAATTTGATTTTATCCTGTTAGTCTCATGTAAATATAGTTCTTAGTCTAGCTAGAAGAAACTTGTACAGAAATAAAATTTGCTCTCCAACAGTATGAATTAAATACCTGAAATATATATTTAAACATTGATATATTTGTTCTTCTAGGAATATTTTTGTTGTGCTGTTGAAACAAGATTCATAGCAATTGCTCAAAAAGAGTTTATACTGTCCTAGGGAAAGACAATGTATTGAAAAAGAAGGTATTTATAGAGTGAATACCTTTTCAATGTGCCTAATTTTACAACTATCTTCTTATGTCTAATGTCTGAAAAATAAATTTCCTTGTTCTGGCACTAATTTTCCCTTTAAAGTAATATATTTTATTAATCATAAACTATTAAATTATTAGCCGGAGTAGTCTGTAGTAAGTAGTGTAAATGGTTGAGTAACAGTAGTAAATTTTTAAACACTAGCAATGGTTTTGGCTGTACCAGTACTTTAAAACTAGTATTTTTATTTAAAACTAGAGTTTATCCAGTGAAAAGAATTGCCATAATGCCCTAGAAAAAGCAAGTTGCCTTTTGGAAAATAGACAGTATAGAAATGTATAAATGTATAAATAAGGCAGTTTTAAAAGTGGTATTTTTATTTTTTTCCACATTTTTATTTAAATTCTAGTTAGTTAACATTTGGTGTAATACTGGTTTTAGTAGTAGAATTTAGTGATTCATCACTTACTTATAACTTACATATACTTACATATAACACCCAGTGCTCATCATTACAAGTGACCTCCTTAATGCCCATCACCCATTTAGCTCATCTCCACCCAATTCCCTTCATCAGACCCTCAGTTTTTTCTCTATTGTTAAGAGCCTCTTGTGGTTTGCTTCTCTCTGTCTTTTTTTTTTTTTCTTTTTTGCCCTTCCTGCATGTTCATCTGTCTTGCTTCCTAATTCCATATACAAGTGAAATAATATGGTACTTGTCTTTCTCTGACTGACTTATTTTGCTTGGCCTAATACATGCTAATTCACATGGTTGCAAACGGCAAGATTTCATTCTTTTTGATGGCTGAGTAATATACCATTGTATATACACACCACATCTTCTTTATCCATTCATCAGTCGATAGACATCTGGGCTCTTTCCATAGTCTGGCTACTATAATGCTGCTATAAACATCAGGATGCATGATCCCTAAGGGTGGTATTTTTAATTCACATCATAAAAAATATAGTTAATAGAATTGGAATGAGGAAAATGAAAAATTTAATATATATTAAGATAAAAGTTTTGAAAAAAATGTTACATTGCATAAATAACACATTATATCACAGAAATAGTCTCTGGAACAAATGAACAATTCTTGCATAGCATACAAGGTGAAAATAGTTCCCCGACTGCAGTTGTTTTTCCAACTACCCATGTATGTGGGTGCAACTGTGTTGCAATACAAGTTTTAGTACCACTCAGTGAGTTTTACAAGGAGAGTTTACATCTTTCTATTTCAGGAATTTCTGGTTTATAATATGAGAAAGTGTTCTTTGGCTAAACATGTTCTTTGAATCAGGACTTTATATATGTAACTACCATAGCAATACTGTGAGAAGAATACATTTCAATCTGTTTTCAGTTAAATTTGGTTTTGAAACATAATTAATTAATTATAATGCACATATGACAACTTCCTCAGACTGGAGCCTTTCTAATCATGGTTTGAGTCTCTTTCCTTATCATTTTCTCTTCTCCTGACCAATATCCTTCGTAAATTCTCAGTGGTTGACTATAGAGTGTTACACATTTTCTCCATATTTTTTTTTTTTTCAGTATGAAGCTGGTACTGAGGATGTGTTACTATTAAATGCCATAATCACATTGAATTTTCTTTCTTCTACCTCTCTGTGCATAGTTTTACTTTTGGTAGATTTCAGTTCCTTCTTTCATCATTCTTTCCTCCCTCTCTTATTTCCTTTCTTCCTTCCTTCCTTTCCACCATTTACCCATTAACAAATATTTATGAAGCAACCCTATTCAAACTGTGTTAAAAATAGGAGATTTGAGGGGCACCTGGGTGGCTCAGTGCATTAAGTCTCTGCCTTTGGCTCAGGTCATGATCTCGGGGTCCTGGGATCAAGCCCTGCATCGGGCTCTCTGCTCGGTGAGGAGCCTGCTTCCCCCCTCTCTCTCTGCCTGACTCTCTGCCTACTGATGTGATCTCTCTCTGTCAAATAAATAAATAAAATCCTTTAAAAAATAGTAGTTTTGTGACAAATATGATATTATAATTATTAACCTCACTGAGCTTGTAATCTACAATGCAACCTAATAAGCCATTACAACACAATTCACTAAGTATAAAAATGGTAGACACAGACTATTAAGACAGTTATTAAAAGAGTAATCTATCCAATGAAAGGATGAGAATCAAAGAAGGATTTCTTCAAGAGTTGATACAGAATCTGATTATCTAAGAGTAAATTAGATTTAGATAAGCAGAGTTTGTTTATGAAAGCATGAAAAGAAAAGGGGAAAGAATAGGGTGACCTTGTTATAAATCAGATATATAACTAAACTTAAAATGAGAGAAGGAGGGTGGGGAAAGTACTTTAGTAGAACTATAGTGGTGTTTTCATTAAGGGAAGGGAGAAGGAGATGGAGTAGGTTTAGGTTCTATGGCTTTATATATTTTGGGTGGTGACCAAGAATGTCATAGACCTGAAGAATGATTAGCCTCAAAGCTTCTAACTGAAACTGCCCAGGCAGGGTTTCACAAATGAAAGTATTTCTGGAGACTTTATGTCAGGTCTGCTTCATCATGATTCTTAGAAACTCACCCAGGACTGGCAAAACGTTAGACAAGTCAGTTCTTAGAACAAAGAATAGCTCATATTGTCCAAAGGATAGGAACATTAAGCCCTTCTTGGAAGATTTTGATTCTGAGCTAAGTTGATTCTTGGTCTTCTACCCTCTAAGAGTATCTTTTAATATAATATTTTAAAATTATTTTTTCAGCTCCATTAGAATGAATGTTACCCAAATGGGTTAAAAATTGATTATAAAATGTATGCTTTTTTTGGTTTATATAACTAAATGGTTTTGTAGGCTCTTATCTTTAAAGTCATTTACAAGATAAACTATTAAAAATCTTATAGTTATCCAGTAAGCAATTAAAAGTAATATAAATTATCTGTGAACTAAATGTAGCAAGCATAGGTTTTGTTGAGGACTCTATATTCTATTAAAAAGTCAGGCTGCTCTACAATCTGCAATTTTTGGCAATGTTGCAACGTTTCTACTGAGTGTTGTTATTCTCAATTTCCGGAATGGCAGTTAAGAAATCTGGATTTTATATGTTGTGGATTATATTTGCTTTGTTCTTTCTACTTTTTATACTCTGCTCTTTGTTGCCTTAATTATTATTAATTTAGTTTGATATGGTTTGGTTAGATAATCATCTACATTTATATAATGGAACATATTTGCATCAACAGGATTAAATTCTATATTTTTTCAAAATTTAATCTCTAGAAATTACATAAATTGTGTTTAACATAGGAATCACCCACATCTCAATCACTGAAGAAAATGTAGTCATATTCTACCTCAATTTTCATATAGCAATAGCCCTTTTGTTGTATAATGTAATTGTGAATGTGTGCTACGTAAATAATTTGCAATAGAACAATTGTGTGCAATTGCATTATTGGGTTATTCTAAATTTAATAAGTGACATAATTTTATGATAGCATGTTTGTTTCACTTCTCTACATTTATTGTATGGCCAACTTATTTTCTCATATATAATAAAGTATTTGTAAATTTGGTAACTTCCTTTTTTATGGAAAATCTTTCTTTCTTTCTGACACACTACTCTCATTTATATAAATCAGAATTCTATTGGTTGAAAATTACACAAGCTCTCTTCAATCTGCCTTGAGCTAAAAGTGTTTTTATTGGCTTATTTGGTTGAGAGGAATCTTCATAGAATTAAAGAGAGGGAAATCAGGGTATGGGACCTCTAAGAGTATTCCATTGCCACCAGTTGTCTGTCTCTAGTTCTTCCTAATCTCTGATTCTTTATTTTTTTTTTAAAGATTTTATTTATTTATTTGACAGAGGAAGAGAGATCACAAGCAGGCAGAGAGGCAGGCAGAGAGAGGGGGAAGCAGGCTCCCTGCTGAGCAGAGAGAGGGGGAAGCAGGCTCCCTGCTGAGCAGAGAGCCCGCTGCTGGGCTCATGTGTAGTAGGAAATAGAGCCATTGACAAGCTCAGGTCCAAACTCCAAGTCCTTTGATTTTGTAATCTATGATATGAGAGAAAGCCTATCTATGATTGGGAAAGTTTGGAAGAAGAGTTCAAGGTGGCCTTATGTGCTTCATGTACCCTGTTCTGTGATTGGTGGGATATGGGGACATGATCACAGCTCTGCAAGTGCCACTAAGTGTGGAAGGAATTCCCAACAGAAAGCTCTTAGGGGGACACCAAAGAAAGAAGGATGAGGGAGGTAGGAAAACTGGAAGAAAATGCTGCAACCATTCCAACAGCTCTCTATTATCCAATATTTCACCAACTGATTCTAAGATTTTATTATCTATTTTTTTAAGTTCTCTTAGGTGGCAAAATAAAATATGTACTTTATAACAATCCTCGGAATAGTTTCAGAATGTTACATATCCGTGACATGAGACTTTTGGGAACCTTCAGCTTTGTGTGGCCCCACTTGGTGTTTTCAGGCTGCTCCCTGATGCAAATGGCCCCTAGGCTGTAGGGTCTGCATTGACTAAGAGTACTCCTGACCATTCTGGATGCCTGACCACTATGTTTAGGGGTCATTTCCTCTTCTATGCAGCCTCTGACCAGAAATTTACTCCCTAAGAATACCATAAAGAGGTAAGTATCTGATGTTTGCAGATGTTAGTGAGATGTTAGTGAGAAAAATCTTTCCCGAAATGACTGTTGAAGGACTGTTCTCCTAAAAAACACAAATAAATTTTCTATATATTTACCTTCAAAATAGTCCCCTCTGCCCTCATCCACTTGACTCAGGGCCCTGACTTTGCAGTCGCAGACAATGTAGTTTCATAGGAAATAATTTTAACTCCTTTATTCTCAGAAATGTCAGTAAAAGTTGCCTTTGACTAGAAGAGAAGTACAATTCATGTATAGTACATAAGTACTATTCATGTATAGTACATAAATAAAATTCATTAGCAACAGTCTCAGTATTGATCCATAGAGAGTCAGAAAAACAAAGTCTTCAGCTTAAACTTGACATCCTAACTATCTGTATCAAGTACAAATTAGTGTTAAAAAGTGACTGATTCCCTGAGATGTTGAAGATTTCTGTACATTGTATTTTTTGTTTGTCATGGTTAAAAATGTAAACAATTGCAAAATATAAAAATTAATATATGCACCCAAAATCTGATGTTATTCTTTGGTGAATTTTCTGTGTTAATGTATATCACTAGTGTCGTGTCATTTTCATGGAATTATATATGTATTATCTAACAACAACTGCATTATCAGTGTGGAAGGGTGTCAGTATGTTTCCAATTGTCTTGTCTCTTCTAAAGACCCCAGAAAGCACGCTAAATAATTTGATTAATTATCTTGAATCAAATTAAATCAAACCAAAAATTTTTGCAGCAAAAAAGATGGGAGATTTAAAATGGATATGTCATTTTGGTGTGATATGCATCTAAATGCTTTCCTTAATTTTCTACTTCCTTCTGTGTAAATACTTAAAAGTAGAAAATAATTATATCTTTGTTTCTAGTGATAGGTCCAACCTTCAAATTTGGTCCTTTGTAAATGCCCTTGTTGTAATTTTATCTATAGTAATTTAAAAGGATTTCGAGGGAAGTTTTTGCATCCATTTAACAATAATATACAATAGGTGTAGACTGTTAGAAAGAGTTCCAAAATAAGGTGATTGAAGAACAGGGGATGTGAATTGCCTAATAAATAAGAAAGTAAATATTATTTTGCCCCCAAAACCTAGACAGTTTAATCACAAAGAGTGGTTAAATTATATCAATTTATATTTATTCACTTTATGCAGTACTTATCCTATCTCTACCTCTTGCACTGGCCTTTTGCTTCTTATAATTCTATTTACTTCAAAATAAATGAGTAATGAAATGCCAAATCTACATATTACATTAAAGCTTAAAGTCTTTTTTGGGACCTGATCTAATTTTACTGCCATGGTTGGATCCTGAATATACTGAATGGTTGAGGTAAAATAAAAAAAACCACCATGTTCATAAAATATATTCAGAATTGGCTGCTTTTTACAGCTTATTCACAAATGATCCTATAAAGTTTATCCCATCCTTTCACTCATTGCTCTGCTTATAGGTGTACCTTATGGAGACCTTCCCAGTGAGAATCTCTATCAATTCCACCCTTACCCACAGAAGTTCATTTTGGTTCAAAATCCATTTCTTCTCACAGAACAGCACATTTGTTACGTAGGACTCATTCAATTAAAAAAAAAAAAAAGTGTTTGGTGCTCAGACCAGAACTGCTGTATCTCTCCCTCTCTTCCTCTCTCTCTGTCACTCTCTCTCTTACATACACAAACACCCCAAAGCAGATGTGCAACTACTGAGGAAAATTAATTCTGGAAGACAGTACTCTACTGGAAACTGCTACTGGGCCTTATATACCTTCATGCCTGCTCCTTGATCTAGCATTAAAAACAACCAAACAGAAGAAACATGTTTTTTTTTTAAATGTAATAAATTTTAAATTGATTAAAACTTCCCCCCAAATTCAAAAACCTAATTAAGCATTTAGGTAAGACATTAATCTTTTACTTTGTTGTCTTAGGAGAGTAAAGGAGATAGGCTGAAGTTTCACTCTTCCAATTACATTTAGTTAAACAGCTCTGTGTTTCAAAGAAGGAAGCAATGGATAGTAATTACAAGAGATGCTGTTCAAAGGGAAATTAAGCTCAATGTATTGTACTTAGAAGTATGTTTTCAATTATCCCTAACACTAATTTTGGGACTCATAAAACACTAAGACACAAAAATATACTAATAAATTTTAAAAGACCTTGAAAAATTGCATAAACTCTTTATATGTAATAATAAATGTAAGACACCATTCCTTATCTCGCTCTCCAAAAAAAAAAAAAAAAAAAAGTTCCAGAAACTCCAGTATCTTTAGTAATTTGCCTGCTTTTAGAGAGTTGTTTATATGTAGGAATTAATTCCTTAATATCAAAAAGACCATAGAATTTTACTACCTTGCTAAAAAGGAATTTTGACAAAGATTCTTTACATGACCAGGCTTTAGCTCCTAAAACTTTCCTGTGCACTTCCTGGTAAAATCCAGTTTTAGAAAGAACCCTGGTAAGTCATTTGAGTAAGTAACCCCCAACTCTACCTTCCATATCTGATTATGCTCTTCCTCCACCCTCCCCAGTGATGGCTGATCACTCTGGCCTGTGGTGAGCAACAATCCTGTTTGGCCAATCTAATTAGAATTTCCCCTTACCCTTGATGTTTCCTCGTAGTAATTTTCCAACCACTGAACCCCACACTGTTTCTTGATGGTAAATTTCCACTTGCCCATGCTGTATTCAGAAGTGAGTTCAATTTCTCTGCCCTAGTACAAGACTTCATTGCAGTAGTCCCTACATCTACCCTGTGGCTTCCCTTTAATAAAGTTTGCTTTACTGTCTTCAACAAGTATCATGAATAATTTCCTCTTTAACACTGCCATCTTATTTTTCTTTACCATACTTGTTTAAATTCATTTTGCTGCTTTTATGTTAAGCATGAGTTGCTTACCACTTTTTTCTGTTTTTAAAAACCAATACACGTAGCAGCAAAAAGACTGTCAATAAAATATAAATGTTGCTTTTATACACAAGTATAGCATTTTGCTGCCAAATTCTGCAATACCATTTAAAAGTTTGAAAACAAACACTGGTACAGTATTAAATGTGAAAACAAACACTGGTACAGTATTAAACAAAACAGCAAATACTCTGTTGAGAGCTGCTGGCAACTTTCTTAAAAAAAAAATGAGAATAGGATATAGAATCCCTGGAAACATTGATTATCCAGCATTCACCCCACATTTTAGTGTGGTGTTGACAAGAAATGTTTAAGAAAGTATGGCATTCATTGTTAAGTCTAGCATTTTAAAGCCCTAAACTGAACTGAAAGTAATTTTTTACATTGAGGAGCCCTAGAAATTCTAGTGCATATGAAATGTTTGACAGAAGTCCCCACTTCTGTTATTTTGGGCATACTAATAGTTAAGGCAAAGAGGAAGGCAGGAAGCATAGTATATGAAATTGTTTTCTATAATCCCTAGTTCTGGCATCTATACCCAAAGTAGTTAGTAAATGATTTGTTTTATTTTTATTTTAAAAATTACTTTTACAATGTAGCCCCAGTATCTTGTACAAAATCCATAAAGGATAAAATTAACTATTTCTCCTTCCCTTGTTTCCTAACCATTTAATTCCCTATACCAAAGGCAACTACTATTAGTCATTTCTTAAGTCTTCATTGTATGTGTTGTGTATATGTGTGCAAAATATATATGCAGATATAAAAGCACATACATATATGCAGAAACATATATCCATCAGTGTATGATTTTTCCTTAGTTCATCAGATTAGTAGCATGCTTCATATACTCTTCAACAATTTGCTTTATTCACTTAAAATATTATTTGGAGATTTTTTCCAAAGCAGTAATTTAAAGTGGTATTTCTTTGGGCATGGTATTTCTTTATGTAAATCCTTCATAGAATGTTTCCTATTAAAAAACTTTTTGTCTCTTCTAAATGTTGCTGTTACCAAACAACAGCAACAACAATAAAAAAAAAAACCTGTAATGATTTGACTTGTACGTGCATAATTACTTTCATATATGAACATGTCCGTGGGTCAGATTCCTAGAAGTGAAATTACAGGGCCAATGTAGCAGTGTTTATCTACTTAATGTTTAAATGTTATATCAGTTTTAAAACCTAAAACGTATAAGAATGCCCTGTAACCCCAAGTACGTAGTACATGATGAACATTTTTTATCTCCCCCAGTTTAATAAAAATGGTATCTCATTATAGATTCGTTGCATTCGCTCATTACAAGTACCTTAAAGCATATTTGCATATGTTTAAAGCTTATACATAATTTATAAAATTAAAATGGTAACTTTTAACACAGAAGTGATTAAACACAAATAGTATCATCTCACCTGCTGCATGGGGAGATGTTCCTGTTGTCATATTGTCTTTGTGTGGGACAGTGATCTGGAAGTTGGGATTGTGGCTCACCTACCATCTGCCTCTGAGCTCTGCCTCTGAATGTCAGGAACTATGTGGCATGATGCTCAAAAATCTCCCCATCCTTGAGGCCCCAGGTTGACTGGTAACAGATGCTGACTTCTTCCAAGAGTCAATGAGCACTGTAATCCATTTCTGCTCTTGAAAAGTAGAATGACAGTTTTTGTAATGATACTGACAAAGGTTTGCTTTTGTTTAAAGAAGTTTTATTTTTAGTACAATAGGACTGATAATAGCAATTTCAAGCGTTTGTTCACCATTTACTGTGTGTCAGGTATAACAGTGATACAAACCTTTCAAATCATTTTGTGTGGGTTTGCCGACTACAAGGCCATCTTAAAGTGATGAAAAGTGGAAAATTGAGTACTGAGTTTGTACGGACTCAGATTCTAGATCTTTAGAGAATCTTCCACATTCTTACCCCCTTTCCTATGCCCATCTGTCTCCCTTAGCTTCCCTTTTCTGGTTTCTTTCCTTAGCTGTGAAGTCTCAAGTTGAGAGACAACTAAATCTTGCTTCATATTTTGCATTTGAAATAGCATTTTTTTTTTTTTTTGCTTGACTTAATGTCAGGTACCAATGACCCCATCATCACATTAGCAATATCTGATAATTAATTGTTGAGTTTTGGACCCTCTGGTTATATCATGTCCATCTCTGTTTGGTAGCTACAATAAATTTGATCAAGTTGCACTTTCATCACCAACAAAACTTAACCCCTCACTGTTGGTCATAGAAATACAGCCTAAAAAATAAGACTATCATCTCCCACCAAGTTTTAAAGTTTTTCTTCTTAAAAAACCAACAAATACACAGGACAGCTCTGTTGGTTAAGTCTCCAATTCTTGATTTCGGATCAAGTCATGATTTCAGGGTCATGAGATGAAGCCCCACATCAGGCTCCATGCTGGGCATGGGGCCTGCTTGGAATTCTCATTATCCCTCTCCCTTTGCCCCTCCCCCTGCTCTCTCTGGCATGCTATCTCTCTTCCTCTGTCTCTCTCTAAAAAAGACAAAAAAGAAAGAAGAAAGAAAGAAAGAAAGAAAGAAAGAAAAACAGATACTCAAGTGAAAATGCCTATAACTGAATTCAGCAATTTTTATTAACTCTCTCTATTTTCCTGAAGTTTCTATTATATATTTAGTATAAAGAGGAAAAGAGAGAAGGAAACAATGAGAAGAAAGGTGATAGGAAAAGGGGAACTTGCTGAGAGAAGAACTTAGGTCACAACAAAGTTTAAGAGAAAAGATGAGAAAGGAGTTTCCATGAAATGAATTGAGAATCAGTAGGTAAATGAAGGGTGACATCATAGAAGCCAGAGGTGAGAGTTACTTAATTTCAGGCAACAACTACACAAATGATGGTAGGAAAATTCTCAGATAAACCCACTCCAACCTTATTCTTTTTTAAAATTATTTATTTATTTATTTGAGAGAGAGAGAGAGAGAGAGAGAGAGCATGGGGGGGGCAAAGGGAGAATGAGAAGCAGACTCCCCCTGCTGAGCAGGAAGTCCCACAGAGGCTCAATCCAAGGACCCTGGGATCAAGATTTGAGCTGAATGTAGACGCTTAGCTGACTGAGCCACCCAGGTGCCCCACCCACTCCAACTTTAAGCTATACAATTCAGATAAACTAGTCTCCAAAGACGTAAAATTATTATGTATCCAGAATTGTTGTCTGCTTATTGTAATGTAATGAGATGGTTTACAATAAAAGTTAGAGGGGCACCTAGGTGGCTCAGTCGGTTAAACATCTGACTCTTGGTTTCTCTCAGCTAGTGATCTCAGGGTTGTGAGACCAACCCCTGAGACCACCTCTGCTAAGAACGGAATCAGCTTGGGATTCTCTCCCTCCCACTTCCTCCCTCTTTGCCCCTCTCTGCATGTGCTCTATCTCTCTCTCGCTCAAATAAATAAATACAATAATAATAATAATAAAAAAGTTAAAGTCAGAATGCCAGTTTCTTCTTCTAGGCAGGACTAGTAGCACAAGGGAAACAGCAGTAATGAAGATACTCTGAAGTTACTGCAGAGCACTGGCATCAAGACAGAGATACCAGGGCTAATACAAGAAAGTAGAACACTCTTTGTCTGGGAAATGTTTCAGCCACCACCTTTCATCCTTTGATGCCTCAAACATTTACTCATTCCTGCTCTTTTAAAAGTCAAAACATGAGGCATTTGTATAGTTTTTTGTTTTGTTTTGTTTCTCTGTCCAACTTTCTTATGCTTCCATACAAGGCACAGAAGTCCTCTGAAATAGGGTTTTCAACAGGCAACAGTGTCAGTGGAAGATTAGCTGAGTTTTGTATACGTGTTTGTACATGTGGCACATGTGGTAAGATTCCTGAACCTGGACAGTTCTGATAAAGCAATCACAATATCACTTTAAAGACAAATTTGAGATTTAAGTAAAGCACTATAAAACAACTAGAAATAACCTTTCTCTGCAAACACTCGCTTACAGCTCCATCTGTGCCGTATCCAGGACAAACTGAGGCCCCAGCTGCCTTAATTCATTTAATAAATAGTGGTAATTAATAGCATTATTCATGCATTTCAGCCTTTCCACATTTAATAACAGCTCATTCCAATCAAAAATATAGAAATATGATCAGAGTGGAGTCCGTGTAGGTGTCACAATGCAAATGGTAGATTGGAAATCTGCGTCTGGACTGTCATTCGATTTCTTTCCAGCAGAGCCTTTTTTTTTTTTTTTTTTTTTTTGCTAGCTTTGGAAAATGAAATGGGAAACATTTCTGTGTAATTTTTTTTAAAAAATCTGACTGGCATCATATGAATCAGCCCCCTTTTTTTCCCTCCTGTTCCTTTTTTCAGGTATAATTACAGATTCTTCGCAACATTTCAATGTCAATCCTTATTATTCTCTAATTTCTAATCATAGTCATAAGGGGTTTAGAAATGGCATTTCACATTTTATAGCCTTGGAGACAAAATTGACGTGCTTCTGGTTTGGTGAATCCCTGACTACATTCCCGTCCATCTGATCCCCAAGGGACAGTGAAAATAAAATGGACTTTGTGGGAAGTTGAAGCTGAGTTCCAGCTCTTAACACAATTATGGCTAGATTTATTGGTGGGCGTGACAGTTCTTGCTTGTACAACTCTGGAGAGAAAGAAGATAAATGAGGCTATAGCACCTGTGAGACATACAGGCAAGATTAGCCAAGAATTAAGAGCCTCTTCTGAGAGTCACAGAAAGTTCTGAAAAGCCTGGCAAGAGCTAATGTTTGAGGGGGCAGAGAAGAGTGCAGGAGAAGTAAAAATGAATGTGCTATTTTTACATTACTACTTTATGTGAAAGCAAATACTGATAGCTAAGCTAGAGGAAATGAGCCAATCAGGAACTGAGTGTGCAAGCCTTGGCACTTGCTATTAAACAATTACGCAGTTACCTCTTCAGTATTTCTGAAGGAACAGAAATTCTTGGCAGTGATTCCATAGCAAGTCTTTATGTGTGCACATGTATTATGGTTACGGTTGCACTGCTGCTCACGGGCAGTAATTTGCTATGAACTTTAGGGAGAGACAGCTTTTCTATGGGAATGATCCCATAAAAACTACTCTTTTTTTTTTTTTAAGATTTCATTTATTTATTTGACAGAGAGAGCACACCAGGGAGAGCAGCAGGCAGTGGGAGAGGGAGAAGAAGTCTCTCCCTGCAGGGAGCCCGATGTGGGGCTCGATCCCAGAGCCCTGGGATCATGACCTGCGCTGAAGGCAGATGCTTAATGACTGAGCCACCCAGGCACCCCAATACTATTTTCCAATCTTATTATTTTTTAATTATCTAATATTATTTTTTTAATTAATAAACTTTACTTTCAGGGCAATGTTAGGTTCAGCAAAATTGAGTTTCCATATACCCCCTGTTCCCATGGTGTACAACCTCCCTCACTCTCTACCTGCGTACCACAGTGGCACATTCTTTACACTCAGGGAAACTATACTGACCCATCATTATCACCCAAAGTCCATAGTTTACATTAGGGTTCACTCTTAGTGCTGTACATTCTATGTGTATAAATTGACAAATATATAATGGTGTGTATCTGCCATTGTAGTATTGTACAGAATAGTTTAAGTACCCTAAAAATCCTCTGTGCTCAGTCTACTTATCCCTCTCTTTGCCCTAGCCCCTGGAAATCATAGATCTTTTTAATATACCCATAGTTTTCCCTTTTCTGAATGTCATATAATTGGAATCAAACAATGTGTAGCCCTTTTAAATTGGTTTCTTTCGATTAGTAATATACAGTTGGGGCTCCTCCATATTTTTCGTGGCTTGAGAGTTCAATTCTTTTCAGTAGAGAACAATATTTCATTGTCTGGACAATGAAAAAAAATCAAGAAACCACGTTTTATTTATTCATTCTCTTACTGGAGAATGTTTTGGTTACCTTCAAGTTTGGGCAATTATTAATAAAGTTTCTATACGCTCTGTGTGCGGTTTCTGTGTAGGCATGAGTTTTCTGTTAAACTGGGTAAATGCCTAGAAGCATCATTGCTGGATCGTGTGACAAGAGTCTCTTTCATTTGTAAGAAAGTCCTGAGCTATTATCCAGTGTGGATGTACCGTTTTTATATTCCCACCAGCAGTGAATGAGAGTCCATTTTGCTCTCAATTATCATACATTCTTTCCAGCATTTGGTATTGTCAGTGTTTGGAATTTGGGCCATTCTATTAGATGTGAAGTGGAGCATCTTTTCATACGTCTGTTTACTGTCTGTATATCTTCTTGCTTAAGGCAATTTTTTCAGATCTTTGTTCATTTTATTACTGGGTAGTTTGCTTTCTTATTGCTGAATTTTAAGAGTTCTTTGCATATTTTGGATAACATTTTTTAAAATCAGGTATGTCTTTTGCAAACATTTTCTCCCAGTCTGTGACTTGTCTTTTTATTCTCTTGACATTATCTTTTGCAGAACTGAAGGTTTTCATTTTATTGAAGTCCAGTTTAGCAATTTTTCTTTCATGGGTTTTGTCTTTCGTGTTGTGTCTAAAACGGCATCGCCATACCCAAAGTCATCTGGGTTTTCTTCTATGTAATCTTCTAGGAGTTGAATAGATTTTTGTGTTTTACATTTTGGTCTATGATCCACTTTGAGTTAATTTTTGTGAAGGGTGGAAGATGTCTATATATCATTCTTTTTCTTTTATTTTCTTTTTTTGCACGTGGACATTCAGTTGTTCCAGGACCACTTGTTAAAAAGATGATTTTTGCTCCATTGTATTGCCTTTGTCAATAATTGGCTGGTTATATTTATGTAAAATATTTAAAAATATATATTTCCATTGGTCTATTTCACCAATACCATACCACCTTGATTACTGTAGCTTCATAGCAAGTCTTAAAGTATGGTAGTGTCAGTCCTCAGACTTTGTTCTTCTCCTTCACTATTGAGTTGGCTATTTTGTTTTGTTTTCTTTTCTTCCTTTTTTGCCTCTATTTAAACTATAGAATCAGTTTATCAATATTCACAAAATACCTTTTTGGGATTTTAATGGGAACTATATTGACTTTATAGATCAATTTTGGGAAGAACTAACATCCTGACAGTATTAAGTCTTCCTATCTATAAACAGGAAATATCTTTCCACTGATTTAGTTCTTTTTTGATGTTCTTCATTAGAGTCTTATATTATTCCTCATCTAGATCTTACACATTTTGTTAGATTTATACTTGTTTTACTTTGGGCTGTAGATAATGTAAATGGTAATGTGTTTTTAATTTCTAATTTGAACATTTTAACATTTCTGAAATCTGAATTTTTGAGATAAAACATTTATTTCATCAGCTGCCTACATTCTATATAGAAATTGATCATTTCTGCATATATATTGTTGCGTTTCAAAATATATGTAATATGATATTCAGGTAAACTGAAGGCACTCTTAGGAAAAACCATTATCTGAGTGACTAGTTTCATTATTAAATATCAACTATTAATCAATATTAAACAGTATTTATAAATATTATTTTAAATATTTCACTATTACATTATTATTATACATTTTATTACTAACATCATGGAAACATTTTCAAAAATTCTGAAGTAGAGTTGGAGTCCCACATTCACTACTTCTTAGCTATGTGGCTTCTGACTCTCAATTTTGTCATCTGGAGTTAGGAATGGATTCTTACCTTGCAGGTATTACTTAAAGACTGAAATGAGGTAAAGGATATTAAGATCTTAAAATTGTGCATGGAACATGAAAGAGATCAACAAAAATTAATGTTTTACTACTACCATTACTACCAGCACTACCACCACTGCTGCTACTACCACCATCATGACCACTAGTGTTACTACTACCACCACCACTATGCCATCACTACTACTTCTACCCTCCTATACTATCACCACAACTACCACTCTGCTACTACTACTACCATCACCACTACCACCACCACTACTACTTTGACCACTACTACTTCTACCACTACTCCTATTACTGCAACTGTGACTACTTCTGCTACTACTACCACATAGCTGAGAGCAGGGAAAAGAACCCGAGAAGTATAACCAAAAGAACTAACTAGATACTTAACTTTAGGTAGGTCAAACCATTACTGGTCTCCTAGATGGACTAGGGTACATATAATTTCTTTTGTTCAGCCCCGAAAGTGCATGACTATCTATGAGAAAATGTCATTGGGTTAATGGTTGTGGGAGGAGGTATACTGGCATGAGAAGGAAATCATAATGCGAAAAGGATTTTGTTGCTAAAATTTGAATTCCAATTAGTTATGTGGAACACAAAAAGAATAAAGATAGAATTAATGAGCTAGACATCAGGGTTTTTTTTTTTTTAAGATTTTATTTATTTATTTAACAGAGAGAGAGAGAGAGAGAGAGAGGATCACAAGTAGGCAGAGAGGCAGAGAGGGGGGTGGAAGCAGGCTCCCTGCTGAGCAGAGAGCCCGAGGGAATTGATTTTAGGACCCTGAGATCATGACCTGAGCCGAAGGCAGAGGCTTAACCCACTGAGCCACCCAGGCGCCGCTAGACATCAGTTATTAATGAGCGTAAAAATCAATGTTTCTTGCCTCAGAAACTTTCTTAAACCGTCCTTTGATGACTATGAATTGTTTTGTGTGGTTTATTGGTTTATTACTTAGACCTTGAATTATCTAACCTGCCTTCTCTGTTTAGGCATTTCTAGCCAACTGGTTTTGCTTTACAAAAGGAAGCACTGTGGTGCATGAGGTCCTATTGGATTTTATAGATAACGTGTTGACAGTTTTCAATGGAAGCACTGAAATATCCTCAATATCCAACAATGGGAAGAGAGGTCATTAAACTGTAACATATCCATTTGAAGAAATTCTCTACAGTCCCTTGGAGTAACAATTACCAAATAGGCAGAATCTCATGGGAAAATACTCATTTCTGACATGTTATGAGTTCATGTTAAGTAAATACAAAAATAAGCAGAGTAAAAAAGTCTACATGTTGTCATACAAAATTAGACATACATAGAAAGGTATATGCCAAAATATTAAGTCATCGTGGTGGATTGTTGACTTCGTGGTGAGTAGTATTTTTCCTTATTGAACACTAAAATTAGCATAATCGTATATATTATCTTAATGACAAAAGGTGAATGTTTAAAAAAAAAGGAAGAAAATGGAGTTATTTTCATATAAATAGTGAAAAAAATCCACTTTTAACATGTTAAAGACTTTGTTTTAGTCCCAGTTTGATTGCTTATTAAGTTGTTTGGCCTTAGAAAAGTCATTTTACCTCTCTTAGCCTACTTGGACTCACATTGCCTTAATTACAAAATAAGTGGCTTGGAATAAGGTTTCTTCAAATGTTACACAGCATGAAGGGGCGCCTGGGTGGCTCAGTCGTTAAGTGTCTGCAGCTCAGGTCATGATCCCAGCGACCTGGGATCAAGGTCTCAACAGGTTCCCTATTCAACAGGAAGCCTGCTTCTCCCTCTCCCACTCCACCTGCTTGTGTTCCCTCTCCTGCTGTCTCTCTCTGTCAAATAAATAAGTAAATCTTAAAAAAAAAAACACTGCATGAAGATCATTTCATATATTTTTATTACAACCATATGGTAACATGGTTACCACCTAGGTACTAAATAAATTAACCGTATCGACGCTACCAATACAGGCTTAAATTAATTGCCATTTTCTATTTTATATTGAATTACTAATGACAATTCAAAAGGTGAGTGAAATAATATATAAAGGTACCAAGTGTTCGAAATGTAGCTGGGTCACTTTATTCTGGATAGAAATAACTGCTTTTGAGTTACCTGCGGTTAAGACATATCAGAGACCTGGGTCCCGGCTGCAATTACAATTCCCCAGGGGTCAATAAAAGATTTCATCTCTAGCCTTTCTAAAGTTACTCTGGTTGGAGTCACAAAGGGATCTAGACTGTCCTGATTGCTATCTTCCATCTATCAAGTGGCAAATTAGATTTTAAAAATTGCCCCCTCTGGAATGGCAAATTAGGAAATGGAGACCCTTTCTTAGATCTAGAATAGCCTCACATATATTGTCTGGCAACAGTATACAGTCTGGTTTCCATCTCTATGTGCCTCCTCCTGAACCCTCACATATCCACCATGGTCCCCTCCAAACCCATACTGACAGGTCTCAGCTCTGAGCTTTCTCTTTTCACCTAATTACTCTTGAATTAGGATTTCGTTTTAATTTATTTAAACTGGATTTGAGCTCAATTCTAACAGTTTTATTGATGAGTATTTTATTGGTTTCCTTTGTTTTATCAGAGTTTTTTTCACCCTGAAATTTTATTAAAATATAATTTCATAAAAAAACATAATATCATTACAGAAAAGTATAACTTGTTTAGTGTGTAGTCCTATGAGCTATGGCAAATGTTTAAAATTGTGTAACTACCACTACAATGAAGGTATGTAATAATTACTTCATTAACGAATATTCCCGTGTGCCTTTTCAATACACACCTCCCTCCGCCTCACTCCTGGCAACCACTGCTCTGTTTTTGTTTTGTTTTTATCCCTATAGGTTTTTTTTTTTCTTTGAAAAAAATATCATATAAATGGAATAATAAATTTTGAACCATTTTATATATAGTAGAGTGCATTTGAAATATATTCATGTTGATGAATGTATGAATAGGTTATTTCATTTTTATTGATGAGTAGTATTTTATTGTATGGATGTACCAGAGTTTGTTTATGTATTTCCCAGTTGAGGACCATACTTGTTATTTCCTGGCTTGGGGAATTATTAATAAAGCTGTTATCAGAATTTACATATGGATTTTTGTGAACATAGCTTTTCATTTTAATTTCATTTCAAATGTTAGGATTGTAATTGCTGGTTCCTGTGGTAAGTGTATGTTAATCGTTTGCTGTATTATTTTGCATTTCTAATAGCAATATATGAGACTTACAGTTGTTCTGCATCTTCCCTAGAACTTGATATTATCGAGCTTTTCCTTTCATTTTTTTCTAAATCATTCTTATACATGTGTAGTGGAATTTCATTTTAGTTTTTTTGCATTTCCCTAAAAAGTAATGATGTGAAACATCTTCCCATGTGCTTATCCACCATCTCTGTATCTTTTGTGGAGTATCTGTTACATATTTTGCCAGCTTTTTGGTTCTTTTTTTTTTTTTTTAATTTTGTGAGTTTTATATTTTGAATGTGAGTTTTTTTTCAAGTACATATTTTGCAAATATTTTCTCCTGTATCTTTTCTTTTCATTTTATGACCGTGTCTTTTAAGATGCAGCTGCCCTTAATTTTCATGAAGTCCAATTTATCTTTATTTTTTTTTCTTTAACAAGTCATGCTTCTGGCATCATACCAAAGAAATCTTAGTTGAATTTAAGGTCACAAAGATATTCTCTTATGTTTTTCTACTAGACACATTGTATCTTACTTTTAAGTCTGTATTCCACTGTGAGTTTGTTTTTGTATCAGTGGTATGAAGTATAGGTTGAAGTTCATTTTTTGTCTATGTATATTCACTTATTCCAGTACCATTTGTTGAAAAGATTATCTATTCTCTCTTAAATTTGTTTCACATCTTGATTAAACATCAACTGACCAGATATGTGTGGGTTGGTTTCTGTTCCATTTATTTTTCTGTTCCTTTTATTATAATACTGTGCTCCTTTTACCTATCTTTTCACTGATAACACCCTGTCATGATTACTAGAGCTTTACATTGTCTTCTGCACTTTTTTTTTTCTTTTCAAAACTGTTTTGGTTTTTCTAGTTCCTTGGCCTTTCCATGCAAATTTCATATAACTTTAAAATATTTTATTTATTTACTTGACAGAGAGAAAGAGAGTACAAGCAGGGGGAGCAACAGAGGGATAGGAAGAAGGCTCCCTGCTGACCAGGAAGCCCGATGTGGTGTTCCATCCCAGGACCTGGAGATGATGACCTGAGCCAAAGGCATACACTTAACCAACTGAGCCACCCAAGTGTCCCTTTCCCATGTAAATTTTAAACAATATTTGGGGGCACCTGGGTGGCTCAGTGGTTAAGTGTCTGCCTTCAGCTCAGGTCATGATCCCAGGACCCCGGATCCAGCCCCATACTGGGCTTCCTGCTTGGCAGGAAGCCTGCTTCTCCTTTTCCCACTCCCCCTGCTTGTGTTCCCTCTCTTGCTATGTCTCTCTCTGTCAAATAAACAAACAAATAAACAAACAGACAATGTTTGTAGATTTAAAAAAAAATCCTGCTGGTATTTTGATAATTGCATTAAATTTATTTTAGGAGGAATTAGTATTTTAACAATATTGTATCTTCCAATCCAAGAACAATGTATATTTATAGATCTGGTCATTAAAGTTTTCTTTGTTTTATTATCATCATTGTTTTGTAATGTTAGCCTATAGATCTTACACATTCTGTAAAAAAAAAAAAAAAAAAGCCTAAGTATTTAAAGATTTCATTGCTGTGTAAATAGCACTTTTTCCTTAAAATGTCAACTAATTTTTAATCATATAAATCTGTTAATATATATAGAAACCTTATATCTGAAAACTTGTTAAATTCATTTATCAATTTTAATAACTCTTTTGTAGATTCTTTGAGATTTTCTATTTAAAGAATTGCATTGTCTATGGTTTTATTTCTTTTTCTCCACTTTGTATGTCTTTTATATCTTTTTCATGCCTTATTGCACTGGCCTCCAGCAAGATCCTGAATAAAAATACTGAGACTGGACATTTCTTCCCAATCTCAGAGGAAAGTGTTCCGTCTTTCATCATTAAGTAAAAGGTTTGCCATAGGGCTTTATAGATAGACTTTATCACATTGAGTAATGAATGGATATAAATTTTTCCTAGGACTACAACTTGGAATGAAGCCAAGCACATTTTTTCAGACTTGATTATGTTTGACTATGCTGTGGTCTTCTTGTCTTATCTGTTCATTTTGGCCATCTTGAACATTTATTGCAGTGAGTATAGCCAAACTACTAATACATTAATATTAGTTGTCAAAAGAAAAATGAATATTATTTTATTAGGCTTTCTTTGTGTTAATTATCTTTATTAGAAGACTGTGCAGTAGTCATGGAGGTAGATAGGACAAACATTTATTAGATATGTGATATCCAAGAGTTACTGTTTTGTTTTGTTTTTTTACTCCATGTCTAAATTTCAATTTTAAAATATTGTTCTTCAGGATGCCTGGGTGGCTCAGTCAGTTGAGTGACAGGCTCTTGATTTTGGCTTAGGTCATGATCTCAGGGTTGTCAGATTGAGCCCCGCATTGGGCTTCATGCTCAGCACAGAGTCTGCCTGTCCCTCTCACTCTGCTCCTTGCCCACTTGGGTTCTCTCTCTCTTTCTCAAACAAATAAATAATTTAAAAATATAAAATATTGTTCTTCTTTCACTTAAGCACAAATTTATATAATTGCAAGGACTCTTGGGCTGTACATTTGATTTTTTTTTCACAATATCCTATAAACCACTTTTTTTTTTTATCAAATAGCTCAGTTTTATTGTTAGATCTCTTATATGTCAATAGTTAGATTTCTGTTATTTTTGGTTGTCTCTTGCTGGCCATCATGGGTCCTATCCCTTATTAACATTTTTTTAATAATAATATCTACTGTTTATTCAATAACTTCAGTGTCCAAGTATACACTAGGCATACACACAGATCTTTTTTTATTATTATTTTTATTAACATACAATGTATTATTTGTCCCAGGGTACAGGTCTGTGCATCATCAGGCTTACATACTTCGCAGCACTCACCATATCACATAATCTCCCCAATGTCCATAATCCAACCACCCTCTCCACACCCCTCTCCCCCAGGCAAACCTGTTTGTTTTGTGAGATTAAGAGTCTCATACGGTTTGTCTCCCTCCTGATCCTCTCTTGTTTAATTTTTCCTTCCTTACCTCCCAAATCCCCCACTCTGACTCTCAAATTACTTATATCAGGGAAATCATATGATAATCGTCTTTCTCTGATTGAATTATTTTGCCCAGCATAATACCCTCTAGTTCCATCCATGTCATTGCAAATGGCAAGATTTCATTTCTTTTGATGGCTGCACTATGTATGTGTGTGTATATATATATATATATAAAACCATTTCCTCTTTATCCATTCATCTGTTGATGGACATCTAGGTTCTTTCCATAGGTTGCCTATTGTGGACATTGTTGCTATAAACATTCGGGTGCATGTGCCCCTTCGGATCACTACATTTGTATCTTTAGGGTAAATACTCAACAGTGCAATTGCTGGGTCATAGGGTAGCTCTATTTTCAACTTTTTGAGGAACCTCCATGCTGTTTTCCAGAGTGGCTGCACCAGCTTGCATTCCCACCCGCAGTGTAGGAGGGTTCCCCTTTCTCCACATCCTCGCCAGCATCTGTCATTTCCTGACTTGTTAATGTCAGCCATTCTGACTGGTGTGAGGTGGTATCTCCTTGTGGTTTTGATTTGTATTTCCCTGATGCCAAGTAATGTGGAGCACTTTTTCATGTGTCTGTTGGCCATCTGGATGTCTTCTTCTCTGAAACATCTGTTTATGTCTTCTGCCCACTTCTTGATTGCATTATTTGTTTTTTGGGTGTTGAGTTTTGTAAATTCTTCATAGATTTTGGATACTAGCCCTTTATCTGATATGTCATTTGTGAATATCTTCTCTCATTCCTTCAGTAGTCTTTTGGTTTAGTTGACTGTTCCTTTGCTATGCAAAAGATTTTGATCTTGGTGAAGTTCCAATAGTTCATTTTTGCCCTTGCTTCCATTGCTTTTGGCAATGTTTCTATGAAGAAGTTGCTGTGGCTGAGGTCAAAGAGGTTGCTGCCTATGTTCTCCTCAAGGATTTTGATGGATTCCTGTCTCTCATTGAGGACTTTCATCCATTTTGAGTCTATTTTTGAGTGTGGTGTAAGGCAATGGTCCAGTTTCATTCTTCTGCATGTGGCTGTCCAATGTTTCCAACACCATTTGTTAAAGAGACTGTCTTTTTTCCATTGGACATTCTTTCCTGCTTTGTTGAAGATTAGTTGACCAGAGAGTTGAGGGTCCATTTTTGGGCTCTCTATTCTGTTCCATTGATCTATGTGTCTGTTTTTGTGCCAGCACCATACTGTCTTGATGTTTACAGATTTGTAATAGAGCTTGAAGTCTGGAATTGTGATACCTCCAACCTTCGTTTTCTTTTTCAATATTCTTCTGATTATTCAGAGTCTTTTCTGGCTCCATATAAATTTTAGGATTGTTTGTTCCATGTCTTTAAAAAAAGTGATGGTATTTTGATAGGGATTGCATTAAATGTGTAGATTGCTTTAGGTAGCACAGACATTTTCACAATATTTGTTTTTCCAATCCATGAGTATGGAATGTTTTTCCATTTCTTTGTGTTTCCTCAGTTTCTTTCATGAGTATTTTATAGTTTTCTGAGTACAGATTCTTTGCCTCTTTGGTCAGGTTTATTCCTAGGAATCTTATGGTTTTGGGTACAATTGTACATGGGATTGACTCCTTAATTTCTGTTTCTTCGGTCTTGCTGTTCATTTATAGAAATGCAATTGATTTCTGTGCCTTGATTTTATATGCTGACACTTTATTGAATTCCTATATGAGTTCTAGCAGTTTTGAAGTGGAGTCTTTTGGGTTTTCCACATTAGGATTATATCACCTGAAAAGAGTGGGAGTTTGACTTCTTCTTTGCAGATTGGGATGCCTTTTATTTCCTTTTGTTGTCTGATTGCTGAGGTTAAGACTTCTAGTACTATGTTGAATAGCAGTGGTGATAGTAGACATCCTTGCCATGTTCCTGACCTTAAGGGAAAAGCTCTCAGTTTTTCCCCATGAGAATGATATTCACTGTGGGTTTTTCAAAAAATGGCTTTGATGATATTGAGGTATGCCCCTCTATCCCTATACTTTGAAGAGTTTTGATCAAGAAAGCCTGCTGTGCTTTGTCAAATGCTTTTTCAGCATCTATTGAGAGTATCGTGTGGTTCTTGTTCTTTTATTAATGTGTTGTATCACATTGATTGATTTGCAGATGTTGAACCAAACTTGCAGCCCAGGAATAAATCCCACTTGGTCATGGTGTATAATCCTTTTAATGTACTGTTGGATCCTATTGGCTAGTATTTTGGTGAGAATTTTCACATCTGTGTTCATCAAGGATACTGGTCTGTAATTCTCCTTTCTAGTGGAGTCTTTGTCTGGTTTGGGGATCAAGGCCATGCTGGCCTCATAAGATGAGCTTGGAAGTTTTCTTTGCATTTCGATTTTTTGGAACAGTTTCAGAAGAATAGGTATTAATTCTTCTTTAAGTGTTTGGTAGAATTCCCCTGGGAAGCCATCTGGCCCTGGGCTCTTGTTTTTGGGAGATTTTTGATGACTGCTTCAATCTCCTTACTGGTTATGGGGCTGTTCAGGTTTTCTATTTCTTCCTGGTTCAGTTTTGGTAGTTTATACATCTCTAGGAATGCATCCATTTCTTCCAGACTGTCAAATTTGCTGGTGTATAGGTGCTCATAATATGTTCTTATAATTGTTTGTCTTTCTCTGGTGTTGGTTGTGATCTTTCCTCTTTCATTCATGATTTTATTTATTTGGGTCCTTTCTCTTTTCTTTTTGATAAGTCTGGCCAGGGTTTTTCAATCTTATTAATTCTTTCAAAGAACCAGCTCCTAGTTTTGTTGATCTGTTCTACTGTTTTTTTGGTTTCTATTTCATTGATTTCTGTTATGATCTTTATGATTTCTCTTCTCCTGCTGGGTTTAGGCTTTCTTTGCTGTTTTTTTGTCCAGCTCCTTTAGGTGTAGGTTAGGTTGTGTACTTTAGACCTTTCTTGCTTCTTGAGAAAGGCTTGTATCCCTATATACTTTCTTCTCAGGACCAACTTTGTTGTGTCCCAGATTTTGAACAGTTGTGTTTTCATTTTCATTTGTTTCCATGATTTTTTTTTCCCAATTCTTCTTTAATTCCCTGGTTGACCCATTCATTCTTTAGTTGGATACTCTTTAGCCTCCATGTGTTTGAGTTCTTTCCAAATATCCTCTTGTGATTGATCTACCTTCAGAGCATTGTGGTCTCAGAATATACAGGGAGTGATCCCAATCTTTTGGTGCCGGTTGAGACCTGATTTGTGACCCAGGATGTGATTTATTCTGGAGAATGTTCCATGTGCACTAGAGAAGAACATGTATTCTGTTGCTTTAGGATGGAATGTTCTGATTATATCGTGATGTCCATCTGGTCCAGTGTGTCATTTAAGGCCTTTATTTCCTTGATCTTTTGCTTGGATGGTCTGTTCATTTCAGTGAGGGGAGTGTTAAAATCCCGTACTATTATTGTATTATTGTCAATGTGTTTCTTGATTTTGTTATTAATTGGTTTATATAGATGGCTGCTCCCATGTTAGGGGCATAGATATTTAAAATTGTTAGGTCTTCTTGTTGGACAGACTCTTTGAGTATGATATAGTGTCCTTCCTCATCTCTCATTATAGTCTTTGGCTTAAAATCTAATTGATCTGATATAAGGATTGCCACCCCAGCTTTCTTTTGATGTCCATTAGCATGATAAATTATTTTCTACCCCCTCACTTTAAATCTGGAGGTGTCTTTGGGTCTAAAATGAGTTTCTTTTAGACAGCATATGGATGGTTTTTTGTTTTTGTTTTTGTTTTTGTTTTTTTTTATCCATTCTGATACCCTGTGTCTTTTGATTGGGGCATTTAGCCCATTTACATTCAAGATAACTATTGAAAGATATGAATTTAGTGCCATTGTATTTCCTGTAAAGTGACTATTACTGTATATTGTCTCTTTTCATTTCTGGTCTCCTACTTTTAGGCTCTTTCTTTGCTTAGAGGGCCCCTTTCAATATTTCCTGTAGGGCAGTTTGGTGTTTGCAAATTCTTTTAATATTTTTTTGTCCTGGAAGCTTTGTATCTCTCCTTCTATTTTCAGTGATAGCCTAGCTGGTTATAGTATTCTTGGCTGCATGTTTTTCTCACTTAGTGCTCTAAATATATCATGCCAGTTCTTTCTGGCATGCGAGGTCTGTGGATATGTCTGCTGCTAATCTAATATTTCTACTATTGTATGTTACAGACTTCTTATCCTGACCTGCTTTCAAGATTTTTTCTTTGTCACTAAGACTTGTTAAGTTTTACTATTAGATGATGGTGTATAGACCTATTTCTATTGATTTTGAGGGTTTTTCTCTGTGCCTCCTGGATTTTGATGCTTGTTCCCTTTGCCATATTAGGGAAATTCTCTAATATAATTTGTTCCAATATACCTTCTGCCCCTCTCTCTCTTTCTTCTCCTTCTGGAATCCTAATTATTCTAATATTGTTTCATCTTATGGTATCACTTATCTCTTGAATTCTCCCCTTGTGGTCCAGTAGTTGTTTGTGTCTTTTGCTCGGCTTCTTTACTCTCCATCATTTGGTCTTCTATATCACTAATTCTCTCTTCTGCTTCATTCATCCTAGCAATAAGAGCCTTCATTTTTTATTGCACCTAATTAATACCTTTTTTAAATTTCAACTTCTTTAGATTTTAGTTCTTTTATTTCTTCAGAAAGGGATTTTATTTCTCCAGAAAGTATTTCTCTAATAACTTCCATGCCTGTCTTGAGCCCAGCTAGCACCTTGGGAATAGTTGTTCTGAACTCTAGTTCTGACATATTACCAATGTCTGAAATGATAGGTCCCTAGCCATTGGTACTGTCTCTTGCTCTTTCTTTTTGTGGTGAGTTTGTCCACCTTGTCATTTTATCCAGATAAGAATATATGAATGAGAGAATAAAATACTAAAAGGGTGGCAAAGACCCCAGAAAAATGTATGCTAACCAAATCAGAAGATATCCAAAACCAAGGGGAGAAGAAAGGCGGGGGGAAGAAACAGAAATAAAAAAAATAAAAAATAAAAAATAAGTCATATAGATATAGATATAGGTATAGATATATTAGACTGGTGAATAGAACAGAGCCACCCACTTGATTTTGGGTGTATTTTGTTCTGTTAGAAGACACTACCTCCCAAAATTTTAAATAAAGATAAACTTACATATATACAAAAATAAGGGTAAACACGATGAAGCAATGGAATATAACTGTAAAGATGAAAATTTAAAAAAAATTTCTAAAAAAGGAATTAAGTTGGTTGGAAAAAGAAAAAAAAAGAGGAGGAAGTGTGCTCAGGCTGGAGACTAGAACAAAGCTATGTGCTAGATTAGGGTATATTTTGATCTATTAGAAGAAATTGTATCCCAAAATTTTTCATAAAAAAAGAAACCCTTGGGGCACCTGGGTGGCTCAGGGGGTTGAGCCTCTGCCTTTGGCTCAGGTCATGATCCCAGGGTCCTGGGATCGAGTCCCACATCAGGCTCGGGCTCTCTGCTTGGCAGGGAGCCTGCTTCCTCCTCTCTCTCTGTCTGCCTCTCTGACTACTTGTGATTTCTGTCTGTCAAATAAATAAATAATCTTAAAAAAAAAAAAAGAAAAGAAACCCTTAATGTCTAAAAAAAATAAGGTTAAATACAATGAAGGGATAAAATATGAGTATAACAATGAAGGTTTAAAAAGATTTTTTTTTCAAGAAAGTTATTGTTAAGATAAACTAGTTAAAAAACGTTAAAAGAGAAAGAGGAAAAGTTAAAAAATAGAATAAAAAATAAAATTAAAAAAAATTAACTTTGCAAGACTAAATGATCATGGGGAAAAAGCCATGAATTCTATGCATTGCTTAGACCTCCCTCTGGAGGTCTGCTGTTCTTCTTGATTGGTGAGCTTGGTCTTGGATGGATGTTCTTGCTCATCTTCTGTGGGAGGAGCCTGTTGCAGTGATTCTCAAATGTCTTTGCCTGAGCTGGAATTGCACCACCCTTGTCAGGGACTGGGCTAAGTAACCTGCTAGGGTTTTCTCTCTAAGCTTTTGTTCTCTGAGTGCTTTCCATAGAGCTTTGAAGACAGGAATGAAAATGGCAGCTTCCCAATCTCCAGCCCAGAGGAGCCAAGATTGCGGGGCCCCACTCTTCAGTGCACCCTTGGAGAAAAGTGCTCAATCACTCCCTTCTCCCTGGTCTCTGGCTGCACTCTGAGCTCACCCAACCTGTGACTGAGCATTTCTATTTCTATCTCTGGTGCATGGCCCCAATTGAGGTCTCTAAACCCAGTAGATTCCTGTGCCCTCCTCCTCCTAAAGGAGGAAGGTGAGTCTCCCTGGATCTGCCAATTGTGGGGTCCCTGCTCAAAGAACAGTGGATCAACTGTGTCTTGGATCCTGGTTTAAGGTAACCCTAATCTGAAAGTTCACTCTTCATCTCCATCTCTGTAATCAGCTTCCCTGCTCTGATACCTGGCAGCTCGGCCACACTCAGACACCCCTGATCTTTCTGTGACCCAGCGGGACCTGAGACCACAGTGTCCCTGCAAGGTCTCCACCCCTGCTTAGCATCTGAAGCAACGTCTCTCAGTTGAGCAGACTTCTAAAAGTTCTGATTTTGTGCTCCGCTGCTCTAGCATTTGCTGGGAGCTGGTCCCTCCCCCCAAGGTCTATCTTCCTGTCACTTCAGATTTACTTCTCCATCAGTCTTACCTTTCAGAAAGTGGTTGATATTCTGTTCCTAGAACTGCTGCTCTTCTTCTCTTCTATCTCTTGTTGAGTTTGTAGGTGTTTGGAATGGTTTGATACCTATCTAGCTGAACTCCTGCGACCTGATGTCATTTCAGTCTGCTACTACTCTGCCATCTTGCCTCTCACTCCATTAACATTTTGATTGGTGATTCATTTTATGTCCTAAATAGATGTTGACCTTGTCTTCTCTTTTTTGTCTTTGCTTTAGATATTTGCAATCTTTTGCATCAACAATGGCAGTAGCCTCTTAACAGCTATGACTCTTGATTCCCTCATATATATCATTAATGTGATCCTATATATATATATATATATATATATATATATATACACATATATATGTATATATATATCAAAATGTACAAATATCACTAGTGAACTCTTTGTCACAGGACAATTAGCAAACTTGTTATCATGGCTTACAAAGTCTTTCATAATCTGACCCTTGTCTACTTATCTCTCACAATTTCCAATTTATATACCCAATTTATATTTCATATTCTGGAGAAACTGAATAACTTATTGTTTTTTATACATAGCTTGGTGTTTCTCACTTCTATGGCATTATTTTTGCTTTGTTTGGAATCTCTCCACAATTGAATTCCCACAGCCCAACTTTTTACTCTTCATTTATTTGTGCACTTTGTTTAAGACAATAGTACCTTATACTTATCATCACCCCATGCATAGCTTTAGTATGCCACCATATCATATTAAAAAGTCTGTATATAGGTCATTTGTTACACCACACTGAAGTTTTTTGAGGGTTGTACTTTGCCCTACCTACCCACCTATCCTATCAATGCATAGACATATTGTTAGCCCATAATAAGCTTTTAATGAGGTTTTCCTGCATGTCCTAAGTTTTGTAAACACTCATAATTTTCTTCCAGTTTTTAAAGACAGCTTTCCTTGAATTAGAGCTACAGATTAGGAAGGAGAAATTGTATTTTCTGGGTCTCAAAATATTCTGAAAAAAATAAAAAACAATATATTTCCTTCCATGTTAGCTTCTTTTTTAAGAAATTGAAATTGAAAATATTATCTACATGGTCCACAGGATAAATTTGATTTTGGGAGAAGTAAATTTTCTCAAAAATTAGTATTTTTTCTGTACATTGTGTTGTTGAATGCAAAGAGTTTTCTTTTACATTATTTGTTCTGAATCACCTATTGTGTTTATTTAAGCCCATTAACTTCAAAGTTATTTCAGCTTTGCTTCAGCTGATAGAGGTATAAAAGAAAATGAAAATATAGTCACCAGACTTAAACCACCAATCTCTGGACAAAATGGACATCAGGAACTCTAGCCAGTTTGCTTATTCCTTATCAGAAACTCAAGGATTAAATTTATTTTCAAAGTAAAACACCACTAAGTTTCAATTGCATGACAACTAGTGGCTCTTTAAATTACACAAAGAACATGACACCTATATTTTCCACTGCGTACCCATTGGTCATGTAGCACATGAAAGCCTCTCTGGCAATTACCTAGCACATTTTAATTCTGGCTTCCTGTGACTGATGCAAAATGCAGATGTAGAGTTCTGTTGTGCTTATAAATTAGTTAGCTGATCTTTAGGGGAAATCAAAATTGTTTTTTATTAATTTTGACTGTAATTGCTATGAACTAGAAAATGTTTTCAATCCTGGAGAAATTAGTTCCTTTTATCTGAATGTCTGAAATCATTCCTTTAATTAATCTTATTTGTATTTATGGATTTTATTTGTTCCTACAATCATTTTAAATTTTAGCTATCCAATATTTTAAATAGAAAAATTTTTAAAAAGTTTGAGTAGAGATATTTGTGATACTTCATATGTTCCTAATCATTATGATATATCAATTATCTTCTGTATTGTTTTTATATTTACATATATAAGTATTCTATAAGTGTTTATACTAAGATTAATGCAAATTTTTCCTAAATAAATTATTTTCTGTGACAAAGATTATATCATTAGGAGTAAAGCTCCTTGAAGAATTTATCATGATGGGATATATATATATAAATATGTCTTATGCTTCTTTGCTGAGTTAATTGTATTCTTTTAATGTAATAATTACACTATGCACAATTCTTAGCTCTTGGGTCATTTGCATATTCATCCTGCACCTTGTCAAGTGGAACCCCTACAATGGCAGGCACTCTTTCCCCAGAGTGAGCACATTGTCTCAATTTCTTCTGACCCATATTTCCCCCTTCTTGAAGAGGACAAACACCAGAAATCCCAGTGCCACAAGTTCCATGTTTGTTCCTAACACCTCTTAGCTTCTGTGTTTGCATCTGTTGATGAAAGACTCAGAGAGAGAGAGACATTTGAAAGAGGAAAGATTTCTCATTTTTAGATTCCTAGTTCCAATAACTACTTTGGAATTAAATTACAGAGAATGAGCCATAATATAAGTTTAGCCACCACAATGACTCTCTGAGGACTCTATTCACTAATAACATATGCTCATTTATGTGCATTTTCAAGCAGCTTGCTTAAAAGGGCCTCATGACCCACCACTTCTTAGAAAATTATAGGCCACTAATAGCCTCACCTAAGGGGTTACTTGCTATGTAATGATTTTTTCAGCCATATTTGGGACATCACAAAGGAAGGGAAATGGGAAATGATTAGAGAAGAAAAGAGTAAAGTGTAATAAGGTGTGGCAAAGTTGTGTAAATTATATTTTGCATTGTCCAAAAAACATTTTGGGGGAAGACAGTTTAAAAGGACACTTCTGGGGGGAGAACCATCTTCTGAAATTTTTCCATAACATACAAAAATGCAAAGTTTAAATGTACACTGTTTATGTTAAAAGCAACAAAAATAACAACAGCAAAAAAAAAAATCATATAAAAGCAACAAAAATATGTGTTTAATCTACAAAAGACACATAAGAGTGTATCAGAATGAGTGTCTTCTCAAAAAAAAAAAAAAAAAAAAAAAAGAATAAGTGTCTTCTCCAAATCTAATCTGATGGATACCTGAATTTAAGTTGAAAATATTTACTTTTTTTAAACTTTTTTTTTCTCTTTTGCCAGTAGTTGCTGAATAGTTGAATAGTTTTTAAGATTGATGTTTCTGGTTATTGGGTAGACAGTTCTAAACCTGAAAGGAGCAAGCAGGTGATATTTCACTCTGCCGAAATCCAGAACTAGGTATCAGTGTAAATCATTTCTAACTTTGGGAACACTAACAGAACGTTTCTCTCCTGCATACTAAAGGTGACTTTCATGGAAAACAGAGCTAAAAGTTAAGGTTTTCTGGTCATATGGTATGTTGAGTCAGTGAAGGGTGGGTAGGATTTAGGAGTGTTTTTCAACTAAACACTAGAAAATGGGAAAAATAGGCAAGTGAGAGTAGGACAAAGGAAAAAAACAAAAACAAAAAAAACACTGTATCATTGCACCTAGAGAGACCCACAAATGTCAGACAAATGTTTAAAGATGTGGTGCTGGTTAGACAATCTACTAATATCGAAAGATGGAGTTAACAAATACATTGGGAAAAAGTGATGTACAAAATGGCTTGTAACTATAATTAATGTTCAGGGTATCTACAATTTCATTCCAATGCTTAAAATTTTTCAATGGCTCCCCATGTCTCCTTTGGTTACCAAATATTTTTTGAGTGCATATTGTGTGCCAGGTACTGTACTTGGTGCAGGTGTGAACAAAACAGAAAAGAACTGAGTGCCTTGGTAGTTATAAGGGGAAATTCCCATTGTAACGGTTTGAGAAGTATATTCACTTCCTATTGCTTCATAAGAATTACCACAATTTTAGTAGCTTAAAGCAACATATATTTATTATCTCAGTTTGTATGGGGCAGGCATTTAGGCACAGGTTAATCAGCTTCTCTGATCAGGGTCTTATAAGACTGAAATCAACATGCTGGCCAGCTCTGTAGTCTCACTTAGAGCTCAGGGTTTTTTGTTGTTGTTGTTGTTGTTTTTCATTTTATTTTTGTTTTTGTTTGTTTGTTTGTTTTCTAAGCTTACTCAGATCACTTACAGAATTTAGTTCCTTGTGGTTGCAGGATTGAGATCCCCTGTGGCTCCTTGCAAAGGTGTTCATATGACCGCTTTCTTCCAGGCCAAGGAGAGGAAATTCTCTGACCCTTCATCTTTTTTGAAAGGCTCATCTGGATATGTTAAGTTCTCCCAGGATGGTATCCCCTTGGATTAACTCAAAGTCAACTGATTAGTAACCTAATCATTGAGTGATATCCCGTCATATTCATAGTTCTTACTGACACTAAAGGAGTAGAAACTATATAGAGTGTGGTTCATTGTGGATCATCTTTGGATTCTACATATCACAGTGAAGTTTCTCTAAGGAAGTGATATGCAACCTGAGACCTAAAAGATGGGTTAAAGTTCTGCAGGCAGAATGACAGTAGATTCATCATAGCCCAGGGAACCACCATATGCACAGACTTGAGGTCAAAGAGACTGTAGAGAATCTAAGAAGCTTTAAGTTCAGCTTAGCTTTGGAAAAGAAATCTACAGGTAATTTTAGAGTTTACAAAACAGGGCATGATCTAGTACCATAATGCATCACCTGCTCAGTTATCACAACTTCCAGGCTTGAACTCTGTCCTTAAGCTACACTGAATTCCATTCTTTTCTCTGAGGCAATTATATTGAACGTCCTTTGGTCTGCAAAGTACATGCTCTCCCTTACAGTAATATTTCTAATATGACTTCAAAGGAAGAGTTGATGAAGTTCTAGAATACAGGTAAGGTTTGATGGGGTGAGGTCTGGAGCCAATGACCAAGAAAGAATTCTTGAGATATATTTGGTGCAAAATGGTGGTTTATTAAAGCAAGGGGACAAGACCCATGAGGAGGAAGAGCTGCTGCCCTTCGGGTTGTGAGGGATTGCAGGTTTTGTACCATGGAGGGTGGGGGAAGTAAGGAAAGGGAGGTTTCAATAGAACTTTCATATGCTAAAGAGGACCTATAAGATACTAGATACCAGAGGCCTTGCCATTGCCAAGGTTGTTTTGCCCTCTAGCAAGGTATTAACATTAAGATGGGTGGGAGGTTCCTGAAGAATGTCACAGATGTCCCATCCCGGAGTGGGGGTAGGGTGCGGGGGAGGTTGCAAGGTGTCAACCTTTTGCTTTGTCCTCAGCCAGCTTTCTGTTCCCTCATCAGAGTAACTAACCTGAGATAAGAAGTATAAATAGGAATTATCCTGACTAAATGATGAACCTCCAAATACAGGTAAACTGCTTTTTAGCACACTGTAATGTTGTGTAATAATCTATCACATATCACACTTATGCAACTGTCCATTTTGTTTCTCCCTAGAATATGTAAAATCAGTATTCTGTTGTAACTTTATTGCATAGTTCAATTAAACCAAGTAAGGGATGCAGATTGAGGATGGTGGTGATGATGACGATGATGGTAACAATGACAACAATAATGGTGATAAAAGGAATGAGAGCAGAATGAAGAACAAACTTTTTTAAAAAGGATCAAATTACTTACCATGACAACTCATACAAATATCTGTTGACTCATTTTAGTTTTTTCAACAATAGTTTGGGTCAGGAGTAAAGCTCACTTACAATACTGCTGGTCATCAAAAACAGCTGTGTTTAATTCTGTCTCTATCCAGAGCTGAGGGAAGAGTTATATGCATGGATAAATTCTAAAGTTAGATGTCAATTATGTTTGGAATGTATTTAAATAAGCAAAATGCTTTTTTTCCTATTGATTTTCATTTAACCATTTATTAAAAGCAGCTAGAAAGGTGAGAATTCTACTGAAGAGACACATGCTTGTATCTTGAGATTGTGAGTATAAGCACAACTAAGAACTTAGCATGGGCTCCCCTCCCAGCTCAGTAGCTTTACTGTTGGCCTTGACAGTCAATGAATAGGAGTCAAGTTTCCATTTTTGGTAATGGGTTGGGAACATAACACTGATTAAGTTAATAAAAGAATACTTAAGAAAGTCTTCACGTAGTGATTGCTCCCCAAGGAGCAATTATTACTTTTTTTTTCCTTAAAGCTCTCAGAGTTAAAGTAATTCTATCAGTCAAAATGTTTTGTGATTAGATTTAGAGGCTGTAAGAAGGGGGGGAACTTACAACCAACCTCTGTCAACCAGTAAGCACTTGTTCTGTGACCATGGCTAACTCAGTGTATTCAAAGCTACGTATAAATGACATAATATGAAAAGAATATACTGATAGTGATTGTTTTAAGTTCTAGACTTAGATGTTTTTCCAAACATTTCACAATCAAGATTTATATGACCTAAGAGGTATATTTATTCATGTAACACTGACATATCAATATCTATTTCAAGGAAGATGAGCTGTTGGATATTTTAAAATGTTTTTCTATATTTTCAGTTGTATTCACTTCCTAAGGCTGCCATAATAAATAATCACCAATGGGGTGGTTTCAGAAATTTAATTCTCTCACACTTCTGGATGCTAGAAGTCCAAAATTTAGGTGTCTGTAGGTTTGTGTGTTCTCTAAAATCTCTAGAGGAGAAACTTTCCTTGCTACTTTCAAATTTTTGTTGGCTTCAAGCTGACCTTGACATTCCTCAGTAGCTGCATCATTCTAATCTCTATGTCTGCCGTCATCGGGACTTCTTTTCCTCTGTGCATTCTCATATAACTTTTTTATAGGGACACCAATTGTTGAATTTAGGGTCTACCCTAACTACTATCACCTCATCTTAACTAATTAACATCTTTAAAGACTCTATGTTCTAAAATAAGGTCACATTCTGGAGTTTTACGTGTACATGAATTTTGGAGGAGCATTATTTAATCCCATACATCAATATTAAAATTGTCATTTTTCTTCATAGAGCCAGGGTAAATTTAATTTTTTTTATATTTAGCCATCATCTTAGTATTTTGCAACTTTAATTTGAAGTTTTTTATGGTTACACAATAGCTATATTGTATGCAATGATACTTACAAACAACGTTAAAGTTTCTTTTTCAAAATTTTAGCTCTTAAAAAATAATTTTATTGAAGTATAATTGACATATAAAAAGCTCTACTATTTAATGTATACAACTCCATGAGTTTGGGAATAAATGTACACCTGTGAAACCATCACCATCTTGAAGGTTTCCTCCTGCCCCTTTATTATAATTGTTGTATTCTTTCATGTGATAAGAATGTTTAATACAAGATCTATATTCTCAGCAAAAAAAAAAAAAAAATGTTAAGTATGCAGTACAGTATTGTTAGATAAAAGCACTATGTGGTATAGTAGATCTCCAGAACTTAATTTACATAACTGAAACTTTGTACTCTTTGACTATCCTTCTCTATTTCCCCCTCCCCCACTGGTCTCTGACAACCAATATTCTACTCTCTGCTTCTATGAGTTTTACTATGTAGATTAACATATAAGAGGAATCACAGTATTTTCTTTCTTTATCTAACTTACTTCACTTAACATAATGTTCTGCAGGTCCATCTATGTTTTTTTAAGTGGCAGTATTACCTTCTTTTTTAAGGCTGAATATTTTATTATATGCATATACTACATTGTATTTATCCTTTCATCCATCATTAGATATTTAGAATGCTTCCATATTTTGGCTATTGTGAGTAATCTGGCAATGAACATGAGAGTGCAGGTGTCTCTCTAAGACCCAGATTTCAATTCTTCTGGATAAATACCCAGAACTGGGATTGCTGGGTCATGTGGTAGTTGCTCGTTATGCTGAGTGCACCAATTATATTCCCATCAGTAGTGTACAGGCTTCCTTTATCTCCACATTCTCTCAACCCTTCCTATCTCTCTCTCTCTCTCTTTTTTTAATAATATCCATTCTAACAGGTATAAGGCAATATCTTCTTGATTTTGATTTGCATTTCTCTGATGATCAGTGGTGTGGAGCATATCCTCATAAACCTATTAGCCATCTGTATTTCTTCTTTGGAGAAATGTTTGTTCAGGTCCTTTGCTAATTTTTTATTGAGTTATATGGTGTTTTGCTATTGAGTTATATATTTTAGATATTAACTCCTTATCAGATATATAGTTCACAAAATATTTTCTTACATTTAATAAGTTGTCTTTTCATATAGTTTCCTTTACTGTGTAGAAACTTTTTTAGTTTAATATAATCCACTTATTTTTACTTTTTTTGTCTATGCTTTCAGTGTTATATCCAAAATTCATTGCCAAGACCAATGTTTACAGTTTCAGAACTTATATTTATGTTCTTATTTCATTTTGAGTTGATATGCATATTCTTATATATCCCCAAAGTTAGTTTTATTTTTAGTTATGTTGTTTAGAAATAAGTAAAATTTAAAGAGTTTTCACAATGCTTTAGGTAAATTTGCCAAATATATATGTATATACTCATAATTTTAAAAAATCCACTATTGAGATCCTTTTTTTCCTTTAATAATTTCATTGCTTCAGGGGCACCTGGGTGGCTCAGTGGGTTAAGCCTCTGCCTTCTCCTCAGGTCATGATCTCAGGGTCCTGGGATCAAGCCCTGCATTGGGCTCCGTGCTCAGCAGGGAGCCTGCTCCCCCCTCTCTCTCTGCCTGCTTCTCTGCCTCCTTGTGATCTCTCTCTCTCTCTCTCTCTGTTAAATAAATAAATAAAATCTTTAAAAACAACAACAACAACAACAAAATAATCCCATTGCTTTAGATAACAACTTTCTGTCACATCATGGAGTTTCAGAAGATTACAAGTTTCACCATTGTGCTGGCCTGCCATTTTATAATAATAGGAAATTAATATTCAGAATAATGCATATTCATTAAATGACAATGTAACTTGTCATTGGTAGCAATGATATGGTACCAAAGAGCTTAATTTCCAATTTATTATAAAATAACTTTCATTTATTTAGACTGAAAATCCACAGCATTTACATAATAGTTGTTCACTATTCAGTTTCATATTTAGCATCCTCTCAGTGAGTCTACATAATGCATGTACATAATATCTACCAGTGTGGTAGATTGTTTTTATTTGGGCATATCTGAAAAAAATAGAAATTATTTATTAAAAAAGAAAAACAAGTCTTCCTCCTCCTTCTCAGTAATATTAAATAAATTGGCACTTTCTAACCCTAATAAATACATATTAGATTGCATTGAACTTCCTCCTATGTATTATATGCTTGTCAATAAATGGATGTAGAGAAGTTAAAAAACTAATTGAGATTTTAGTAAAATTAGATTCCCTCTTAGCTGTACTTCTAAACAAGAGGTAAGTACTACAGGTGAGATTCAGAATTACTTCCAAGGGGACAAGGAATCTTCCTAATGGTTACTAAAATTTCATGCTTTTACAACTAATATGTATACCTGCAGATATAACACTTGCAATCTCTTATTGACCACATTTGGTAAAGCTAGAACAATTTCAGTTACTATGTTTAGAATCTGCAATGGCCATTGCTACATTTAATGCCTATTTTAATTCACTTGTGTTTTAAAAGGCCACACTAGGTCTACAACAAATGTTTTTATCCCCTTTAAATATAATAAAATTTACTTAGCTATGAGTAAATGTATGTTAGAGATGTCTGTATCAATAGTTGGTAGCACCTATTTTGAAAAGCGAGATCTGCTGCATGAGTTTGACTGGACCCAGAACTATATGATACAAAGTTTTAGGATCTGCCTGAAGTTGCCCCTCAGGGGACCCGTAGGCAGAAGTAGTATTGCCAGTAACTCTACATGAGTCTTAATTAGATGTCTTGCTTTGTAAAGAATATTCTGTTCACGATATTTTGTAAAGTATGTGGGTATATTCTTGATTTTGGAAGTACAGAATGTTTATTCTCATATTTCTTGACAGAATTTACAATCTCATACTTTTTATCTAAGCATCGTCAAAAATCTGAGGGTGAAAAATAAGATTTTTTTTGAAAAAAAGATTGAGAGAGAGAGAGAGGAAGAGATAGAGAGAGAGAGCATGGGGGGGGGTCAGAGGGAGAAGCAGGCTCCCTGCTGAGCAGGGAGCCCAATGCAGGACTGGATCCTGGACCTCCAGGATCATGACCTGAGCTAAAGGCAGTCACTTTACTGACTGAGCTACCCAGGCACCCAGAAAATTAAGATTTAAAAAGGATCACCTGAAGGGCATGGTTTAAGGTATTCTGCTATACCTTGGAGTTATTAACCTAGAATCCATGGCCTTTAGCATGTACTAAATTTGCTTGAAATGAACCTTCAAGTCCCTAGATAAGATGATAAACACTGGTGGTAACCATTCATGCCAAATATTGTGAACAATCAAAGAAATGGTCTATAACTTTAATTGGATAATCACCTAAAAGATTATCAGCCCTTATTTCCATGTTAGTAATTCCTAAATTTCTGTATCTCTTGCCTAGATCTTTATAGTATGGTTTATCAATTGTTCACTTAATGATTTGTAAATAAAATATGAACTGTTGAGAACTGGGATTATAGACCAATAGTTCTCTATAATCACATTAGAACCACTTGGGTTATTTTTTAAAATAATATATCCTCGGGTTTTGTCCCTGACATAGGGAATTAGAGAAGTGGGATAAGAACTACTTATCTGTATATTTCAAAAAGTTTATTGGGAAACATTGATTTATGCCATGGATGTAGTAGAAAAGTATGACCTTGTCAAGATTTTGAACAGAGGCAACTAATAACAACTCATTCATTCAATCATTTAATAGTGTCCACTGAGCCCCATGATGTACATGTGATTAAATTTCAATATTAAACTCCTTGTGTTCTCTTAGAAACCTCCTCATGAGCAATCCAGTACAAAGCCTTCTCTAGAATGCTCGAAACCACAATATGGAATGACAATTTACCTTCTCTTCAACTCAATCTAAATAGAATCATAGGGCAGAATTAGAAGGTTATGACTGTTCCACTGTGCATGCAGTATTGTTTTTAACTTTAATTTCATAGTATGAATTAGAGAATTAAATGACTTTCATGGAAAAATGATAAAGGAAATAGGAACTGGGTATGAAATACCTATTAACAAACATGTATACATATACATGCTATCTATATGTTTTTAGAACTTGTGTGAATTTGTAAGAAAATAGGAAAAGAAAATATTGCTCTATTACTTTCTATATAAGGTAACTTCATAGGCCTCTTCTATTATAATGACCTGCCATTCACTCATTCTATAAAATATAGATTTCCAACTCTGCCCTGAATCAGATTTTCTGGGCATGAAGTGCAAGAATCCCCATTTTTAGTAAGTACTTCAGATAAATGTTGTTCTCATTCACATTTGAGTACCATTGTCCTATTGAGCATACAGTGTTCATTTCCTTAAAAGCCATATAGAGTTGATGAAAACGACTATGTCATGATAGTTTTTAAAAAACCTATCATTAGGAATATATACTCTGAAAATTATCATTTTTAGGTAGGAATATAAAAAATCATTTATCTAAGACTATGGTTTAAACCAATCTAATGGGCTAAAATCATTTGTTCATTGGACAGTCATTCACATTCTAAGCATTATATGCTTCATTCTTGAAAAGAAGACTATTTATATTTTTTCATAAGCAGTGTCCATATCATACATTTATAAAATAATAAAGTCATTCATTGAATAAAAATATCATTTGATTATATCAAAGATAAAGGTCAGTAATACAAACATTAAAGTATATATACTAAGGCCTGGAAGAGTTAAAGATTTCATTTGAGAGACCTTTTCTTGGTGGGTATTTTTCTTCTATGGGTTAATTTGTGCAAATGAGCCTTACTTTTTTTTTTTTTTAAGAAATTGTAATATGAAATTAAGAGTTGAGATGTTGACATTTCAATTCTCACAAGTAGGATTATTTACATCCCAACTCAGATTTCCACATATTTTTCTATAACAGGAGTATAATAATTATTTACAAATCATCTATATTTCTGGAGAGGAGGACAATTTACAAACTAGGTTTTTTTTGTCATTGTTTTTTAAACTTTTTCTTGTCAGTGATCTTCTATCTCCAAGAAAGAATTTTGGTTTATTTGTGAAACTTTGTTATATTAGGAGTAAGTTCTATGTTTGTTTTTGTTAGGTTTATATGCTTGAAAATGGTATCTACTCATTCTAAAATATCTACATGTACAGGGGTACCTGGGTGGCTCAGTCTGTTAAGCATCTACCTTTGCCTCGGGTCATGATCCCAGGGTCCTGAGATAAAGTTCCACCTAGGATTCCTTGCTCAGCAGAGAGCCTGCTTCTCCCTCTGCCCCTCCCCCACTGCTTGTACCCGGGGTGTGTGTGTGTGTGTGTGTGTGTGTCCTCGCTTGTTCTCTCTCTCTCTCTCTCTCTCTCCCTTGCACATGCATGCTCTCTGGTTCTCTCCATCTCTCAAATAAGTGAATAAAAATTCTGTAGAAAACTTAAAACATTTACAGTACAGAAAAGTGCAAAGATGAAGGTAAGAAAAACAGTAAATTACTTAAAATTAAGTCTTTTTCACAGCAAAATATGTGCTGGATAAATGCCAGGAGCACAGTTAATAACTCCTTTCTAAATTTCCTCTTGGAAATTAGGATTGGTCAGCTAACCTTCTTGGCAGGGTCTGAGGGATTGTTTCAACATATAATTTTTTCTCAAGCTTCAGATAACAGTGCAGGTCAGAGTGTCATTTGTTCTTGTGCCGGGAGGTCTACAACTGTGGAACCAACTATGGAGGCAAGAACTTGTCTCTTGGAAGCTAAGTTCAGAGCTCCCAGGTCACAGTTTCCCGATACAGTGAAGCCTCCCTTAGCCTGGATGAGAGTTAAAGGACCCCTGAGATCTAGACAGACCAATCCAAGTCTGTTGACTCCCATGGGACTGGAGAGGGCTGCTGTGATGGATGAAATTTCTCTTAATTTCTTTAATGTAAAACAATTTACAGTCCCACAGACAGCGTTAGGAGAGTTCCTGGGGACCAGGTCCACACTAATCCATGGTAATGTAAAATTTGATAATTTTGCTGATCTAATCCATGCACATGATATCTCATTATAAGTTTAATTTGCATTTTTTCTAATTACTAGTGAACTTTTATTGGAATTGTTGTCTCTAAGATCTACATATTTTGACTTTCTAACACCCTGTCTTTGGTGAGTGATGACTTGGAAAAAAGCAATAGCATAAAAGTAGGGCAACCTGTCTGACAGCTCTTCAACATCAGGCCAAGTTCTGTGTCATTCAGAGCAACCAAGCAAACACATGCTATTGAGTTCAATAGTCATGCAATGCACTCGTTATTCCCTGCTTGGGCCTTGAAGTACATTATTTGCTTTTTTCTGCTTTGCTCTGTGCTTTAGGAGGTTGATGTTACATACTCCCCTGCATCATCTGACCCTTCCAGCTCTCTGCTTCAGTCCAGATTTGGCTAAAGAAACTCCTGAGAGCATTTGGAGGGTGGAAACACTTCTCTCAATCTCCTTGCCCCTTTAGCTTTTGGCGAGGTAAGTTCTAGCTGCTTGTCTCTGGGTGCTTTACCAGTCTTGGTGACTCCCTTGACCCCATCTCAAACCCTTTAAATGATCCATCCATTAAACTTTCTCCAATTACCACTCCAAATACACATTTGTGTCCTGCTATATCTGATAGAGGCAGTCATGAGAGATTTCTTGAAAAACACTTGATAGAACCATATTTTGAATGGTAGCAAAATCTGAAAAGCAGTGCATTCTTTCTTGATATAAGTACTAAAAACTATTTTCAATGAAAAATACACATCTTTTCAAGAGGAAGCCATTGTTTTCTTCAGTATTATAAATCGGCGCAATCTACCAGGTCTCCAATGTTGACTTAGAAGAGCAATCACCAGAAACTATTTTTTTTCTTTCCCTTGGACCTGGGCAATGATCTATCTGATACATACTGTCTATGGAATTCATTGGCTACCAATTTAATATCTCAGGAAAGATATGGAATGATTCTGAATGCAGATCGGATATAGTATGAAGTAGGAATTGTGATTCTGCTCAAATAGAAATCTCCAAAATAGATGAGGTAAATACTAAGTAACTTTTAGTTGCTAATGGAGACTATCTAATGAACTGCATGCCAAAAAATGCACCAAAGTGTACACATCTTATCCTTAAACCTTCACAATAAACCTTAGAAGTTATTAATATCTTCGTTTTAGCAATAAGCAAGATGTGCCTTGGAGATTTATTTAATATACTACCAGTCAGCAAGTGGCAAACCTGGGGTTTAAACTCTTTCAGTCTAGCTTATTTGGTATCAGATATTATGAAAACTTATACTATTCTCCTTCATGTCAAAAATAAAGTCTAAGGAATCACCCTTCAATAGTATTGGTGTTTAAAATTTACTCCATAACTCTTTAATCTCCCTTTATTTTTTTTAGTTTTGATTAGAAAATATTAACTATTTCAGTTGTCTCTTGCTACATAGTTAACTACCATAAGCTTTAATGGTTTAAAACAAACGTTCTCTTTTTCCCTTGATTTTTTTGTGCAAGAGATTGGGAAGGGCTCAGCTGGGTAGTTAGATTCTAATCTAAGTGATGTCAGCTGGGATAGTTGGAGTTGGAGGATTCACTTTCAAATGACCTTTCACTTGCCTATCTGGTACCTCAGTGCTTCACATCTTCTCTTTCCCTCCAAATAACTCTTCACAAATAATGGTCTTTGAGTCATGCTTCTTCCATGGTGGCCTCTGGTAGACCAAGATACAAGCTGCTAGCACTCTTAGTTAAAGTTATGCTCAGATTTGGCAAAGTGTCACTTGCACCATGCACTGTTGACCGAAGCAATCACAGGCCAGCCCAGATTCATGGGAAGAATGAATATTCTGTTGTTTTAGGGTGGAATGTTCTGTATATATCTATGAGGTCCATCTGGTCCAATGTGTCATTCAATGCTCTTGTTTCTTTATTGATTTTCTGCCTGGATGATCTGTCTATTACTGAGAGAGGCATGTTAAGATCTCTTACTATTAATGTATTCATATCAATATGACTATCTTGATTAATAGTTTTCTTATGTAATTGGCTGCTCCCATATTGGGGGCATAGATATTTACAATTGTTAGATCATCTTGGTGGATAATCCCTTTAAGAATTATGTAGTGTCTTTCTGTATCTCTGACTACAGTCTTTAGTTTAAAATCTAATTTATCTGATATGAGAATTGCTACCCTGGCCTTCTTTTGAGGTCCGTTGGCATGAAAGATGCTTCTCCATCCCTTCACTTTCAGTCTGGGTGTATCCTTAGGTTCAAAATGGGTCTCTTGTAGACAACATATGGATGGGTCCTATCGTTTTATCCAATCTGCAACCCTGTGTCATTTTATGGGTGCATTTAGGCCATTCACGTTGAGAGTGATTATTGATCGATACGTTTTTATTGACATCGTGTTACCTTTGAAGTCTTTCTTTCTGTAGATTGTCTCTATATTTCTGTTCAATGATATTCTTAGGATTTTTCCTCTTTTATAGAACCCCCCTTAATATTTTCTGCAGTGTCGGCTTGGTGGTTGCATAGTCTTTTAAGCCTTGCCGGTCTTGGAAACTCTTTATCTCTCCATCCATTTTGAATGTCAGTCTTGCTGGATAAAGTATTCTTGGCTGCATGTCATTCTCATTTAGTGCCCTGAATATATCTTGCCAGCCCTTTCTGGCTTGTCAGGTTTCTGTGGACAGATCTGATGTTATTCTGATGGGCTTTCCTCTGAATGTAAGGAGCTTCTTTGTCCTAGCTGCCTTCAAGAGGGCCTGCCTACAATTATAATTCTTCATTCTTGCTATTAGGTGTCTCAAGGACTTTCGAGAATCTATAATCTTGGAGGGAGACCGTTCTGCCTCTAGTACATGAATGCGGGTTCCATTCGCGACATAGGGAAAATTTTCATGGAGAACTTATTCCACTATATCTTCTAGACTTCTTTCTTTTCCCTCCCCTTCAGGGATTCCAATAATTCTGACATTGGAACGTTTCATGGCATCAATTATTTCCCTGATTCTGTTTTCGTGGCTTCTAAGCTGTTTGTTTCAGGCTTCCTCCTGATCCTTTCTCTCTGTTTGTCCTCCAGGTCACTAATTCTATCTTCTGTCTCAGTTACCCTAGCTTTTAGAGAATTTAGATTAGATTGGAACTCACTGAGAACATTGTGAACATCATCCCTGGTGGTTTTCAGTTCTGTCCTAATCAATTCCATTTGGTCATCCATGGCTTTCTCCAACCTAGCTATTGCCTGGATAATTGTTAGCCTGAATTCCCTTTCCGACATATTGTCTATGTCGATAGCCATTAGCTCTGTTGCAGAAGGCCCATCCTCTGAATTTTTCTTCTGTTGGGCATTCTTCCTCCTAATCGTTTTGGTGAGAGATGGCTGAACAGATGTAGCTGGATGTATTGACCGTGGCGCAGTCAAGGTGTACCCTGGAATGCTTCTGAGCAATCAGAAGTCCCCACCCAAACAAGAGAAAAAAGAAAAGAAAAAGAGAGAGAGACAGGAAAAATAGGGAAGATAAAAGAGAAGGCTCAGCCCAAATGGGGCCCAAGGTAAGATTTATGAAGTATACAAACAAAAACAGACAAACAAAAAGACTGCCCACTGGCGTCTTCTGCCCCCGTAGAGATCCAGACATGTATAATCTGATCTCAGGCTGATTTCATGGGTGATCGGAGTTCTTTGGTAGGTAATCAGCTCACTTTAGGGTACAGATTGAAATGGCGCCTCCTCCTACTTCCCTGCCATCTTGTCCCTCCCCAGATTCATGGGGAAAATAAGTATTACTTCTTTCAATGTAAAGAGTGTCAGATAAATTGTGGCTGTACTTAATCTACCAGTTTTTAATCTGGCACCTTTAATTTTTAACTATGTCTTTCATTTTTAACCCTGTTCAGGTACTGTGATCCAAACTTTGTAGTTTTGTCATATTATATTTCTCACAGTCTTGTCAAAGAAATGTTTTTTAAAAAATACTTAACATCTTTTTTAACAAACACTGATGCTTACCTTAAAACACTATTATGGCACTGCTGGTGTTTCCAGCAAGCTTTCACTCTGATAATTATTATGATTTTTAGTTTTAAATTGAGGAAGCTCAGGTTCCAAAATGCCAAGTAACTAGCCCCAAATTATATAGTTTGTAAGTGGAAGAGTCAGAAGGGATTTGATAACAGTTTTGCCTGATCTAACACTTGTCTTTATATTCTCTAAGAATGCCCAACCACTTTTCTGGGAAGGCAATACCAGCAATATGCAGTCTTCAAGGTAGTTTTTATTTTATTTTATGTTGTTCTGTACCTGAGCTCTTAAAAGAATCCACTTTGTTCTTTTACTGTTTTTATGCAATTTGTAAGAAAATTCATTTTGTAATTGTGTCATTTGAGGCCCTGCAGGAAGCAGACACCAAGAGAACATTAGATATATAAAAGATAAGATATATTGGGGGAAACACCCATGCAGGAAATGGGGACAAATAAAGAGAGCAGAAACTACCTTCATAACACAATACAGTTAAGGCACATGTGAAAGAAAAGAAAGAAGATTTGGGTATGAAAATTCTTGGACCAACATTACCATTCTGAGAAAGTCATGCTGGTCGGGAATATCCAAGTAAAGGTTACCCACTGGAGGAGTTCCATGTTGGGTAAGAATTAGCCAGCTCTAATACCCCCTTACCATGTGCAGTCATTGGCTAGAGGAAGCCTGGGAGATGTGTAGCCTCATTAGAAGCAGTATGGTGGACCAAAAAGGAGGCAGCTAGACTGTCATAAATCAATGTTCTCTCAAGTGGGTTCTCTTGAATAAGATCTGAGCAGTGTATCTCCATGATCATCAGGATCCAGCCCTTGCTACATAAAGATCCACTGCTCTATATGTATTGGGGAACAGCTCCTTCATGGTTTTCTAGGACTTCCTTTTGGAGGGACATCTTAAAGAAGGACAAAAGTGGAATGAACTATAGCCCCCATCACTGCAGTTGGTCTCATGGCTGTACTGTTATTAACCTCCTCCTCCTCCTCCTCTGCCTAGTCTATAGTCCTGTTAACCTTTGCTATAACTTAGGCACATAATGGAGGTGTATCTGTTGGTGTAACCCAGATCTTCATTCCTCAAGGGCCAGAATGGGTGGTAATCATTCCTCAGGGATCTGGACACATAGTAATCATGATTTCTCAGACCAAGCTGCTTCACATGTCCATTCAAAGTAGCAGTTGGTCAAGGAAATTCAAAAGTTACTTAAGTTGATCACTTGAATTCCAGATTTATTCCATTATGTAATTAATTATGGATCTATATAAAAACTTCCTTACCTCATTCTACTAACCAGGGTCATTAATCCTGTCAAGATAGGAAACACTTTTTTTCATTTTGAAGTTCAGTGGGGTCCTTGCTGGATCCTGACAAAAGTATACCCTCCTTGAAACTAGGACCTTCTATGCTGAGGCCAGATTTGCAAAAGCCCAGATTTGCAAGGATGGAAAGCACCAAGTACCTCAGTAGATTATTGGGAATGATGGTAAACTGAGCCACTCCTACTTCCACCCTTTATCCCTAGCATCATGTATTTTTTTTTTTTTTTTTTTTTTTTAACTGGGGACATGGAGGTTTCTGATTTAATGCACAACATCCTGAAGTATGGCTCCCAATCCTTGCAGTGACTTGCCTGCCTCCAAGCAGGGACTTTTGCTGTCCTTCCTGAAGGCTGTTATAGTGTTCTGCAGCTTTTGGATATTGTAGCACTTGATAGGACCAGTAGGTCTTATGGTTGTGGTCTCATTCCCACAACTCCTTCACTATGAAGTGAATCCCCTTCTTACATGCTATATTTTATGAAATTATACACCTGTGAACCAGGGAATTCCCTGAGACCCGAAGAGTCATGTTGATTGAGGTTGCAAAAGCAAAAACAGCAAATTCATCCCCAGAATAGGTGTCTATGGCTGTAAGAAAAAACTGATTGCCTTATAGATCAGAAAAGAGACCAGCGTATTTGATTTGTTTCTCAGTGTCTGGTTTTTGTCTCCTCAGGAATATTACCATTTTACTGGCTTGGCACTGGTTTCCATTGCTGGCAAGTTGGACATTCAACAGTAACAAGAGATAGCTAGGCATTCATTATATTCAGGAGCCCATTGTGCAAATTTCAGGATGACCAATGAGAAAAACTGGCTAATGCCAACTGGATTAGTCATTTCATCTAGTTAGTGTTCAGTGCCTATTGCTTGGAAAATGCTTTCTAGTGGGCATGATGCTGGCAGTCTGACATGTCACATAGTGTTTGGGCCAGAGCTATATCACAGGTAGGGAATGTGTTGCCTCCAGAATCCAGAAAGGCCTACAAAGCTCTGAGCTTTCTTCTTTGTGGCAGAGAACACCAAAGGCAAACAGATTGTGGTTTACTGAGGGACAGATACCCATCTCTGATCTTAATTCAATAAAGTGACTCTTAAATTCAATAAAGTATAAAGTGCTTAAATCTTTTTAGAGAATATCCCTAATCTTCCAGAGCACATATATCTTATTAGCATCACTGATGTACTAGCCAATTTTTGCTCATACTTCCAAAGAGCATGATGTCATCCATATAATGGATCAGTGTGATGTCCATATGGTCCAGATACCTTTGGATTATGAGGGCAAGCTAACAGAGTAATGGGTAAAACTGTAAATAAATATTATCATTTCCATGTGATTGTAAACTGTTTCTGATCATCTTTTCTGATCAGAATAGAAAGGAATTCATGCCAAATCAATGTCAACATACCATATATCAGAAACCTTATTAAACTGCTCTAACAAGGATAAGACATCTGGCAGAGCAGCTAAAGTCAGAGCTGCTACTTGGTTAAGCTTGCTATAGTTTACAGTCATTCTCCAGGTTCCATCTGGTTTTTACAGGGACCAGACTGGCAAATTTAAAGGAGCCATAATGGAGCTTCCATACATGCATTCTTTAGATTTTTAAAGGTGGCACTAATGTCTGTCATTTTCTCAGGGATATATTGTTCTTGATTTACTATGTTTTCCAAGGCAGGCCTGGGGAGTGAGGAACATGATTGCAAAGGCTTCTACTTAGTCTTCCACACTCTGATACCTCTTAACACACACCCCAAGTTTGTACCAATTGCCAGATTGTTGATCAAGATTACAGACTCAGGCACCAGGGGAAGGACCATCTGATGGATCCACAGACCTCATAGATCCACTGTTTTATACAGTATCCCATTTATTACCAGACATTTATAATCCTGCATTCTATCTACGGAAGAATAGGGGGAGCATGATAATATTTTGGCTAAGCATATATCATTATCAATTCAGATGTTGTGTCCAATTGTTCTCCAAGTAGTTCCTTTTCCTCAGTGTCAGTCACCTGAGTAAATGATTCTAGGTCCCTTTAGGGAGAAAACTGGGTATTGTTTTAATAAATACTTCCTACAATGCTGTGGGGTCCTTCCTCCTAGGAATCTGGTCACCTTTCCAGTCCATGGGTTTTTGAACTGAAAATTGGTTCACGTCCAGAATCTTTAGAATAAAGCTTTTAACCTTCCACTGTTGTTTATGATATTAGCTGTGGGCTTGTCATATATGACCTTCCTTCTATACCCAACTATTGAGGGTTTGTTTGTTTTTTTTAATCATGGAGGGATACAGAATTTTGCCAAATGCCTTTTCTGCATTTATTGGAATGATCATATGATTTTTGTCTTTCATTTTATTAATATGGCATATCTTTATTGATTCGAATATGTTAAATCATCCTTGCGTTCATACAATCCAATAACAAAAAACCCAAATAGTCTCATTAGAAATGGGCAGAGGACCTGAATAGACATTTTTTTCCTCCAAAAAAGATATACAGATAACCAATAGGTACATGAAAAGATGCTCAGCATCTCTAAACGTCAGGGAAACTCAGGTGTAACCACAATTAAGTATTACTTCACATTTGTTAGAATGGCTATCATCAAAAGGACAAGAGTTACCCAGTATTGGCAAGATTTTGAGGAAATTGTGCACTGTTGATGGAAATGTAAATTGGTACAGTCACTATGGAAAACAGTATGGAGTTTCCTCAAAAAATTAAAATTAGAACTACCATATGATACAGCATTTCCATTTCTGGGATATATATCTGAAGGAACTAAAATCACTATCTCAAAAAGATATATGCACCCCCATGTTCATGACATCATATTAACAATAGCCAAGGCATTGAAATGACCTAAGTGTCCATTGATAGATGAAGGATAAAGAAAATGTGGTATACACATACAATGAAATGGCTATAAAAAAAAGCAAATCCTGCCATTTACAACATGAATGAATTGGAGGCCGTTATGCTAAGTGAAATAAATCAGAGAGAGAAAGGCAAATATTATATGGTCTCATTTTCATGTGCAACCTAAAAAATACTGTACTCCTAGAAGGATGCCGAAGTGGCTCAGTTGGTTAAATGCCTGCCTTGGGCTCAGGTCATGATCTCAGGGTCCTGGGATCAAGCCCCATATTGGGCTCCCTACTTTCCAGGAAGTCTGTTTCTCCCTTTCCATCTTCCCTGCCTCCCCCCAACCTCAAATAAATAAATACAACCTTTCAAATAGAAACAGGAATGGTGGTTGTCAGATGCTATTGAGTAGAAGAAATAGAGATATATTTGTTAAAAGGTACAAGCTTCCAATTAAAAGATGAATAAATTTTGGAGATTTAATCTACAGCATGCTGCTACAGATAACCATACCATATTATATACTTGAAAGTTGCTAAGAAACTAGACTGTAAATGCTTTTAATACACACAAAAAATTGTAATTATGTGAGGTGATGGAGGTGTCAACAAACTTTATTTTCATAATCATTTCAATGATTCACGTGATATGTATCAAATAATCACATTGTACACTTTAAACTTCCACAATGTCATATGTCAATTATCTCTCTCTCTCTCTATATATATATATATATGTGTATATGTATCTCTCTCTCTCTCTCTCTCTATATATATATATATATATATATATATGTATATGTATATGTATATATTTTTTTCCTTGGAAAAATGGCTGGAAAAATGCCATATATATATATATATATACACACACACACACACACACACACACACACACATATACATATAGGCAGGAAATAAGCAAATGAAAGGATGCTTAACATCATTTGTCATGAAGAGATGCAAGTTGAAACAAAGAAATAACCACCACACACCTATTAGAATGGCTAAAATCCAAAGAAACTCACAATACCAATTACTGATAGGAATATGGAGCAACAGGAATTCTCATTTAGGATGATGATACAGTCACTTTGGAAGACAAGTTGGAAACTTCTTGAAAATCTAAATATAATCTAACCATGTGATTCAACAGTCATGCTCCCAGATACTAACTTAACTGACTTAAAAACTTATGTGCACACAAAATGTACATGTAAATATTCATTGAAGCTTTACTCATAACTGTCAAACTTTGGTATCAACCAATATATCTTTCAATAGATGAATGCATAAATAAGCTATAGTATATTCACACAATAAAATGTTATTCAGAAATTTTTGGAGTGAGATGTCAAGCCCTGAAAAAATATGGAAAAAATTTCAGGCATATTGTTGTGAAGAAAAAAAAAAGAGTCTGAAAAGGCTGCATACTATGTGAGTCCAGTGATAAAACATTCTGGAAAAAGTAAAACTATAGAGATGATAAACAGATCAGTGATTACAAAGATTTTAAGGGTGGGAGTGTATGGGAAAGTTTAATAAGAGAAAGCACTGGGCATTTTTTAGGGTGATGAATCTATTTGTATTATTATGGTCAATAGATGATAATTTGCCTAGAATCTTATAACCTCCAAAGTAAAACTAATATATGGAAATTTTTACAAAATTATTTAGGAGACTGGAGAAACCAAAATTAGGGTTCTCAGTGTTACAAAAGAGCCTAACTGTATTAAAATGAATGAATAAAATGTCCCACTGAAGGGGGAGTAGGGAAAATGGTGCTGACTTTGGGAATGAGTATAGTTTGTAAGACTAAAGGCAAAAAAACTGCACACAAGCACCATACCCTAGTTGATAAAGTTGTTTTCCTAAGGTGTAATTGCTGATGATTCTTAAAATATTATTTGTATACACTGGATTGAACAAATAAGTACATAAATGACAGATGATGAGATCCAGGTTTCTTAGTATTAGAGTGGGGTGTTACAGATAAGAAAAAGAGGAAGCAAAGAATGGTCTATGTGGTAATGGATTAGTGTGGGAATTACAGTATGAACTCATACATAGCTTACTACATTATATATATATATATATATATATATATATATATATGGTTACATACAGAAACATTTATAGATATGTGTCTACATAGAGCTTAGTATACACAAATACAGTTCCTTGCTCTGTCAACTCAGAAGACAGAAGGTAGGACTCTCAGTAGCAACAAGCACACCTAGGGCCCAGATCTTAGTTTCTTTCTCTCACTCTCTCTCTCTTTTTTTTTTTTTAATTTATATATTTATTTTAGAGAGAGAGACTGCAAGCAGGAGGGTGGGGGAGAGGAAGAGAATCCTCAGGCAGACTCCTTAATGAGTGCGAAGCCCAACCAACCGGAGTCTCCACCCCAGGACCCTGAGATCAGGACCTGAGCCAAAAATCAATAGCCAGATGCTTAACCGACTGAGCCACCCAATTTACCTCATATCTAGGTTTCTAATATGATTTTCCAATATATAGAAGCAAGGCTCCTTGAAAAAGTGGCTGAATCTAGGACTAGCACAGGAAATATATAAAATGAGCATGGAGCATTGAGTTGTAAGGAAAGTAAGAATGTTACTTTCTTGAAGTTTGTGAAGCATCAAGAAAGGAAGTGCTAACACACACACACACACACACACACACACACACACACCACTGATGAGATTATGTTGGAAGAGTTTCCAGTGGCTCATGATGAGAAAATGTGAGCAGTAAAATAAAGTACTATTAGATTCTAGCCCAAAATATAAAATAACTATCTATGTGTTCATATTGATATAGTGATTGAAAACATTAATAGATAGGGGAAATAGACAAATCACCTATGTGGAAGTATTCCAATTAATTTGCATAGACACTATGCCCTCAACAATGTGGTGAATAACTTCCCATTCCATAATGTATGCTATATGAAGAGTTTTCCATCTAAAGAATACACTAGAGAAATGGAGAAATAGTAAATTCCCAGTAAAGGAACCTGACAAACACTACTTCATCCAAGTGACAAGATCAATTTCAATAGTGATTAGTCATATTGATAGCAGTTACCCTTGATATGATGTAATGAGAATGGGACTTTACTTCTGTGACCTCCTTCCCATAAACCTATAATTTCAGTCTAATCATGAGAAAAACAAGACAAATCCCAAATGAGGGGCCATTTTGCAAAATGGTATGTAATACAATACCTCTCTTTGTAAAGGTCATCAAAAACAAAGAGAGTCTGAAAACTGTCACATCAAATGGAGCCTAAGACACAATGACTAAATGTAATATGGTACCCTTGCTAGAACTGTGGAAGAACAACAAAAATGACATTAGGTAACTAAAAACTAGAAACTAGAAAATATGAATTAACTATGAACCACATGTCATAAGTAATATCAGTATTCTATCTTTACTTGAGGCAGAAATATCACATTAATGTAAGATATTAATAAATGGAAATTGTAGAAACTGAATTCTGTACTATCTGCAAATTTAAAACTATTCAAAAGTCAAAATTTTATTTTCAGAAAACCAAGTGATAAGGGAACAAATTAAACTGTAGGATGACAGTGTGGGCTAGTAGCCTGGAGACAGAACTATAAACAGAAGTTTATGTCCATCTGCCTGATTCTATGTTGGGTCAGGTGTTTTACCCCTGGTGACTCTAGCAAAAGGTCTGTAATTTTAAAATGCCAATGATGGTAGAATGTTTGAAGGATTTCTGAAAAAAAGAATATCTGGATATAAGAAAACAGAGCAGTTTTTAAAAACGATATTGTTGGGGATGCTTATTTAGGTCTGAGTTTAAGAATTTCAGGTACCTAAGAATTCTATTCCGGATGTCTTGAGAATCATTTAATCTTACAGAATATTTTATTACAGATAGTGTTTTTTTTTTAATGTTTTATTTTTTTTATTTTTATTTCTTTTCAGCGTAGCATTATTCATTGTTTTTGCACCACACTCAGTGCTCCATGCAATACATGCCCTCCCTAATACCCACCACCTGGTTCCCCAACCTCCCATCCCCTGCCTCTTCAAAACCCTCAGATTGTTTTTCAGAGTCCATAGTCTCTCATGGTTCACCTCCCCTTCCAATTTCCCTCAACTCCCTTCTCCTCTCCATCTCCCCTTGTCCTCCATGTTATTTGTTATGCTCCACAAATAAGTGAAATCATACGATAATTGACTCTCTCTGCTTGTCTTATTTCTCTCAGCATAATCTCTTCCAGTCCTTTCCATGTTGATATAAAAGTTGGGTATTCATCCTTTCTGATGGAGGCATAATACTCCATAGTGTATATGGACCACATCTTCCTTATCCATTCGTCTGTTGAAAGGCATCTTGGTTCTTTCCACAGTTTGGCGACCATGGCCATTGCTGCTATAAACATTGGGGTACAGATGGCCCTTCTTTTCACTATATCTGTATCTTTGGGGTAAATACCCAGTAGTACAATTGCAGGGTCATAGGGAAGCTCTATTTTTAATTTCTTAAGGAATCTCCACACTGTTCTCCAAAGTGGCTGCACCAACTTGCATTCCCACCAAGAGTGTAAGAGGGTTCCCCTTTCTCCACATCCTCTCCAACACATGTTGTTTCCTGTCTTGCTAATTTTGGCCATTCTAACTGGTGTAAGGTGGTATCTCAATGTGGTTTTAATTTGAATCTCCCTGATGGCTAGTGATGGTGAACATTTTTTCATGTGTCTGATAGCCATTTGTATGTCTTCATTGGAGAAGTGTCTGCTCATATCTTCTGTCCATTTTTTTATATGACTGTCTGTTTTGTGTGTGTTGAGTTTGAGAAGTTCTTTATAGATCCTGGATATCAACCTTTTGTCTGTACTGTCATTTGCAAATATCTTCTCCCATTCCGTGGGTTGCCTCTTTGTTTTGTTGACTGTTTCCTTTGCTGTGCAGAAGCTTTTGATCTTGATGAAGTCCCAAAAGTTCATTTTCGCTTTTGTTTCCTTTGCCTTTGGAGACATATCTTGAAAGAAGTTGCTGTGGCTGATATCGAAGAGGTTACTGTTTATGTTCTCCTCTAGGATTCTGATGGATTCTACAGATAGTGTTTTTTAAAGGTAGTGCTATTAGGAGTGCCTGGGTGGCTCAGTCTGTTGGGTGTCTGCCTTTGGCTCAATTCATGATTCCAGGGGCCTGGGATGGAGCCCCTTATCAGTCAGCAGAGAGCCTGTTTCTCCCTGTCCCTCTGGTGCTCCCCCATTTTGTGCTTTCTTTCTCTGTCAAATAAATAAATAAAATCTTAAACAAAAACAAAAGGTGTGCTATTAGCACTTTTGGTGAGATATTTCTTGTCTTAGTAAATGATAGTAGCAAACTCACCCCCTCTAGAAGTTGTGACAGTCTAAAATGCATCTATTTAAAAAAAAAAAAGGCAAAGGGAATGGTACCTTATATCTGCCAATATTGAGTTCTTTGAAGAGTCATAATTTTGCTAAATTGAATGATTAGGAAAGATAGCATGTTCTCTGAAAGTGCCACAAGGATGGCAAGGAATCCATTGTTGGGAGTTACTATATTTTAGTATCCTGGATATATAAACCTCCTCCTCTCTTATTAAGGCTAATTCTTCTCCCTGTGTACTTTATTTTTAGTTTTATTATACTTTTCAAATATACACAACTGAGAGATTTTTATTTATGCCTTTTACTCAGAATGAACAATTACTAGTGGCTGCATTAAATAATTTCTCTTCATTAACTAATTTAAAGCAAGGTAGCATATATATGACCCCACAAATTATGGGATACATTTATACAACAAATAGTCATTTAAAAATGTCATTAGCCCTCATAATAATATTAACAGTATTTTCTTAATATTCCCTAATCTTCAGTCCATAATGATTTCCTCCAATTTTCTCAAAAGTTTTCTTTAAAAATCAGTTGAAGTGAATCAAGTTTTTGTTTTTAGTTTTAGTATTTTTTAAACCTTTATTTTTTTAGAGAAGTTTTAGATTCACAGAGAAACTGAGAATGTACAGAGATTTCCCATTCCCATATATACATAATCTCCCCATGATCAATATCTCCCATAAAAGTTGTAGATTTGTTACAATTAGTGAACCTATACTGACACATTATAATCACCCAATATCCCGAGCTTACACTAGGGTTCACTGTCAGTATTGCACATTCTATGGGTTTGGACAAATTTTATAATGCCATGAATCTACCATGATATTATCATACAGAACATATTTGCTGCCCTCAAAATCCTCAGTGTTCCACCTATTCATCTCTCCCCTCACCCCAACCCCTAACAATCACTGATCTTTTCAGGGTCTCCATGTTTTAGCCTTTTCCAGTTATCATACAGTCAGAATCACACAGACTGATTCATAGAATAGCCTTCTCAGATTCACTTCCTTCATTTACTAATAAATATTTAATGTTCCTCCAGGTCTTTTCATAGCTTGATAGTTCATTTATCTTTAGTGCTGTATAATATTCCCCTGTTTGGATGTACCACAGTTTATTTATGCATTCACCTACTGAAGGGCATCTTGGTTGCTTCCAGATTTTGGCAATTACAAATAATGCTGCTATAAATCAGGGTGCAGGGCTTTTTTGTAAAAAACAAACAAACAAAGAAATGTTTCCAGTTCCTTTGGGTAAATACCAAGGAGTGCAATAGTTAGGTCATATGGTGAGTTTGTATAGCTTTGTAAGAAACTCTCAAACTGTCTTCCAAAGTGGCTGTACCATTTTACATTCCTACGAGAAATGTGTGAGAGTTCTTGCTGCTTGATATTCTCATCAGCATTTGGTGCTTCACTGTTTTGGATTTTGACTATTCTGCTAGGTGTGTAGTGGTATTTAACTCTTGTTATAATTTGTAATTGCCTGGTGACATATGATATGGAACATCTTTTTATATGCTTATTACCTTCTCTATATCTTCTTTGGTAAGGTTCCTGTTAATATGTTTGGCTTTTTTTTTTTTTTTTTAAGAGAGAGAGAGCTGGGTGGGGGGATGAGAGGGGGATAGAGGGAGAGGGAGAAAGAATCCCAAGCACACTCCATACTTAGCCAAAATCAAGAATCAGAGGCTTAACTGACTGAGCCACTCAGGGACTCTGGCCCACAGTTTAATCAGATTGTTTGTTTCCTTACTGTTGCATTTTAAGTGTTCTTTGTATGTTATGGATGACAGTCTTTCTTAGATGTGTCTTTTGAAAATATTCTCTCCTCGTCTGTGACTTATCTTGTTCTCTGGACATTGTTCCTTGTATAGAGAATTTTCAAAATTTTAATGAAGTCCATGTTATCCATTATTTCTTTCATGGGGTTGTGTCTAAAAATTGTCAAACCCAAGGTCACCTAGATTTCTTGTGACATCTTCTAGGAGTTTGATAGTTCTGTGTCTTACATAGAGGCATATAAGTTTATGATCCATCCATTTTGAGTTGATTTTTATGAAGAGTGTAAAACTGTGTCTGGATTCCTTTTTTTTTTTTTTTTTTTTGGTATGTTGATGTTTAGTTGATTCAACACCATTTTTTGAGGACTTTATCTTTGTTTCATTGTATTATTTTGTAATACAAAGTTTTGTTCCTTTATCAAAGATCAGTTGGCTATATCTATGGAAGTCTATTTTTAGATTCTCTATTCTATTCCATTATTTTCCTTGTCTATTCTTGTACCAATATCACACTATCTTGATTATTACAGCTTTATAGGAAGCCTTGAAGTCTGGTAATGTCAGTCCTCCAACTTGTTCTTCTTCTTCAATATTGTGTGGGCCATTTTGAGTCTTTTGCCCCTCCATATAAACCTTGGTGTCATTTTATCAATATGCACAAAATAACTTGGGATTTTTATTTCAATTGCACCAATTCTATAGATTAAGTTGGGAAGAACTAACAATTTGATAATATTGAGGTTTTCTATCCATTAACAGGGAATATCTCTCCATTTTTTTCAGTTCTTTAAATTTATTCAAGAGAGTTATATAGTGCTCCTAATATAGTTCTTATACATATTTTGTTTTATTTATATCAAGTATTTAATTTTTTTGGGTGCTAATGTAAGAATCATTGTGTTTAATTTCATATTTCACTTGCTCATTGCTGGTATATAAGAAAGTGACTTTCTTTCATATATTTACCTTGTATTATGCAATCTTCCTATAACTGTTTTATAAGCACCACTAGTTTTTTAAAAATCAGTTCTTTAGGATTTTATACACAGATAGTTTTATTTCTTCCTGCCCTTATATGTATACATTTTATTTCCTTTTCTAGTCTTCTGCATTAGCTAGAACTTCCAGGATGATGTTGAAAAGGAATAGATAGGAGAGGTAGGTAGGAATAGGTAGGCGAGGATAATCTTCCCTTATTTCTGATCTCAATGGAAAAGCTTTACATTTTCACTGTTAAATTTGATGCTAGGTGTAGGTTTTATGTAGATATTCTTTATCAAGTTGAGGAAGTCTCCCCATTAGAAATTTATTGAGAATTCCTTATCATTCTTTGGTGTTGGATTTTGTCAAATGCCTTTTTTTTTGCATCTATTGATGTAATCCTGTGATTTTTCTTTTATAATCTGTTGATGTAATGGATTACATTAACTGATTTTTTGAATGTCAATCCAGCCTTGCATACCTTGGATAAATCTCACTTTGTAGTGGTGTATAATTATTTTTATCTGTTGTTGATCTAATTTGCTAATACTTTGTGGTGGATTTTGCTTCTATGTTTATGAGAGATATTGGTCTACACTTTTCTCGGTTTGCACCATGAACATATATTAAAGAGAGGCCTTATCGTTTTTTTCTAGTATCTCCCTCCCTGCTTCTCTGGAAGGGTGGGATGCTCACCTGATCAGATGGAATCCCAGGATCATGGATTGGTCAACTACTAAGAGTCTGGAATAGCCTACAAAACTGTAAGATTATAAATTTGTGTTGTTTTAGCCGTTATGTTTTGATAATTTATACAGTAGAAAGAGAAAACTGATAAGTCACTACATTGGTGAATGTTTAGTTTTTCTGCTATTATATGTGTTGTTGGGGACAATGTTTTTACAAAGCAAGGTAACTTTTTGTCCTGAATTTTGCATTATTTTATTGAGATACAATTTAGAAGTATGATAACTGAATTAAAGTGTATTGTCCCATAAACAGTGAGAGAAGACAGTTTTAGTACATCCTAACCAGCACTGAGTATTATATAGTACAGTTCTAAGTTTTTATTAGTTTTATAGGCGATATTTTCTCTTATTTCTTTAATTTGCATTCTTTAAAATTATATAGTTTTCATATGTTGATTAATAATTTGTGTCTCTTCTTTCATGTACAATCTGTTCATGCTTTGCTTCTTCCTCTTTTTTTTTTAAACTGGGTGTTTCTAAGTTTTAATTAAAAATATTTGCCTCTTTTAAATATCACTAGCTCTCTGAAATTGTATTTTGAGGTAAGTGAAGTACACTTATATATGAACATATATGTATTTTTCTAATCAAGAATATTGCTTATTTCCCAAATTTTCAAAGTAGTTATTACCAACTCATAACATGCTTAGTATTATATCTTATTTAAATAATGTATTTATTTAAGTATATTGCCTTTTACTAAAGGAATGTATTTGCCTCATTTATTTCAATTGTGTCTGAACTCAAAATAACATTTCCTTCGTGAATACAGAATTTTAGTAAAAATGCTTCCAAACTTCCATAGTTTTATTTTCTCATTATATCCCATATGGGTGTTTTAATCTTGATTCCACTTGAAAGCAGAGGCTGAGATGTGGGTTTATATGCAGATGACTGAATTGGGGAAGTGATCCTCAAGAGATGAGGAACTAAGGAGAGTGAATTGGAAAAGGTGGAAAGCTAAGTGAACAGGCATTATCAAGTTGGTCAGCCAGTGCCCTATGCCTCCAGGGCCTTCTGAGGAAGGTCAGATTGCATGTAACGTATCTCCAAATGAAGTTAAAGCATTCTCCACTGACTCATATCCCCCACTTTCTGACCATGGCCCTTGAAGCCCCCTACCATGCACAAACACTTTCAGATGCTCACCAGTGCTGAGCCAACTGTCATAGGCACCCTAGGCCACAGCATCACAGAAGTGATAAACACAGCATGCCATTAAGGTGAGAGACCTAATTTCAAGCCACAAAAAGAAACCGCACACATCCTTGTTCTCCTACAGATAAGCCAATCGACTCCAATCTGTCTCCCTAAGCCAGTTTGAATTAAGGTTCTGACTCTGGCAAGTAAACAAGATGGTAAAAAGAGATACATTAAAAACGTGCTTTGATTTGGGCAGGTGGCTTAAATTCTCTGTGGCTTGAGATTTTCACCCATGAAATCCTAACTCATAGTGTTGTTTTGAAGATGAAATGAGCTAATAGCAATATTATTATTATCAATGTTGATAATAATATTATTTATATTTTTTGAAAGCAAATGATACCAGTACTATTAATTTAACTTTAAAAATTAAAGTGCTATTATGTAACTTCTGGTATTTTTCAGTAAAGCAATAATCCATTTTCTTTAGTTACATTTTATGATATTATTTAAATTATCTGTAATGAATACCTTTGATATGGATAGTGAAGCAACTGCTCATGTAATAGTTGTTCAATAAATACTGATTGAAATTCTCTACAACTAAGAATCTCGGTGATCGATGATAGAAAACAAAGTCTTTTGACATCCATAAAATAAAAGGAAGGAATTGTTCATTTTTAAAAAAACAATGTGTAAGGAATTTTATGTGAATATAATTTGTATGCATGTGTATATTTAATTAAAGAGTTGTATGGACTGAAGTGGAAGATGACACAAACAAATTGAATTGATTTTTTTTGTCATGTGGTATTGTTATTGCACTAACATCTTTTCACTCTGTTAGAAGAAAAATGTAATTCAAAAGAGAATATTCCATAGAGCAGGTTCAAGGAACTTATTTTTTCTTCTCTATTTCTGAATATTATTTGAAGTTCAAACTAATCTTAGTCTTCAAAAATGCTTTAAAATACAGAGCTCTGGATGTGATTCCACATTTAACAGGATCTAGAAATACAAGATCCTAACATCCAATATAAATGAACAACAAATGGAAAAGGCTTCAGAAATGGTCAAATCCATTTGACGTGCAGACTGTAAAGAATGTTGAGCTTTCTATTTTTTTTCTATTTTTTGAAGCTGTCACATACAAATCAACTTCTAAAAATCCTCCTTAATGTTTTAATTAAGGAGTGCAAACTCTTTATTATATATTATTTATTGGTAACTGTAAAACACTCGAACATGATCATTGGTTGTAGAAAATAACAAAGCACCTTAAATTATTTTTGAAACTTTCCTTGGAAAGAAATAAAGTGGATATAACACACAGCATTTTAAAAGGATAGTGAGGTAAAATGTTTAGTAAACAAATGCCAATAATGGCAACATTTTGAGAAAATATTAAATTCATTTGATATTTTTCCTCTAAGTGTTTCCAAAATTAGACCTTCCCCCATGACCACATATATGGTCTCTCTAAGAAAAATTCTTGGTATCTCCAAGAAAAATTAAAAAGTAATGATATTATTTTTTTTTTACTTCATGGATTAAATAAATATGGTAGAGAATAGTTAAATGGTTTGTACAGTAGTAGAGAGCAAGTTATTGATGAAATGAATGTATAATCCCTATCAAGTCCTACATTTGATTTCTTTGTAATGCCTGATGCTGACAGTCCAGAAAGAACAATGCATATATGATTTGGTGATTATTTACATACCTTCTGTAGAGGAAGGGTAACAAATTGAATTAACAAGACAGGGGCACCTGGGTGGCTCAGATGGTTAAGTGTCCAACACTTGACTTTGGCTCAGGTCATGATCTCAAGGTCCTGGGATCAAGCCCTGTGTTGGGATGTGCACCCTGTGTAGAGCCTGCTTGAGTTTTTCTTGCTCCCTCTGCCCCTCCTCCCACTCACACTCTAGCTTTCGCTCTAAAAATAAATAAATAAAATCTCAACATTAAATTAAATTAACAAGACAAACCTGTGCCTAAATAAATTTATAAGCTATTGGAAGAAACACAAAGCTACAAAAAATTTCTGTATTAAGAATGTGATGTGATAAATATTATAATAATACAATATTCTTAGATGAACATTGAAAAACATGAGACTAATTCTGCTTGAGGTGATTTGGGAAATCCTCTTTGAAAAGACTAATTTTAATTTCATTTTCAAATGCTATAGGTCAGGTATTTTCATATTCACCTACCTATTTGTTAAAATCAGAAGTTAAATCCAATTCTAGAGCTCATGTTCTTTTCATTTCAACAAGAAGACAGGAGAAATTAAGAGCAGCTTGGAAATAAACAATCTCTGTCTCTGTCTCCCTGGGTCCCCTCCCTCTCTCTTTTCTTCTTTTTCCCCTAAGGATGATACACAATAAAGACCACTGATGGTCAGATGCAGAGAATTTGAGCCAAAGAACTTAGCATTAGATGCCAGCTTCCAGGCTACCATGAGCTCAGGGTCAAGTGACAGGATTATGCAAGCCTGAAAAAAAGTGTCTATTTAGATAAAGAGAATAAAGAAGGAGTTAAAAATGTTTTGACTCTAGCCTTGGAGATGTAAAATCAATCACACCATTAACAAGAGTGAAGAGTTGTGATTTCAGCAAGGTTAGAGCCAACAGAAGACGGGAAGGGCAGGTTTAAGATAAGTGCGCTTAATCCTGCATCCTCACTCCCCCCCTCCAGAGACAGAATAACACCATGGCTCCAGGGGTCCTTGAAGCCCCTTGCTTCCACCTCCACTCCCCACATACATACCATAAGAGTATATAGTAACAATACATGCTTGTCAGGCAGTTGTATTTCCAAGATAAATTCCCGGATCCTCAATGTAAACATATTGCTGACTCTGATAGCAAATTTTATAAAGAAATTTGGGAGACAGCCCCTTTGGGGAGGAAAATGTTAAGTTCATTTTTTTTATATGTTGAATTTACATGTAATACAGTTCATGTAGTTACATGATGTATGAAGTTTTATGTACTGTATATAGGACCTACAAGAATTAGGCTTAGTAATGTTGGACTGAAAGAGTTCCTTGAAGGTAAAGATCATATTTAGAGTTGAAATAGGAATATAGTCCAAAGTATGGGAATGCTGACAGCCCACTTCAGAATATAGTTTTAGCAAGAAGATAGAAAAAATAGCCCCCAAAAAGGGGGGGGGGTCTTTTAGAAAAATGGGATATGAAAGTATCACACTGATTTTGACTGGCTTCATTAGAGCCAAGTTGTTTCAGCTGGCAAACTGAAATCTGAAGGCTTGGCAATGATGGTAGAGATGAATAGATAGAGAAAGAGATAGAGGATAGAGAAAAAGCACAGATTTCCTTCAATATTCCAAGAAAATAAAACCCTGAGAGGGTATGAGGGAGATGTCACACTTGGTAACTGCTTCCTCGCTGGTGATGTACACACTAATGATTCACTCTTCTGTGTCTTCTTGAAAACTACTCTGGTGTATAGTTGTTTTTTTAGTGGACTGAAAAACATATTCCCCTCTAAATCTCTGCTTCCAGAAAATGCCATTTCCAAGTGCAGTTCTTTGGAAATGCACAGTTTCTGGTATTGTAAAACAAAACATTTCAAAGTAAGTTCAGCTGGTTTTTAATCTTCTCCCGTTTACCTAATTTTATAATTATTTAAATAGAACTCTTATATTCAAAGTCCTTTTACGGTATTCATCCTTCAGAGCCTTAGCATTATTAATAGTGAAATAACCTCAACTACCAAAGATGGCAGAGAATTTAAAAGTAAGCAGAAAAATGCCATAGATCAGCTCAAAGATGACACAAAGCTCATGCACTAAAATCCATGAATATAACTCAAAGGAGAGCATCTTCCATTCTCTAATTAATATTATTTTAGAAATGATTCTAAGTGACTTCTAAGAATTGAGTAATCAGCAAGTCAACAGTAATCTAACTCAGTGTATTCACAGTAAAATGATGGAACATAGAATATGTGTGAAAGGTTCGGATATTGCTAGGAAATACACAGCCAGTGTTCCTATAACTTAACAAATGTCTCAACTCAGGGTACATTTAAAACAGAATACGAGAAGGTGATAGGAATGTCATAGGCAGGAACTTTGCCAGCAGAGATAACTGACTGCTGATAATTTGCTGATGAGGGACGTGATAGAAAACCCATAAAAATAGACTGCAAAACTGAAAAAATAATTAAAGGATAATATAAAATTATTTAGTATTTTACATAACTGCAAAACTACTGAAGTATAACTATATTACAGTTCAGTTCTTAGGGTTTTTCATAGGGTTGATGCTCAATAATTGTGCACAGATTAAATTACATGAAATATATACTAGTAGAGAAAGCAGGGGAACATGGATTCATGGACAAATTTTTCTCAGTTTTACTTTGCTTTCTCTTACCCCTTCCCCTGCATCCAAGTCCTGGTTTTGTTATCCATTTTGCTCACTGCCTTCAGGTTTTCTCTAACCTCAGTTAATGGCAGAGATGGACATATTTCTGTCAAAATATTTGGCTGCTTTAAAGAGGAAACTTAGCTAACTAAAATTAACTGATTTGGAATACCTCTTCTTCTGGAAATGTCAGCTAAAGGCCATGTTGTGCAGTTGGAAGCAAAGGACATGTTAGATGAATTCATTATAAGAGATATTTTCCATTTCTTTCTAACCTTTGAAAACTATGTTCCAATGAAATTAATTAGCTTGATGTAGTTCTCATTTATACGATGTCTAATTTATACTAACAAAGTAAACTGTAGGTAGCAAGTAGCCTAAATATTTCAAGCAAATTGAAATAAACTTCTATTTAGTAACTATTCCAGAAGAAAATATTTTTGTTCCAATGACTCGCCTAATTGTCCCAGTCATGACACTTTTGTTTACACAATTTATACTGTACACTAACAAAATTGCCCAAATTTTTAAAGGAAAATAACTTTGGGTTGGTGAACATTTTAGGAAACAGTGGTAGAGGATTTCCTTCTCCTTTGGTGCCCTCTGTTCTTGGTCATGTTGCTTTGAAGAATGAAGAGGTAGACCAGACAGAGCGGTGGGCAGCAAAGCAATGTTTATTGAGTGATAATAAAGATGGTACAAAGCTCCCAAAGAGGGAGGGGACCCGAGAGGGTTGCCACCGGAGTTTCCAAACCTAGGTGTTTTTATGGGCTTATTAGTGGGCTGTTTTAATTTGATTAGCCCTCCCTGCACCTGTCATCCAATCGGGTTATTGTCACCTATCCTATGAAAGGGTGGAGAACTCCTTCCAGGGTGGTGTAAAATCCTTTTTAAGGGTGGTTTCCTCTTCAGGCTGTGGCCCCTTGTCCCTGCCTGCCTCCCTGCTTGCCTTCCCACTATCCTTCCTCAGTTGCAGGGAGAAGACACAGATGACTGCAGTACTAGGGTTATTCTGCTATTGGTATGACCGGGGAGAATTCCCTTTTTTTAAGACTGCTTCTAGCAAGAACATGAAAACAATTTTCTCATGTATGTATCAGATATTTAAAAGGCAGCATCCAGTTCTCATATAAAAGTAATTTTTCCTTGTTGACCAAGAATCAACGTCCTAGGACAGAGCTCATATAACTTTCTCGAATAAGAAAATTTCAATTCAGGGGCGCCTGGGTGGCTCAGTGGGTTAAGCCGCTGCCTTCGGCTCAGGTCATGATCTCAGGGTCCTAGGATCGAGTCCCGCATCGGGCTCTCTGCTCAGCAGGGAGCCTGCTTCCCTCTCTCTCTCTCTCTCTCTGCCTGCCTCTCTGTCTACTTGTGATCTCTCTCTGTCAAATAAATAAATAAATCTTTAAAAAAAAAAAAAGAAAATTTCAATTCAAAATTAAAGTAGCCTTTTTTCTGTTCATTTATTTAATACTAGAATATGGAAGCTTGTTAGTCTTCTTTCAAATAGGTTTAACATTTTAGCACTTGTCTTACCCCAAAATAACAATGTGACTTTGTATTTTTACCAGAACCTTCCCCTTCATCTTTTGGAATCAAAATTTTTTTCCAAGTCTTTTATATCATTCCATTTGCATTGTAATGCAAATTAATTTGTTCTGGTCAACAGATAATCAAATGATAGGACAAGAGGCAAGATTGCAGTCTGAGTGTTTCGTGTCTATTAAGGCCAAAGTACTCAGTTTTAATTAATATTAAAAAATTGTCTTGGGATCTTAATTGCCCAATCACTAGTTCTATTATTGTTTTCTTAATTAGGAAATGTTTTGGCAGTCGGGTTTAGTTCTTAGAGTTTTAAGAGTGTCAGAGTGGCTCCCCAAATTTAGAACATAGGTTAACAGGAGAATGGCGACTGCCAACAGCCTTAGGATTAATCTGTCTGACTGAGTCTGTCCCTTGTTATTTGACCACGGCTGTCATGGTGAAAGATGAACTCACTTGTGCTTGGACTGTTAATATAAATGAGCTCTATTTCACTTTGAGATGTCTTGATTGAGAATTCTTGAGATGACTGGGGTCAATTTTCTGAGAGGTTACAACGAATTTAGAACTTACAAGCACTATAAATAGCTTAAGCTGACCGTTTTAATATGACATACTTTACTCTTGGGTTGAATTTCATTTGCTGCCCCCAAACCAATTATTTAGGTTCTTTAAGTCTTTCCAGAAATCACACAGAGTCCCAACTAACCGAAGCATAAATTTCCCTCCTAGTTACAGACGTTTTAGAGATATATTGAATTGCAGTATGTAGTGCTGATCCCTTGGGCACCCCACTGGCAAATTCTTTGTGTCCTGAGAATTGCCTAATTATGCCTTTTCTTTGTTCTCTATCTTTTAATCAGACTTTAACTTCTCTCCCTATGATTTCTTTGGTTTTATTAATGGAAGTGCATGAAAAACTTAATCAAAATCCTCCTTTGCAAGTTTAAACAAATTAGACCTGTTTTTTCCTCCATATGTAATTTGTCTTTTATATTGTTTTTTTCTTTTTATGGTGATCTTATCAAAAAAACTAACTCATTACATTTTTAAAGACTAAAAACCAGATTATGGACCTGAAAATCCACTTATTTATTCCTATTAATAGCAGTTTTCTGTCATTTAAAAAATATTTCAATGTCCTTTTTTTCAGGTGATCTATAATAATTATATACATGTGTGTGTGTATATAAAATTTCTTATGATGATAAGATATATTAATTTTTATTGGGTTCTGATAAAGAAAAATTATCCTGGACAAATTAAACAAAGGAGATTATTTCAGACTGTCACAATAGGAGAGAGAGATTGGATTCAGATCTCCTGAAACAAAAGGTGGGAGAGTTTTTAAGTGTTGGGTGAGCTAGTAGAAAATTACTAGATGACTTTTGTGGGCAAGGTTATTAGGTCATTGGTGTTTGCTAATTGGCACTTAGAAAGTTATGCTCCTGTCTTTCCACAGAGATTGGGAGACAAGGGCTTTTTATCTTGTTTTTTCCCTACTGAATTTCTTTCAGGTATAACTGATATATGGGTTTTAAGTGTATAAAATAATAAATCATTTTTGTATATATTGCAAAATGATCATCACAGTAAGTTTAGTTTAACACCCGTCAACATACATCTTTATACTTTTTTTCTCTTGTGATGAGAACTTTTAAGATCTACTCTTAGCAACTGTCAAATATACATATAGTATTACTAACTATAGTTGCCATGCTGTACATTACATCCCCATGACTTACTTACTTTATAACTGGAAGTTAGGATCTTTTGACTCCCTTTACCCATTTTGCCCACCCCTACACTCCACCTCTGGCATTTGCCAATCTGTTCTATTATCTATGAGCTTGCTTTTGTGGGCTTTTTTTGTTTGGTTTTTCTTTGTTTGTTTAGATTCCTCATATAATTGAGATATCATTCTTTGACTTATTTCACTTAGCTTAATGCGCTCAAGTTCTATCTGTATCTTTGGAAATGGCAGGGTTTCATTCTTTTTTATTGCTGAATAATATTGCTCTGTGTGTGCATGAGTGTGTGTGTGTGTGTATTACATTTTCTTTATCCATTCATCTGTCAGTGGACACATCAGTTGTTTCTGTGCCTTGGACATTGTAAATAATGAACATCAAGATGTATGTACTTTTTGAGTTAGTGTTTGTGTTTTCTTCGGCTAAAATACCCAGAAGCAGAATTTCTGAATCATATGGTAGTTCTATTTTGAATTTTTTGAGGAATCTCCATACTATTTTCCGTAGTGGATGCACCAATTTATATTCCCACCAATAGTGTGTAAGGGTTCCCTTTCCTCCACATCTTTTGCCAACACTTATTATCTCTTGTCTTTTTGATAACAGCCATTCTGATAGGTGTGAGATGATATCTCATTGTGGTTTTGATTTGCATTTCCCTGATGATTAGTGATGCTGAATATCTTTTCATAGACTGGCCCTAGCTTCTTTGATGATTACATTTCAAAGAGATGGTTCCAAATTCTGGAGAAAGACAGTCCTGCATTGTAAAACTGGGAGTCTGGGAGAAGATTTATATTTCAAAGGGGCAAAGAAATAATTTACAATTGCAGGTTTTCTAAAGTAAATGTTTAAAGAAAAGGGCAATTAGGACTCATAGTAAGAAACATCTCTAAAGTTTAGTTAAACTGGGGGAAATGTTAAGGCCATGTTGGTCAGTTCTAATAATTATTCATGAAAAATTATGAAATTTAGCCAATAAGACAAATGTTGCCTTAAATATCTGAATATTTTCAAATGTATATTCTAGTGTCAAACAAAATATCTGGTTGCACTTTTATAATGGTTTTAAGTTTGCCACTGCAGAATCTAAAAATTAAGCTGAGCCCATATATAAGCATTAAAATTTTCTAAAATTTCCTTTGTTCTAATGTGTAAATGTGAGAAATATGATTAATGAGGATTTTTAAGATAAGGTCTATAAATTAAAATTATAGATGAAGAAATGAATTTATAACTAGTTTTAAATGTGATTATCTTCAATTTTTGGCTTTCATGGCTTCTGATAAAATCAGAAGTTCTGTACTCACCTGTCTACATTATCTAAACTTGTTAATGATCTGAGATTCCATACTACTTGCAAGTTAATACATTTGCTTAAAATAGTTTTACTGGCGCTAGCAGAAGACACAAGACTCAGGGCCAGAGACAAAAGAGTTTATCACAAGCAAATCTTCATGTTCTCGTTGGTTTTCTTGCCTTTCAAGTCCTGTGGGGAGTAATGTGGAATCAGGTCCAGTCAGATATTTCACATGTAATGCATTTGTATCACAGCTCAAGAATCTTGAGTTTGGGGGCGCCTGTGTGGTTCAGTTGTTAAGTGTCTGCTTCCTGATCCCAGGATCCTGGGATTGAGCCCTGTGTTGGGCTCCCTACTTGGCAGGAGGCCTGTTTCTCCCTCTCCTACTCCCCCTGTATGTGTTCCCTCTCTTGCTGTATCTCTCTCTGTCAAATAAATAAATAAAATCTTTAAAAAAATAAAAAAGAATCTTGAGTTTAGGAAATCCCTAATCTTTAAAACTTGTGGCAAACCTGCCTACCCTTTACCCCTAAGAGAGACTTTATCTTGACTATCCTAGTCAGGAAACAAATCTGTCCTCTGACCTTGAGGGAGACACATCCAAGGCTGTTTATAGTACAAACATCCTTGACGGGATATTCCAGAGCAAAAGCTGATAAGGCATGCAGAAACACCACGGAGAATAATCCCCTCATATGCAGAATTAGTAACTTCTTTTTAATCTAGATTTTTTTTTTTTGCATCATACCACATTGCCCATTTAGTAATGAATGACATTTTATTATGTATATGTGTATATATGCTGATTGGAATCTATAGTGAGTATTTGTGGCAACTAATCAGGAATCTCTGTTCCAGAGGAAGCTACATGAGTACTTCAAATGTCATTATTAAAATCTACATCACAGAAATGTTAATGAACATAAGAGGTCTTAGAATAATTTTTTCTTGGTGAAATGAATAGTGTTTAACATATGTAATTGGCTAGAGAAGAATTAATATTTTTTTTAGAGCAGGACTCTAAGAGAATAATTTTTAATTGTTTTTACCACTTTATCTAAAAGGACTCTTAGAAGTTTTAACAGTTAGAATGGATAAAATTAACAAGACAGAGAACAACAAATGTTGGTGAGGAGGATACAGAGAAAGGGGAACCCTCTTACACTGCTATTGGGAATGCAAGCTGGTATGGCCGCTCTGCAAAACAGTATGGAGGCTCCTCAAAACGTTAAAAATAGAGCTACCCTACAACCTAGCAGTTGCACTACTGTATTTACCCAAAGATACTGAAGTAGTGAAAAGAAGGGCCGTATGCACCCCAATGTTCATAGCAGCAATATCCCCGATAGATAAACTGTGTAAGGAGCCAAGATACCCTTGAATGGATAAAGAAGATGTGGTTCATATATACAATGCAATATTACTCAGCCATCAGAAGGGATGAATAACTACCATTTGTATCAACATGGATGGAACTGGAGAGAATTATGCTAAGTGAAATAAGTCAATCAGAGAAAGACAAGTATCATATGGTTTCACTCATCTGTGAAATGTAAGAAATAGCACAGAGGATCATAGGGAAAGGGAGGAAAAACTGAAGGGCAAGAAATCAGAGAGGGAGACAAACCATGAGAGACTCTGGACTCTGGGAAACAAACTGAGGGTTGTGGAAAGGGAGTTGGGTGGGATGGGGGAACTGGTTGATGGGTGTTAGACAGGGCACGTGATGTGATGAGCACTGGGTGTTATATGCACTAATGAATCATTGAACACTACATCAAAAACTAATGATGTACTACATGTCAGCTAATTGAATTTAAATAAAAAAAAATTAGAAAAAAAAAAAGAAGTGTGACAACGTTTGCCATCTTCATGTGTTCCCCTGGGAGCACATCTTTCACAGAAAATTCTTGCCAGAGTGTCTGTAGATACAGACTGGGATCTCTACTGATCCTAGAAGAATTGTTTATATTACTATTTTTTCCTTATTAATGTATACATGATTCTAGAGTATGGTCTAAGACTCGTTTTTATTGTATTTTATCAACTAACTGTAAAACTGTAGAAGAGAAAAGCATATTCACCCTCCACCTCTAATCACCTGAGTTTATTGACATATCTAAAGAACCTAATACATGTTGTATAGCTATACATACATATATGGTATGCTATCTGCAGCATATTATATGTAGTATGATACTATATATAATATATAAACATATCTCAGCGTACTATATATAGTAAGTTCTATATATAATATAATATATATTATTCTATACATAGATTGATAGTCTATAGGATGCTGACAAATGATTAACACATGGCTTGGGAGGGCAAGGGGACTTCGGGGTCTTTATAATTTCTGTGCCTTAAGTACTCCCACCGTGGCCTATTTTAGATAACAAGGCAATGCCACTGATTGGGGAGATGGGAAGATATCTGGAAAACTGGCTCACAAGGGCCATTAAGAGCTGACTCTAGTAAGAGCTGGCTCCAACACACCACCCTTTAATGCCTTAATTTTTCTTAGAAGCCAATTAGAAAAAAAAATCAAAAATTTCATTTTTAGAAAAGGCTAACTCTTGCTTACTTAAAAGCATTCAGTAAAAGTTGCGCTGCAATACTAAGCTCAGAAACAAAAATGCCATATGAAATTTTAACTGTTAAAACTTTCATCATGAAATTTGACAGGCATTCCTCATTCGTTCATATTGTTTCCTTACTTCCTCCATGTTAAAATGGAGAAACTTTATTAAATACATGTCTAGTTTTAAGAGAAACAAGAAATAGTAAATCAGTATGTTGTAATAGGTAAGAACACCCGATATAAGAAACAGAAAGGCTCTTGTCCTTGAGACAAGAATTCTTAGTAGAAACAGTGGAGACTCCAGAACTAGTTAAATCCTTGGAGTTACTTTAGGGAAACGCATTAGCCTCCCCTTGTTACTTTGGAATCTCTGTGTGTCTGCTGAAGGCAGCGGTACAAAGTGGCTGATAGCTACAGTCTGAGATATAGACTGACATTTTCTGCGGCAGCAGTCAAGAGTGAGTTATTTCAATCTGTGCTAGTGCGGCCGGAAAATTTACCTTCACATGGCTGGGATTCCATTTCAGTCTGTCATGATACACTACGCTGCACCTGTTTCTTCATGAGCCAGAACAGCAGTGCGACGTGGTTGCTGAGATTTCTAACCTCTTGAACATAGTTGCTAAAGCTAAACATCAAAAGGAAGAGAAAAAAATGAAAGAAAAAAAAAATCCTCTGTGGAAGGAGAACACCAAAATGAGTCAAGGGGTACAAAAACAAACATATACAGATGGTCTTCTCTCCATTTTATTTACAAGTACTTCTAAGCTTTGTCAATGCTTGAAAATGCTGAGTGTTTGAGATCATTCCACTTCTTAAATTTCACAACTTTTAAAAAAGACACATTAGTACAGTAAGAATTTAATCTATACTGTCCAAGATGAAGTAAAGATAAAAGTTATTTTGAAAATTATTTATTTTAGGGACACCTGGGTGGTTCAGTTGGTTAAGTGTCTGCCTTAGGTTCAGGTCATGATCCTAGAGTGCTGGGATCAAGTCCCGCATGGGGCTCCTTTCTCAGCGGGGAGCCTGCTTCTCTCTCTGCCTGCCGCTTCCCCTGCTTGGCTCTCTCTCTCTCTCTGAGAAGTAAGTAAATAAAATCTTAAAAAGGAAAGAAGAAAGAAAGAAAGAATGGAGAAAAGGAGGGAGGGAGGGAAGGAAGGGAGGGAGGGAGGGAGGAAGGAAGGAAGCAAGGAAGGAAGGAAAAAAATTATTTTAAAGTTACTATTTGGATCATTCACTTTGGAGCACCTTTTTTGTTTAAAACATGCCATGAAGCGGGATATTGATGTGGATTTCCCTTTCATTTTATAAAGGGTTATTAATGGAGTCCCTTAATTCTAAAATACATGAATGGGTTTCAGTTAATATGTGAACATTGTCAAATTTATTTGCAAAGTTTTGTAGATAATAGGTATTTTCCCATTCATTTGAAGATACTCCCTAGCATTCATCAGTTTCTCAATGGGGAATGTGACCTAAAAATTTAGGGACTAATACTGGAGTTTGTATAAGCGTGACAACGGAATTGATAGAATAAATGTCTCCACACACATACATACACACACACACACTTCATGTCATTCATTAACCTAACATGATACTGTTACCCTTTTTTGCCTGGGCTGTAGCACCAACAGTAGGATCATCCCTTCTTTGGCTTAAGGGACTGCTATTAAAGAAACTAAAATTGCATGAATATTACCTATAGAAAAGGCATTATCCTGAGTCCACTGGCACATTATCACAAATAAGCTTCCCAGCTGGGGTAGTTAACATTCTAGCCACCAAAATATGGAAATATGGGGTAAATAGAGGACAATTACAAGAATTACAGTCCGAATGAGGGAAAGTGGGAGATTTGAGAAGAAAGTGTATGTAGTTAGGACTAAGACAAAAACACCCAAGCACGGACCAGGTACAAATTAAAGAAAAATAGTACATAGAGAAATTTAATTTATTTAATTTCTTTTCTCAGTTGGCTTATCAAAATATTCATGTAATATTTGTATAGATGATTCATTAATTCTGACACTAACCTCCAGTCCTTGATGTTGCAGAGTCAGTTTTTTTCTCTTTACTTTCCTCTTGTTCTTCAGATAAAGTGAAAGTACTTTCCTGCCTTTCTCTCTCTCTCTTTTTCTTTCTTCTATTTATAATTTTTATATTTGGTATACAGTTAAGCAATATTATGCTATAGTTATTTATTTCTGAGATGAATCTATTTCACATCTTCCTACCCTCTCAGGGAAATTCAGCTTTTGCAGTGTAGTAGTTTCCGAGTTTGGTTGTATTTTTTAACTACTGAAGATATTATGATACTAATGCCTAAGTCAATATTTAAGTCAGTTATCTCTGGGGTTAGACACAGGCATCTGTATTTTTGTAAAACTCCCATGTGAACACCATTTGCAACCAAGTTTGAGAACCATGGTTCTAGGAGAATACACTTTCGTTATCTGTGTCCAAGATGGCCTTAATGTTCCCCTCAGCTTGATTAAACTTTAAACAGGTTTCTTCCTGATTCTGGTTCCTGACCTCCTTTCCTTAGAGGATTTGCTTTACAAAAGCATACATTCTTTTCTCTAGACAGTTTTGCAACTGGACAGCTGCAACCTCTGGACAGTTTTACAACCTGGGAGTGTCTTTCTCAAGGTCCTAGAGGCCATCTCTTTGAAACTTTGAAATGTCAACACCAAAAGAGTTTGCACCCCTATCTGCCAATCTCTGTGGGAAAGTAGGAGTTTAACTTCCATGGATGTCATATTCCAAGTTGTAAAGCATCTCCCATCATGAACATAAGAGAAAGTTTACTTTTCCTGTGGGCGAGACCCATTAGGAAATGATTATGGCTGACAATCCTCCCACCCCAATTCTTTGTTTTTTCCTTTTTTTAAGATTTTATTTATTTGTCAGGGAGTGAGAGAGGGAGCATACAAGCAGGGGGAGTGGCAGAGGCAGAGGCAGAGGGAGAAGCAGGCTCCCCACTGAGCAAGGAGCCCCATACAGGAGTCAGTCCCAGGACCCCGAGATCATGACCTGAGCTGAAGGCAGAAGTTTAACTGACTGAGCCACCCAAGCATCCATCTACCCCAATTCTTAAAAACTATCCTACTCTTTGTTTCAGTGGAGATGAGTTCATCTGCATTCTTTGTCATAGTTGGGAATAAAGTCTTTTTGGTTTGGTTAACTTTGTCAGGTGCAATTTTTGCTTTCATATCTGTAAGAATAGATGCTTAGCCCAAGGAACCATTGTTTCCTTAGCCATTAATTTATCTTCTGCCTAAAGCAGATAGCAGGAGCAACATGCCCCATAGGTTCTTAATCACGATGCATGTGAGAATCACATGGGGTGCTTCAAACAATCCTGATGATTGGATTTTGCCCAAATAAATTCAAATTTCACTTGTCAGTGGGTGGGATGTGTTGATTTTTTAAATATCTCCCTGACTTAGCTTGAGAAACACCTAATTAAATAATTATTATATTTTCTACTTACACATTAGTAAGTCTATCACAGGAAAGAAAGAGTTAAAAAAGGCAAAAGTCATGCCAAACATTTTGAAATACAGACTTCAAAATCTCTTTACCATTAAACACTTTTCTTTTGGGTAGTGCTGTTACTACTAAGATTATATTAGTTTCTATGAATTAGTTTTATGATTGTGTAATACAACTTTTACCTGCTAATGTAAGTACCATTGTAGCAAAGTCAGACTTTCTTTTGATGTTAGTTATAATCTAAGGAATTAAGAAGACAAGAAAAATGCTATTTATATCAATTACATTGAAAGCCTATTGTTTGCTTAGGAAGCTGATAAAATTGAACAATTTTGTCACTTCTGAAAAATTTGTTAATCACTCAAGGCTTGAGCAGCGATGCAAACTCCATAGCATTTTATTTCTTTAGATATTTTTGTCTTAGTCTGTTTGGGTCAGTACAATAGAAAAATACAGACTGGGTTTATTTCTCACAGTGATAAAGGCTGGGAAGTCCCAAATCAAGGTGCCAAAAGATTCAAAATCTGGTGATGCTTCATTTCTAGTTCATTGATGGCTTTCCTCTTGCTGTGCTATTTCATGGCACAAGGCATGGGGGAGACACTCTGGTATCTCTTTTCAAGGACACTAATTTCATTTATGAGGTCTCCATTCTCATGACCTAATTACTTCCTAAAGTCCCCCACCTCCAAATAATCTCCTCACCTCCAAAAACTATCACCATGGAGATTAGTTTCAACATATTAAATTCTGGAGGGATAATTCAATCCATAATAGGTTCTGATTTAGTCAAAGTTGAGTTTGAGTTCTGATTTCATGGATTCATTGCAAGAATATGAGGTAACAGGGCACCTGGGTGGCTCAGTGGGTTAAAGCCTCTGCCTTCGGCTCGGGTTGGGTCATGATCCCAGGGTCCTGGGATCGAGCCCTGAATCCGGCTCTCTGCTCAGCAGGGAGCCTGCTTCCCTCTCTCTCTCTCTGCCTGCCTCTCTGCGTACTTGTGATCTCTCTCTGTCAAATAAATAAATAAAATCTTTAAAAGGAAAAAAAAAAGAATACAAGACAGTATTATTAACTGTTGTCCCCATGTTGCACATTACATCCCAGGATTTATTTAAAAAAAGAAAAAAAAAAGAATAAGAGGTAGCTGGAGAGGCTGAGAGTTGAGGAGAATGTAAGTCAGATTCCATATTCTCACTCTCTCACAGCCACACCAAGTAAGGCAACAACCTAAGGAAACACCATGTGCTTCATATGCCCTTTCCAACCAGTTACTCGACCATGACTAGCTCCTCAGTGTTTGCTCCTTGAGCATTTTAAGCTCTTTGGAGCTTTCTAGAAAGGAGAGTCCTAGACTCCATTGCAGACATGCAAATCAGAATTTGTTTTCTAACTAGATCTCTGGGGGGGTGAGACTCACCCTTTTCCACACCAGCCTAAACAGAGTCCCAAACCCTCCTTCCCTATATAGCAATCGTGGCTTCACCACGGTATGACTTGAGATATTTCAGCTGAACTGGCATCCTGGAAAGATCTTCACTGAAGCAGAACAGGAATGCTGTGTGGTCTCTATTTAATAATGTCCACTTTTATACATTTCAGTTTCTGTGTGTGAACATTGAGATAAATAGCCAGGGTCTTTAAACACGGGAGACAACTGCTAACAGTAACAATGGAAGCTTGTTCAGTTACACTTGCAGCGATATATAGGTCTTTACAAAAGCAGCAGTTACCCTGTGCAGGTGGTGATAAATGTGAAACTATAAATTCTAGAAATAGTGGTAGTAAATAGAAACAAGAGTGGTTCACAGATAAGGATATGAAGTATATGCTCTTTATATTTTTCCAAAAATGAACTTCATATATTTTGTGGACTAGAGAGTTGTTTTAAAGGAAACACATTCATAACCAGCTGTCTGCTAGAATTGTCTGTATTAAATTATCAGTAAAATATTTTAATTAAAATATACATCATTACCAGCTTACATATTTCCTTCTCTGCATTTTTTTTAAATGCCTCAGATAAAAAGGAAATAATGTTTTTGTTTGTTTGTTTGTTTAAAATTTCCAACGTAATGTATTATGCTCTTTTTAATCTCTGGTAACCTCTGTTTCTTTTCAAACACCCTTATGTGCATAGCTGTTATGTTTTCAAGTACCATTCATAATTTGTTGAATCATATTCTCTTTATTAAAACTCTTCTTTGGGGTGCTTGGGTGGCTCAGTGGGTTAAGCCTCTGCCTTCGGCTCAGGTCATGATCTCAGGGTCCTGGGATGGAGCCCGCATTGGGCTCTCTGCTCAGCGGGGAGCCTGCTTCCCCCTCTCTCTCTGCCTGCCTCTCTGCCCACTTATAATTTCTCTCTCTCTCTGTCAAATAAATAAATAAACTCTTAAAAAAAACACAACTCTTCTTGGATAAAAGAAGCTGAAAGAGAAAGATAAATGCTTAGTACATTTGCTTATTTCTTACATTTAACTATACTATATTAATTGATTTATGTCTAAATTTATACCCAAAATTAACTAGATAGCACCAAGGAAAAATTTAATTTGTCTCATCAAAGTAATTTTTGATGTCTTAATCAAGGTTTCAGTTCCTCCAGTCACTCGAACTTAAAGTTCACCAAAAATGTGAAAACATCAGTTACCACACCTTCATTATACTATAGTTTTGTTTAATAGAATAAAATTCAATTAATTTCTCAATGAAATTTATTTTCATTTTTGACCAAATAAGTTAGGCTAATATTAGTCATGCATTTTATCTATGTCACTCTATCTTCTGTTTTTTTTTTTCTTCTAAAATAATAATTGCAGGCAATTTCTTTTAGATCTAAGGTTTATGGTACTAGAAGCAGTTAAACTGTTTAATTTATTTTTTAAAATGCCCTCCTTTATTATACTAATTTGATAGTCATCTCCAACCCTTCAACTTTATAAAACATTTAAAAAGTAGGACACAGAGCAAATTAGAGAAATGGAGTTGATGTTCATTAAAAAGAACTTTTAAAGGGAGAAAATGTATTTGTGGGAGAAACTGTCAAAGGAGTCAAAGAACAGTTTGGAAAAGTAGCGAGGTCTCCAAAATGTTTATTATTCTCCTTACCCTCAAAGATATTAAAAAATAGAAAGTTGATAAAGGAGAGAAGGTTGGGCAGGAAGGGTTGAAGAAAGACCAAACCTAGGAGAGAGAAGCCAGAGAATAGGGTAACAACAACATAGACTCTTGAGTGTCAGCACTTATTGATGGTGCAAACTCGAACAAGCTTCCCTTCTTATCTGAGCCTTAGCTAAACAAAAACCAATTTTGGACCCACTCTTACACTTCACCCTACAACAAACATAGAGAAAATATTTGGAACTAGCCTATAAGAAGAGAAAAACAGCAACTACAATGGACCTGTGCTCACAATAAAGAATCTCTACTTCCAGTCAATCAGTAGGACACAGTAAAGTTCTAATGAATGCATTTCCATCCAGTCCTCCCAGAAATCCTCCAGCAGTGCAGCCTTCTGTTGTAGCCTTATTCTTTTCTGGAGTTTGTTTCATTTATGAAATGTCTCTCATAGTATCTTCCCTCTTCCAGGGCTGAACAATTTCATTTCAGAATATAAGTGTTTTTGAACTAATAAACCAATCTAACCTTTTGAGTGACTGGGGGCTCAGGTTAAGCAACCTGCCTTCCACTCAGGTCATGATCTCAGGGTCCTGGGACTGAGGGATAAGTCTGCTTCTCCCTCTCCATCTGCCCCTCCCCCTGCTCATGCTTTCATGCTCTCTCTCTCTCAAATAAATGAATAAAATATCAACAAAAATAAAGACAATCAAACCTCTCTCTTTTTGTCATTAACGTCATCTTTTCTTGTGGGAACCCTCACTCGAAACCCCTCTGCAATTTTTGACGTAAAATTTCTTTCAGAAATAAATATAAGAAACAATTTTATCCTTTTTAATTATTATTAAATATGAGAAACAGATTCAGATACAAAGTTGGCTAATCAAATATCCATGTCAATAGCCAAATACATATAATCATTGCTATGGTAGAAAGTTCATTTTAGATCCTAAGAAATTCAGATTCAAGTTTGGCTATGCCTCCCTCTCTTTATTCAAACATAGAGATAAAAAAAAATGGATATTTAAATGCTCTTCCGAACATTAAATGAAAGGACATGTATAAAACACCTAGAACAGTTCCTGACCTATCATTGGTGCTTGATAATTATTAATGTCTATCTTCTTTATTTAGGAAGAGCAGGGCAAAATTCTATGATAAGAAAACAATTTAGTATACCACAGTAGGTCCTGTATACTTTTCAAACAATTCTTCTCTGTACAAGGAGCAACTCATTATATATAAAAGTTCGTCTCTTGCATGTGTGTGTGTGTGTGTGTGTGTGTGTGTTAGTTTGTGGTAGTCACAAAGAAGAATTTTGCAGGAAATCTTGGGATTGTTCCTAGGAAATGTACTTTCCCACTGAGGAAAATAGAAATGTATTAAATATAGCAACAGTCCCTTAAATTTCAGAGGTTTGAAAGCTGAGGCTGGTAAACATTTAAATTGCACTTCTTCCACCTGGAAGCCAATTTTTTACAGCTTCCCTCATGTGCCTTAAAAACGGAATTTTCAAACTTAGAGTATCTATCACCTTTTGCATTGAATCCACTGGCTAAGCAATTCTTATACATGCATTGATTTTAACAATCATAAGGCTTTTCAGGTATGCACATGAACATTTAATGTGTTATTTCTTAAAGCAGAATGTATTGATCATTTAAAAAAAGATTGTTATAAATAGAAAGTCCCAAGGTATTGAAAAGATGTTAAGCTATATAAATCAAGTTTTCATAAACACGACATCCCCTATACCACCTAGAAGTCTTCTGGAAGAATTACTAATTTAAAAATGTTCTTATTTGCTCAATTAAAGTCTTGGTAAATACATATGTCATTTCTGTAAGGGTTTAATGTAAGTCACACACTCACCTAAGATTGGCATATTTCCTGCCATATTGTCTCTTACATTTGTCATTACAATGACAAGTAAAATAGTAAATTCAGGCCAACAGCAACCTTTCAAAAATATTTTTTAAAACTCTAGAGGAAACTAAATTACCTTTTTGCTGTGTTTACAATAATGAGGAAACCACTTTCTAACTTTCAAAGTGGCATCCTTGATATAATGAGATATAATGTGATTTAAAACCAGTGATTTTCAGTGTGTCCTCTAATAATAGACAACAGATAAGAGGACTTATTTTATAAACATGCATTTTAGACTTCCATTAGGGTGACTCCATAAGAATACATTTCATACATCCCCTCAGATTCAATGATAGATAAACCAGTATATAAACATAAGTAGAAACCTGAAAGAAAAAAATAGGGTCAGAATAAAACAGAAATAAAATGAAACTACAAAATTGTGAATGGGATTGAACCATGGAATCACCTAGTTCTTGGTCAGAAAAAGGCAACAGAAACTGGTGTTTTGTTTCTTCCAAGGTAAAAATATTTTAAAAGATCCCCTGCTTGAAATCAGAAACTCAAGTGGAACTCCTTTTTTGTGAAAGGAATAAATAAAAAAAGACATAAACAAACAAACAAATACTATTTTCCAACTACCACCATTAAGGTGGACTGACCCAGAAAAGCAAGAAGACACAAATTAAACTATTCAATCTGAAACTATACCAGCCATCCAGGTCTATAGTACCTGGATCTGAGACATCATTGATTTAATCTTGGCACAAGAACCCTAAAATTAAACCTTAAAACATTTTCTTTTTTTTTTTTTTGGACAGTCTAGGGAGGAGACAGAGGGAACTTGAAAAACTCAGACAGTTGGGGCTAAAAGCAAGAAAAAGTGAAAAGGAAAAACAACCCTCAAAACATGTCTTTTTACAGAAATTTTTGGATGCACTAAAAAACACACGCATGTACAAGTTGTTTATAAATTCAATAAAATCAACAATTAAAACATGAATAAACTTAGGGAAAAAGACAGTTTTACGGAAATATCTAATAAAGACTTCAAAGCCTGTATACATTCAAATTGCTCAATGAGATCAATTTTTTTTCAAAATTTTCATTTAGTAAAGTGAAAAAAAAATAAAGATAAGCATAAATGAAACAAGAAGAGCAAGATGCATAGGAACATTAATTACAATTCTTGAGGGAAAATTAACAATCAAAAACATGACATTTATGAAATTAACTCTGTACTGGGTACAAAGAAAGAAGTAGTGACTGGGAAAATATACTTAAGAATTTATCTAGAGTATACTCATGAATTTATTCAGAATTCAGCACATATAGACAAAGATAAATGAAAATTAATAATAGAAAAACTAGTGCTCTACAGCTATACTATCCAATGTAGTAGTCATTGGACACATGTGACCATATTGAATACTACATATTGGAACATTTCCATCATCACAAAGAGTTTTTTTGCACAACACTGCTATACAAATAATAGATGATCAAATGAGAGCTTCAAATATCCATAAACCAGGATGGAAAGATTGGTGGAGAAGCAATATTTGAGCAAGTGATTCTGAACCTTTGTCATCTTCAGATTGAAAATAAACATGAATTTCCAAAAGTCATAAGTAAAAATGAATATAAACCCAGAGTAACCAATAAATATTATGATTAAGAAGAAGAATCTTAAAAGTTCTCAGACTAGATGACAGTGAACTATAAGAAGCAGTTCTTGGGATGTCAGCAGATTTAACAGTAACAACTAATACTAGAAAACCAAGTAGCAATAGTGTCAAGATGCTGAAGGGAATTATCTGAAAACAGAATTTTGTACTCAACCAAACTTTAGTCAAGGATGAGGGCAAAATAAATTTCCTAACTTACAAAATGTAAAAGGACTTTCTGCTGTCAGCCCAACACTAACAGGAATTTGCATTTATTGAATGATGTACTTTTGCAAATAATAATGGTAACAGTTAAGATTATAAAACATGTGTTCTCTACCAGCCTAATTAACTCAGTTATTTCTTAAACAAACAAACAGACAAAATAAACAGAAAAGACTCTGTGCTGGTCATATCTCTATTTTATATAAAAAAGGAAGAATTAAAGGTAAGAAGTCATTCATCCAATGTATTATGAAGCTACAATTCAAACAGACGAACTAGCTCCAGAGATAATTCTCTTCACAATTATGTTGTTTCGCTAGAAACCCAGAGGTAGAGGCTTAAAGAAAAAAGAAAAAAAAAGAAGAAATGCAGAATTAAGATTTTTGGAAACAAAATACCTAGAGATGAAAAAATAGGAGTTGTAAAATAATAATACCAACAACGGTACTCCATGCCCCTTGAAACCTTAGATGAAGAGATCACACCATGCTGCATAAAATTATGAATCATTAAAACTGACTCAAAGGAAAGGAACAAAACACTCGAAATGGCCTCCATTAGTCAGGATTCTACAGGAACATAACATATACAAAGGTTTAAGGAAAAGTAATTAGCTAGAGTTTCTGCACAGACGTGGGGCAGAGGTAAGGCACCCAAACTCACTGGAAAATCCACAGCAGGTAGCCACAGAGGGCAGCTGTTAGCACCTCCAGCTGCAGAGGAAAGGAACTGTTTGGCCAGAATCCAGTGAGAACTGGAGCTGTGGGAGGGTATATGGCTGGAAATATATCAAGCAAAAAGATACAGAAGAGAGAAAAGTAGAAAATGCATCTGCGGGAGAGGTAGAAAATAAGCAGTTCTAACTAAAGTCATTAAAAATTTGATTTGGTAAACAAAGTTATTCTCCCTTAAACAATTAAAAAAATATGTGGCTCTTATGTTTTTTAGGTATGTGCAAGGAAAAGACAATAATTATTCCTTACAAAGATATAGAGATAAGGAGAGCTACCCAAACTCATTTTAATAGCCCTGCATAACCTTGATTCTAAAACCAGATAATGCAAGAAAAGAAAATAGCACCAGTCAAAGTTAGTTAGACATAAAAAAATGCATGATACCTATTTACAAAGTGTCAGAGGAATTTAAGGGAAAATCCATTAAAACACAAATGCCTACATTAACACATTAAAAAATATATGATCCTCTCAATAGGTACAGGAAAATATCTTTTCAAAATTTCACTCTGCGCTTTTATACAAACTCTGGAAATTAGGAATGGAAAGAACTTTATCTAGATGAAGTTTATTAAAAACAAAACAAAGTGGGACGCATGGGTGGCTCAGTGGGTTAAGTGACCGACTCTTGATTTCTGCTCAGGTCATGATCTCAGGGCTGTGAGACTGAGCCCCATGTTGGGCCTGCACTAAGCCAGGAGTCTGCTTGAGGATTTTTTTTTCTCTCTCTCCCTCTGCCCCTCCCCCTGCTTATGCTCTCTCTCTTTCTCTCTCAAAAAACAAAAACAAAACAAAACAAAACAAAGCAAAGCCAGCAGTTATTGTAATGGCCCCAACAGAAGTCAATGTTGATAAACTGAATTTTTTTAATCATACGTATGTGAACTGATATTTCAGTGGGTTTTATTTTGTATTATTCTCATGTATGAATCTGAAAATCATTTGAAATTTTTAAAGGACATTTGGATTTTTTTCTACTTATATATTACTAATTTTCTATTAGAATATAGTTCAAATTTCTGATTTCTAGAAGTCATCTGTAGAGTAGTGAGACTAACTTCTAGTCAGTGGTGTCTAGATTTTGAATGATAAACAAGTCTTCCTCACACTAAGGATTTGGAGGAATTTGTTCATATTTCCTTCTAAGAATACTCACATATCCTTTTTACATCTGAAACTTGAGAGTCATTTGGTATTTTCTTGATCTTCATTAGAAGTATGAATCCAACTTTTCATTTCCTGTATTTCCATCAGTTTATTCTTATTTATTAAAAACCCATCTTTACCCCCATGAAAGTGAAATGCTGCCTTTATCCTAAACAAAACTGCCATATCATACCAAAGGAAGCTTATTCTAAAGCTGGCCTCCTCCCCCCACCTCCCACCCTATCCCCCAAATTAAAAATATTATGTGAGCCCGTGGGCATGTAAAAAGAAAGAAAGAGAAGGGGGATTGTTGAAATGAGGCTAACAAGGAAGGAGGACTATATGCGTGCTATGTTATATATGGTTGGCAGTAAATAAGAAATAATAAAACTGGAATTCAGGTACAAAGTGTACTTCAGTTTGTTTTATAATTCTATATTTGTTTTTATAAAAGAATACTTGAAATATTGTAATGTTTACATTTTTAAAAAATTTATGAGGTGGCTACACTGGTGTTTATTAGTTTTTGATCTTTTGTTGTGATCTTTTATGTCTTTCCAAAATTTCTCAGACAGATGAGGAAGTCTAGTCTTTAACTGAGGCAGAGAAATCAAGGAGGGACTGGAATGGGGAGATGGGTCTCTGCTGGAAACTTATGCTTAGGTAGATAGGGTCCTCCGGGAGATGGGCAGTTTCACTCCTGAGTCTTTCAAGAAATGCCTAGCATGTATTGCTGGGACAGGTCCATTTATTCTCTTTATATTGCTAACACTAATGGGACAAGTCAAGCTGAGAGTAGGATAGCTCAGCAGGGGTTTGAATTTGGACTCTTCTACTTTCTGCTGTGTGACCTTGAATTAGATTAAGGAGGAGAAATGTCTCAATATTTGGGGTTTTAATGATATTTAAATGTTTAGTGTTAAATTCATGATTCAAAACATTGTATTAATAAGAGTATATTCATTAATTTTGGTAATAAATTTAGTATCTTCACAGGTCTGTATTTATGTTTATATGTTTACAGAGATAAATAAATACATAAATAATCTATTGTGGTGCTAAAATTTTCCTAGATAAATGACATCTAGTGGTTACCATTACTCATACATTTTTAAGATGTTTTACTAATATAAAACCACTTTCTGTATGGTCTTGGGAAGAAGTTTTTAGAGAATTTAAATTTTCTTATCAAATATTAGATATAAAGAACACATTTTTAAAAAATATATTTATTTATTTGAAAGAGAGAGAGAGAGAGAGCAGGGGGAGGGGCGGAGGGAGAAGGAGAGAGAAACCCAAGCGGAGACAGAGCCTGACCCAGGGCTCCATCTCAGGACCCTGAGATCACAACCTGAGTTGAAACCAAGAGTCAGATGCTTAGCTGTCTGAACCACCCAGGTGCCCTAAAGAACAAATTAAGTAACTTCAATTTAATATGTTTGAACTATAAAAAAAATCAGTGAGTCTTATTAGCTATTTCTTCTATATTTGAAACACACTTAGGTTTTCTGAACTCTGATGATGCCGTTTCAATAAGGAGGAATCCCCACAGACAAAGTTCAAACAGAATATCAGCTAGTAACCATTTATGAACTTTGAGGAAATATTTGCATGCTGTCTTTGTTTATATCCACAAAAAGCAGTGTATACTTAAGAATAATACTACTTATATTTTTAATTATCCTACAAGTATAATGAGGAGAGTTTTTAAAAGTATTTTAGCTTAAGAAAAATTCAGCTCTATGAAAGAAACATCCTATGACTTTCTGTTTCTCAATGAAATGATCGTATAGATGCTTTTACTGAATAATCACTATTTTTACACAGCCCATAAATATACTGGTTTTCCCACATCATCTGTGTATTCTTTAGATATTACTGTAGGAAGAGCACATAACACACCATATGAGAAGATCTCAACGATTACGTTACAGTTATATCCAACAATAATTATACTACATTGAAATTTTCATAAAACGTGAGGTTCAATGTTCAATATTTAAAAACCATGTTCATATTAAGCAACCTGAAGCAAGGACTGGGAAGGTGGTAGCAAGATGATAGAAAAAATTATAAAAGGATATTTAAAAAATAAATTAGAATACTTATTAAAGAAAATACTTGCAAGCACTGGGGATTTGCTGCTTATTGTCTATAAAACCATACACAAAATCAACATATAAATAAATTTTGTGAGTATTTTAAAACATTATTTTGATAATAAGAAAATTTTGGAACAATGTCATTTATCTTTCCATTTAAAGGCAGCATCTACTTGATTGAATTTTATGTACTTAGAAAAAAACAATGTTTTAATTACCAAATAAACTGCATACAATTGAAAACATATTCTGAGATATTGCTACACTTTTGGTAAAATTTTATTAGAGATACTTATAAAAACATACCATTTTATAGAGTATTACATTCTGTTAAAAACAGCCATTAGTGATACTTAAACATTATCTTAGAAATCGCCTTGTAAAATGTAAATGCTACCTAATATGTAAGCTCATTTCATTAAATGAATTCAGTGTGACACATTGTGAGAAATGACTACCTGAAGAACTAAGTATATTAAAGTAGCCCCATTCTTTTAATGTACTTAAAATACATTGCATATCTTTGAGTTCAAACACAACTTAAATGCAGATGGGATATAAACCATCATTGCATATGGCAACTGCATTCACCAAAATTTTTCTAGATTTTTCACTAATTCCTATTTCTTAGAACCTGATTTATCATTGTTTTGAATGCTACAAGAATTTGGGGGAAAAATCAATCTTGTTAACAAATTGCTCTTAAAATTTAAATTCAAGTTTGCTATTTGTACCTTTGAAAAGGATATTGGTATAATTTCATGATTTGTAATTCTCTGTGAAGACAGCTTGATAAACAAAAATATTGAGTCCATCCTGGTAATAATGGGTCCATTGTATCTATAAATCTATTTTTTTCCAAACTCTTCTTTGTGAATTTCCTTTTCTAGCCTCTTCAAGGACAACTGGAGGTGTTCCAAAAAGCACTGAGCCATAGCACATGCTTGATGGATTTCACAAGTCCATCCTCTACAAAACAAGTGTAATTCAGATCCCATTACTTGACATGGAGCAACATTACAACATGCTTTGAATAATTTTTAGGTGTTATGTCAATTAGAGAGCTTAGAGTCACTGATTATATAAGCTAGATGTTACTAATTACAAAACCGTCCAATGGTAATTAAAAATCTATTATAATTAATGACGAAATGTTAAAAGGAGTCAGTTATCTCAGCAATTGGAGCATTTTACATAAATTAGTACACTATACTTCCCATTACCAGTCTACAAGGATTAAAAATCATCTTGTGGAAAGGGACTGTGGTTCTATTTAATGAAAAGTAGAGTGGAGAAATGAAGCAAGTGTCTGAATAACTCAATGTCTTGTTCTTGAAATTTTTGAAATATTCAGATACTTAAGATACTTTTTCTAAGTAAAACTTTTGCACATTTACATGTTTTAGATTTCATTGTCTATATCTAAATGAAAAATTTTATTGGTTATTTTGAGTCATTTATATTAATATACTGTTTGCTTAATCATGAAGCCCATGCTTTCATTTACCTTTTATCTATCTGTATTTTCTGTCAGTCAGTTCTCAGAGCTGCACAACTTTTGTGTCATGTGGGTGAAGTCCTTTAAGAATTTATAATTAAGGGGGCGCCTGGAGGTCTCAGTCGTTAAGTGTCTGGGCTCAGCTCATGGTCCCAGGGTCCTGGGATTGACCCCCACATGGGGCTCCCTGCTCAGCGGGAAGCCTGCTTCTTCCTCTCCCATTCCCCCTGCTTGTGTTCCCTCTCTCACTGTATCTCCCTGTCAAATAAATAAATAAAATTTTTTAAAAAAAGAATTTATAATTAAAAAAGAAATCATAGGGATTATTTAGGAATCATAAAACAGAACATACACACCCTTTAAGACTGTCAGAGAGACAACATTGACTCGGTCCAAGAAAACTGCATGAAATTGAGTAAAAAGAAAGTTAAGGAAGAATTTATTCAAGGCTCTTGAAATAGAGGAGGAAGATTAAAGTCAATCCTTTGAAACAAAAGGTGGGAATTTTAAGCACTAGGGTGAGCTTGTAGAAAAAAGTACTGGAGAATTCTAGAGGGAGATAGGGGCCTTATCTTTTTTGATGGTTACACTTCAAAGAGGTAGAGCCCAGGTTATTGAGAAAGACACTCATTCATAAGTTGTAAAAGTGGCAAGAGGTAGGGAGAGGGTTTACACCTTAAAGGAAGAGAAAAACAAGTTTTAATTGCAAGTTTTCTAAAGTAAATGATCTGAGAAAAGGGAAGTCAGGGACCTAGAGCCAGGAAGAAACCTGTCTAAAGTTCAGTCAAGCTGAAGGAACACTGAGGGCATCTAGGTCAGCTCTGAATATTTATAATTTCTCTAACTTAAAATAATACTTGAGTTTCTTTCTAACAATGAGAGACCACAAATTTCTTACCTGAGTGTGAATTAGCAATGTTCCAGGTAATTTACACATTGTAACCATAAACTGTAAGCTTTTGACAATCATGTCCATGTGTGGCATGGTTTGGAAAAGAAAATCATTAATCTAATAAATTGTTATTTCAAAATGAATCATTTGGCCAAAATTAACCAGAAAATACGTGAACCCTGCTAGAGAAGGTTTTTCCTATCTATTTCCCATTTTTTCCTCAAGAGTAGTACATGTTAAAAATAAAATAGCATTTTTTGAAATAAAATAAAATAGTGAACAGACCTTAACTTCCATAACTGTTGTCCTATCAACAGAAGTAATACACAGAAAATTGCTGAATTTTTTTCTAAAATTTTATTTATTTGATAGGGAGAGCACAAACAGGGGGAGCAGGAGAGGAGAAAGGAGAGACTGACTCCCGGCTGAATAGGGCGCCTGATGTGGGGCTCCATCCTTAGACCCTGAGATCATGACCCAAGCCGAAGGCAGACACTTACCGTCTGAGCCATCTAGGTGCCCTGAAAATTATCTATTTTAAAATGAGAAAAATTTCAGTGGAAAATCTGTGCAGGAATACTGACATGAAGTATCAAGTTTAGTTTTTGAGTTCTAATATATTCAGTGCTCCTATAATTTCTCAACTCAATAGTTTTCTTGGTATTGTCTTTGTGATGAAGATATGAGTAACCTTGGCTATCATATTACTAATATGTATAAATAGAAATCTCTCATTCATTTAATATCTTCAGTATTTTTGGATATTGTCATGAAGAAAATATTTAAAATAAACATAAGCATAGAGAAAGCACTGTAAACCTTTCCCACATAAAGAGTCACAAAGATAATATATATGAAAGTCACAAGCCAGATCACTTTTGTTCTCTCTTAACTCAGACCTGTTCTCATTCTTTCACACTGCTTTTCCCATTGACATAAAATGTGCTACTTAAATACAGCATCAGGAAATTATTTCTGAAATGAAAAAACATGATCTTCACTCAAGCACAGCAAGAAAATATGATTGATTTACTGTAACTGCCTCTTGTGAGGGAAGGTCATTTGGAGAAATAAGTACGAGGTTGTTAGAAAAGGAGAAAGCTACAGCAAAAGAATGAAAATGTTAGCAACATTTCAGTAGAACTTTCATCCAAAAATTAGGAACTTGTCAGAACAAACTGCTACTTAGCAAATTTATAACAATGCTTAAGTTTAATTCTGTTGCCAGATTTATTTGTTAAAATTATTGCGGAGGTAGGATGTTCAGATTTATATGAATTTTCCAATATTTTGAAAATTGGAAATCAATAAGAAAGCCATTTATTATACATTATCGCTCACAAGGGAATGGAATTATCTTGACCATCATAATATAGAAGTTTTATTGTAAGGAACTTGCCTTCACTAAAAATTTCAAACTTGCATTTTAGTTACTTTTAGTAACAGCCATGTTTATTGATTCTGCTATGATTAATTACTGTCCTCCATCACAAAGAAAAACATAATCAATGCTTTGAATGGTCCCTTTTAAAAGAAAGCCTGTCCACATAAAAATACACAGGAGATGACCAACACCAGACTGAAATTATTTAATATTTACTGATCACATTGGGCCTCACCTTTTCTCATTGTATTTTGTAACTAAAGGAGTTTTAGCTCTTCTTTAAATTGACTGTAATTATCAGCATAACTCAGAAATTTTACCTTACCTAAAATGTCTAAGGTAGACTGGAGTCATAAACCCTGCCTCTAGCATCTTTATGGAAGACATTAACAAAAAGTTCATATAATAATCTCCTCCAAGTTAAATCTGGTGAATCTAGAAACCAGAAATATAGTTAAAACAGTGTTTACTCTAATGACGATTAACTCTGTTAATCCTTGAGTATTAGAATCACCTAATTCCCAATACCCTGTTTGCATTCAATGCCAATTAAATCGGAACATCTGGAGCTTTGATATTTTTTAAAGGTTCACAAGTAGATTAAATATGGAATAAAGTTCGGATACCACTGAGTTGAAAGGCATTTAACCAGGCATCGGGAAAAATTACCAAACTTTTAAACATTGACTAATAAAATCACCTGTATTTGGATGTAGCAATGTCCACGTTTTTTGGGGTATGAAATTATAAACTGAGTGACTAACAGATGAGGAACCTACTAAGAGTTTTGATGATCTAAATGAGATGAAAGTTCTTTAATTTCAAGTTCTTGAGTAATCCATTTATTTTTCAATTTATTTTTAGGTTTACAAATAGTGCCTCCAGGCTGATGCATCTTGGTTAGGCCATATTCCATGCCGATTCTCTTCTAATCCCTTTTCCTTTCATATATAAATCCAGTCATCAGTAGCGTGTTCAACTGACTCATTCTGTTGTGATTTTGTCTTGTTATATAAGCTTCTCTTTAAGACTATCATAAACGTGATACGAGGTTTGACAAGTCATAAAACCTCGAAAAAAGTTTAAAAATAATCAACTGGATTAATTCATCATATTTCAAGAGAGAAGAGTATAAAATAATGACCTAGCTTTCAAGAACACTGCCTTTCAAAATTATTACCCATAGAAGTGAATAAAAATGATCTGATTGGAATATAAGGAAAGATTTAATAAAAGATATAGTCCAAAATCAAGGATAAAGCTTACTATTTCTGTGCTTCCTCTGAGAAATGAGAGACCATTTTGGCTGGTATGTCCTAAATCACCAGACCTAAGATTTATTTCTCAAATGTATTGAAATTGATTTTTAAACCTTTAAATTCACTGTGAACATCACCACATAGTATTGTAGGATTGTGTTTGTTGCACTACAGTGTTCATCAGTCTAAGTCCATTGCTAATCATAAAATCTCACTGGTTTACCAAAATATGCCTTTATCTATGGGGACCTAGAGGACGGGAGGTGGCAGGGGAGAGGTGTGCTCTGTGGCTCTGTGCTGTCATTCACACCCAAATGTTTCCACCCCCACGGCTTCTCCATCTATCAGTGACTTGCTATCCTCCCTTGGCTCCTCAGGCTTCCAGCTGTGAGATAAAGGGACAGACTGTGTGTGTTACATGCTGACATTTACAAAACGGTAACGGATTCCTCTTCCTATTTTCTGTTGGTGAGAACTCCATCACATGACCTCCTTTACTGCAAAGGCACTGGGAAATTAGTTGTTTAAAAGAAGAGGAGGAGTGCTTGGGTGGCTCCATTGTTAAGCCTCTGCCTTTGGCTCTGCATCCCAGTGTCTCAGCAGGAAGCTGCTTCTCCCTCTCCCACTACCCCTGCTTGTGTTCCCTCTCACCTTGTCTCTCTCCCTCTGTCAAATAAATAAATAAATAAAATCTTTAAAAAAGAAGAAAAAGAAGAAGAAGGAGGAGGAGAAGAAGGAGGAGGAAGGGAAAGATGTGGATTTCTATCTTTCTTGTCACTAAATATACTTTTATCCCATTGGCTCCTTTCCGTGAAATACCCAAAACCCCCCTCCAAGGAAGTCAATACCAAGTCACAACTAGTTAATGCATCAAAACTGGAGATCTCCGGGCAATATAGCATATTGTCCATTGTTCTCTTTGGTTCTTGACTTGGCCCTTGGAGGTTCTTCCTTGCATCTTTAATTCTCTTTGTCCATGTCTTCAGTGTAGAAACTGATCCTATGTAAATTTTGCAGCCTGTTTTTTAGAAAAACAAGCTTGGAGTTCCAGTTTGTGATACAGATTTAACAACTGAAGGAAAGAAGATTCATTAAAGTACTAGTAGATTCCTAATCTATATAGTCCCTATGTGACTCAACAGTAACTATATTCAATATCCTATTTTAGACATATTTATTTGCTTTCTCACTCCCAAATTCCCCTTTTTCAACTTTAAGGGTAAAGACCTGGTAAGCAATAGACATGATAGTCACACCCTTAATCTATTGGGCATCAGTGGTGAGAGGAATAAGGGGTCAGTCTTCTGCTCCCTGTGGTCTATCAGGCACCCAGGCCTCTTTCATATTGTGGGTCTGCTCTCATCAGAGGCTCAGCATTTTCCATTAGAGGCTTTGTCTCCAACTGGCAGACAAGGGAAAAGAAAGAGAGGACTGGAAATCGTGAACATCACTTTTGCCCACAATCTAGATCTCAGTGGCATGGCTTTACCTAACTTCAAGGGGCTTGCACACTGAGGTCCATTGATGTTTCCTGGAAGAAGAAATAAAATATAAATATTGCTGAGTTGTAATATTGTCTCTCTCAATTATCATCTATTTCAAATCATTACATGATTAAAGATAAATTAATGATAATATAATATATAAATAAGCCTTTCTAAAAAATATTAATTAAAGCAACCATACATACAATATATCTTCATCAGCATTGGCTGATCTTAGGTTTGTCAGATAAAATATAGACTGACCACTTAAATTTGAAATTCAGATAAACAATAAATAATTTTTAGTAAAATAGTTCCCAAAATTGTATGGGCCAGACCAGAAAAGAAAGAAAGAAAAGAAAAGAAAAAAAATCATTGCCTCCCTGAAATTCAGATTTTCCTGGGCACCCCTTATTTCTCATTGCTAAATCTCTCAAAGCTGGCCAGAATACTCTAGTTTTTAGTTTTATTATTATTGTAAGGTATGCTCAGTGATATCAATATGAATTATAGAAAGTGTAAATATCATGTTTTTCCCCAATTACCTTTAAACAAACAAACACTCCTTTGAGCCAAAGTATAAAGTCTCAGTTTCTGTTTCCTATTTAAATCTAATTTATGTGTGCCCAGGAGCTTTATTTATAACTAGTGTTTAGTGTTTGATGAGATTTGATGTTTTAATTAAATTTCAGCACAAACACATTAAAATAATATTGTGCTACTTTGATTTCATTTTAACATGTGAGTTCTGCTTTGTTAGGAGAAAAAGTTGCAGAGAACCGCAAATTATCGGGCTTAACATAAATTAAGAAGCACTGGCATCTTCACTGATCTTCAAACCAAGAACTGCCCATAAAGTGTGCTGCTGAGATTGGATTGCTCCTACATGCTCCCTCGGTGATTTTTATATTTTAATAAGGCCGTTCATTGTAGTTAAGCTACTCGTGTTGGAGCCATTAGATATTTATATGAAATAGCATATCATTATCTCAGTTGCATTCTGAACCATTTGGGATGCTTTTAAGTTAGGGTGATTTTTTTCCCTGTCTTAATTTTGCACACTGTAGTGCCAATGTGCCTGTTCGGCTTTATTTCTGTCTTCACGTTCTTTATCCTATTTTTCAACTTTATTGTGATAAAGTGTTTGATGAACAATATAGCTGACTGCTAGGTAGGAGAAGCCTCAAAGACAGTAATTTTAAAAATTTACTGTCTTGAGTGGCAGACAAGAAGTTGATATCCCAATTCCTTTCTCTCTCTCTCTCTCTAAGTGTGAAATTCCAGCAGGGTACATTCCCTCACATCCCCACATCTCTTCACCTTCAACAACAGGGACCTAATCTTGGAAACAATGAAGTGGACAGTGTGAGACCATAAGAACCTAGGCTTTTAAGAGGAAGACTGGCAGTATGCAGAGCCAAAAAGCATATCCAGCATAAGCTCATAATTATTAGTGTGATCAAATCAAAGCTGGTTCAATTGTGTGATTTTCCATGTTGCAATTTGAACCTATAAAAGTTTAAATAGCTGCTTAACTCATCACTCCTGTGTGGTAAAGTATGTGTAAGGTATGAATGGGTTTTTGCAAATCTTGGCAGTTATCTTGTTACCAGTCTGGTCATGGGTGGAGTGGATAGGGATTAACTAAGCAGAAAATTCATCTTTCTTCTCCCTTAACCATTATTTGTTACCCACAAAGATCCATTATTTCAATTTCTTTTATACCTTATTTTCTGTCCCAGCTGGTCTGGTCAGCACTTTGATGGGATTCCAGTAATTTTTAAGACCCCATACATAGTACTTTATTCCATATTCCTTCTTTATATTTATTGTGAATGGTAGCCTAGAGTTTTTTACTCAGTAAATAAACATTTAATGAGCATGTACTATAGTCAAGCATCAAGTACTTAGAATTCAAATGTAAAATACAGATTCCATCTCGATCCCCAATGAGGTCACAAATGGGCATGTGTGTGTTTGTGTGTGTGTGTGTGTGTGTGTGTGTATGTGATGTGTGTAGTAATTCATTTTCTTTATCACTGTACTGTCAGTGAAATAATTTTATGGTGTTGATTTTATAGACAAGAAAAATTCTCATCCTTTCCAAATTTAGGTATTTATAAAGTATTGCTAACTTCCATTTTTGCTAATTATACAATCAGAAGAACAGTATTACTTTCTGAAATGAATATCATGGTATAATAAAGGGCATTTTGAAACTGAAAATGAAGGAAATGTCATAGTTCTAAATGGGGTCCTTTAGAAGCAATAAATTCAGTTTTTAAAGCAGCTTATTATTGCTCTCATGCGTTTCATTTCACTGGGGACAGTGAAATCCCTGTCCAGGCAAGCTTTTGTAAGCCACTCCTCTTTGTCAGCTTACAAAGAATGAAATAATCTGATCTTTCATCTATTAAAGTATGTTTAGAGTGAAATTAAAAATGCAGAAAATACCTCAAAGGGAAACAAAACCTTAAGACAAATCTGTACTGTTAACTCTGGAAGGAAATAGTTGGCCTAGATACAGACCAAGACTGGTTTCTTGGGGGGAGCAAGCAACATAAAGAGAGTTAATGTCACAGGAATATGGAGCCGTGGAGACTGTCGTGTGGGTCAGATGACCACTGACTTGCGGGAGCAGAACATTCATAAGAAGCGGAAAAGAGTCAATAAAAAATAACTTGTGTCACCTTTTGCATCCCATACTCTCACTCTGCTTTATTTTACTCCATTATACTTACTACTCTCCACATTATAGCATATCTTTATTTTATAGAACAAATATTCACTGAAGCCTCATTAATGCTTGGCTCTGTTCTGGGCCTTTCGATAAAACAAGACAACAAAACAAAGTGTCTGCCTTCATGAAGCCTCCAGTCTAGTTTCTACTTGCTCATTCTCTCTAAAAATAATAGCCTGTGGAAGCAGGGACCTTGATTCTTTCTCAATCTGCTATATATAACCACGTTTGGTTACCTGACCGTTGCACAGGAAGTGCTCAGTAGCTTTTGTTGAACGAGCAAATGAATCCAAGGAGCTCAAACCTCCTGCAAGATGAGGTAGGTTCTGGGATGTGGCAGGTCAGGGCTAAGAAGTTCACTTTTGGAAAGGCATTCCTTACACGGTATGAGTAGAAAGTGAAAAGGGATGAAGGTCAGTGCCCTGCTGAAGTAGGAAAGGTGAGAGACGGGGAACTTTTCTAATGAATCAATGTTGGGTTTTATCATCTATCCTCTTTGCATGAGAGAAGCACAGGCGAAAACCACCAGAGGGTCCACCTAGCAGTGCAGTTTGCGTGTCCAGTACTGCTGGGTCTTCCGGTACATTGAGAGTGGTTGGCAGCTGCTATTCCAGTGGACCAGGAGGCCATAAGGCCATTACAAAATGATATAAGACATAATGGAAGCCTGTGGACTATGGAATATTAGCCTTTTCAGCTGTCCATCTCCACTCTCTTTTGTGTTAAAAAAGTTTTGTATGGGGGCTATAAGTTCTAGTAAGGAAGTTGGGTTGTGAAGAGCTGTTGTTACCTCTCACGTACTGTAGCTGAACACTTTGATGTTCTCAGGAAAACATCTGTTACAAAATGAACAGGTTTATCTTGTCCATAGGGCTATGAAACTAAATTTACATCCCAAAACACACATTCCAGCTCAATTAGCCTTTTCCACAAAAGTCTGGGCCTCAGTTTTTGTATAAACTCAATCAGCTGTTTTGGAAACAACCATGCTTCTTTACCTTGGCAATAATGGCAGTGAAAAAGAGAAGGAGAATGATAAATGTGTAAAACCGGGTCTTTGTGTGCATGGAAAAAAAAATGCTACAGAGAAAGAATCACTATCATAAAATGGACAAAGATGAAAATCAGAAAAATGATTTAATTAAGAATTAATGGCAAAGACTTGAGAAGCTGTTTAAAAATTCAGTTAACACATGGCTCAAAGTTTGAGAAGTGAGAAGATTCAAGTATACTGATGACTGACTCTATTCCTGACACCATGCTAGCCAATTCACATGCATAAATAAACACATTTCATAATCATTGCAGTGAACATAATTACCTGTACAGCATAGTGATTTAGAGAAAGAAAGAGAGAGAGAGAGAAAGGGAGGGGGGAGGAAGGAAGGAAGGAAGGAAGGGATCCTTGAAATGCCTTGCCTAAAGCCACATGGCTAATAAGTAGTACAGGCAGGATTTAAATCAGGTGGTCAAATGACTCTTCAATCCACTCCCTTTATATCATATTTTGGTATCAACAGAAAAAGTGGTCTCACATCTCTGGGTTCTAGTAACTTACTGACATCAAAGAAAAGGTTTTCAAAGACGTTGGAAGTATTTTAAAGTAAATCTAACACATCCAACTCTCAAAATATTCTCCTTGCTCCTAATTTAGTTATGTACAGAATGACTTGAAAACCATATGTACAAAATACAGGCAAGCTGCTCCCCTAATATTAATTAAGGTCTTTTTTTCAGTCATTTAAAATAAGGACTAAATTATCTTGTGTTTTACAAGTTAGGAGAAGTTATATTAACAAGAAATTCTGAAGGGCTCAAATCTACTTGAAACAATCTGAGATACTACAAAAAGAATGAAATGTAGCTGGAGTGATTAAGATTAACACTCAGACACAATTCTCTGGCAGAGTTGTTAAAATATGAGAGTTCCAGGGTAGATGTGGAACTCTTTGTTCTGGAGGCTTTTCAGTATGCATCAATATGTGAGAGCTGATTTTTGACGTTTTATTTCACTGAATTATCTTAACTTTGCCTTGTGCTTGTACTTTTATATTTAATTTACTATCAGAGACATTTTATTCTGTGCTCTTAATGTTCCTATCTGTTCTCCCTGCTATCACACTAGGTCTAATGCATTGATAAGCTTGCTAATTTTCCCTCTGGTCTCTCTGACTCTGCTCTCCATCTCTAGCTTTTCTACCATTCTCTCCACATAGCACACTCATTAAATGATTCCTCTGAATTCATCGATTTTATCAAGTCACTTGACTGCTCTGAAACCAATGGCTTATGGCTTCTCACTGCCTACAGCTCTATTTGGGTAGGCACTGGATGAAAAAGAAAAAAAAAAGTGGGGTTCAATGGTCATATAACTAGAATACTGGGAATTTTCCCCCCATGAATTCTCAAAACCTTTAAAGGGACAAAATATGCAGTTATCCCATTTGATCTGGCTGATGGAGACTTCATTCAAAAGTATCTACCATATCTCCAAGGAGGAATGTTCCACTGGGGAAGAGCCTGGTTTATGGATCTTAAGATATAGAATGTAAAGCCCTTCCTTTCCAGTTATGTCCAACTTGACTCCATTAATTCAGATTGTTTATTTAACATTGTGTTCCTGAATACATTTTGCAAAGTCCCATCCCCTTATCTCGCACATAAAATTTCAACTGCCTGGAATGCTCCCTCATCATCAGTTCTACATGTCCTTAAATTCTTACCTAATCATTCTTTATAGAGTATGTCCTGACTGGTTCAGTTATATCATTCTCTCTCCTAAACACTGCGAACACTACATTTATAGACCCTTGTGGTTATTTTATCAATGTGTTTGTATCTGACTTACAGGTTAATTATTTTGATTTTAGCAACCATGCAGAATATTTTGTACATTTATCATAGTACATTATGTATATCAGACCTCCAATAACTGAAGGAAGTCAAGTATAATATGTTAATTTCTTTTCAGGTCCAATCTATCCAGTTATTATTAGTATCAGATTAATGATAAGGTAGTATTATTATATCATTCTGCTTAAACTTTTTCAAAAAAGTCAACCAAAGTCATAGAACAAATATCTAAAAGTGTTTAAAGACAATGTTTATAATAAATACTCTCCCACATTACATCTTGACAATTTTCTCATGATATCTGAAATCATTTACATGTAGTACAGACATAGGTTGTACAAAATTAGCTTACTGTGGTAGTGAATTCTTCTTAGCCATATAATTTTTTTTTCCTATTTACTTTCTGAGGAAAAGCAACTCTATAGACATGGGATGTTTATGCAAATCCTGAGCAAAAATTATTTTATGAGGGTAAAATATATAGTTATAATGAACACTGATAAATATAATTAATAAAAGCTTCAAATAAAAAAATATTTTATAGGCCTTATATACTGGTCTACCAGTTATTTTTGCAATTTTTGTTGCAACTCAGTATCCAAAACAGATTTTATTAATGAAACAGATCATCTGAAAAAATGTTTTATAAAGAACATATGCAGTATTAACAACAGAACTAGAATGAAATTCTAATGTCTTGGCATGAGTGCAATGCAGAAAGAATCTATTTCTTTTCTTAATCGGAGTACGTGGTGATTTGTGCACTTTAAAGTATTTCCATCACTGACAGAAAACATCGGATTTATAGAATATCTGGAAAGCAGATGCAGATACTATACACTAATACTCAACTCCACTGTAAAGAGTAAAGAGTCATATGTTGACATGTTTGATTTGCTGATGTATTGCCTCCACTGAAGTGAGCAGAAATGACATTTAAAGTTCCAAAGTAATATCTGAATCTTTGCGTCTGTTTCTCTGTTGTCATGCTCAATTTTGCTTAATCCTGAAAATTCTTCAGGTATTCATTTTGCTTTTCCATTTCATCTAGACATAGTTTTCCACATCCATTTGGGCTCATAATTCGGTGACCACATATTCCAAGGCTGCAGCACAAATTCCCCACAAATCAGCGATTACAATATCTCTAAAGTGTTTTGCCTAGGTGGCATTTATCTATTACCTACTCTGTTTGTTATTTAACATTGAAAGCAACTTGTCAGACACAGCGGCCCTATTTCTGAAGATGTTTGTCATTTCAAATAGTATCTCCACACCCCTTTCCAGGCTGTTCACACACAGTAAAGCTCTATTTTCATAATGCAGTCGTATGCTATAAGAAGCTTTTTAAAACTATGGGCAAATCCGTTCTTGGGAACTGTAATTTGCTTTTTTATTTTAAATATAACTGTGAAGGTGCCTCACAGATATCCTGATAATAGAGATGTAGGAGATATATATATGTAGAGAGAGAGAGAGGTTCAGAAATCATGACAAAGGCAGGACTCTTCCACTCACCTGACTTCTTAAAACCTCAGTTTTCTCATTTGCAGAGTGGGAATATGAATGTCTGCATTATGTAGTTATGCTTACTGTTGAATGAGATCATGTAACTAAACCACTTAGCATAGTGCCTGGTACAAAGGTGGGGCTTAATAAATGGGAGTTGTCATGGTTATTATTCCTAATAACATGGGTAATGTGGTCAAAATTATGTTTTAGATTATAAGTCTCAAAAAATCAGGAACTGCTTTAATATTTGTTTGAATGTAGAATTTCTGTAAAATAGGCATTAATAAATACATTCTGAGTGTTTCAGTGTTGATCAACCAACAAACATTTTATTGAATCTTTGTGGTATTCTAGGTGCCATGCAGTGTTTAGGATAAAATTAGGAGAAGAAATCCATCCTGATGAAAATTATAGGAAAGAAAGACATTAAAAAATGTGCACAATAGTACACAAATAAGTATATGTGGTACTTACATATACATAAGTCACAATATTATTAAATATTGACTATGTATGAAGAGCTATATTAAGCATTTCAAACGTATTGCCATACTTATGTTGACATGGTCAAGATGAGTAAAGGAATTCACCCATTAGTACTTCATTTAAGATTTCCAAGCTTAAAAAAAAAATAGTCTTTTTGCTTCACATAACCCTCCAACAGGGCCATTTACTGGACGAATGCCATTTTAGCTTGACAATCACTAAAAATTATTGTCTGCACATGATATAACTATACGAGCACTATATGCTATGACCTCATGTCTATGTATTTTGTTATAAGCAGTATAGACCATGGGTCAACCACTCTTTGTTATTCACTACTGTCCACTTAAGCCAGATAATTTTCCCTTCTTTCCATGGGTGGTTATTGTGGAACACTGCTGTAAAAATACAGCCGTACAGCACGGACGTTTTAAACTATTGCTGCTGCTGATTTTTCAATCCAGATTGATTCTTACTCATGTAGGGTCTAAAACTGCCCTTTCTGAGTGCTCTGAGACAAAGTTCTTCTCACTTCCAAACAGGAGAAAGAATATTCCTGAGAATGTCAGTATATTAGCCATGGTATAGCAGATATTTTAAAAATCAACGTTATTAGAAAGGTAAAAAGGTAAATTTGGTTCTAAAAACTGTAGTCTTTGGGAAAATATATTTAAAAACAATGAAAAAGTCAGACCAAATTTATAGTCACACATATAGGGAAAAATAAAGACAAAGAAACATAATTTTACATAGTTTACCATTAAAAAATATTTCTTTCAGTTTAGGTACCCATTGCAGGTCATGTTTTAAATAATTCTGAGAGGACAGAAGACTGGAGGCCTTGTACATAATTATCCTTAGAAACTGTCATTCTCCTAAAATTTTGTTATACACATACTTACATATTTAAAATTTGATGTTTGAAACCCTTAGCATCATTATACATTTATATATATATACTGTACCAAATTTGGCCAATGTAAGTCCTTTAAAATAGTTTTGGTACCATTTTGACATAGCTCCATTTATTGTTTGAGAACTTCCTTTTTTTTCCTGAAACAAGATGTTCCAGGTTTACCCTAAGTTTCCAGGTCTCAGAATTTGAACCAGCCATTTGTTAAGATGTCCTGGTTCCTTCCACTGGAGATCGCCACTAAGGAAAAAAACAATTTTTTTTTTGCACGCTTAGTATGCTCATTATTACTGAGGTGTCATTGTTTCTGATGCCTTTCACTGGACAGCTCATATGAAATGATTCTACATCAGTACTTCCAATTCAAAATGAATAACACAGGGTTCTTCATCTTCTTTGTTCCATATCTATAGCTCTCCTCTCTCAAAGTGAAAACTTGGGTACTCTTTAGCATCAATACATTTATATATACCCACTAATACACACAAAAAACTTCATACCCATTTCACTACTAAGCAGAGCAAGGAGCTGTAATAATTAAAATTAAGATTCCCCTGTGTGTACGTATGATGTATGTGTTTATGCTTACTAAGGGTATAGAGTAAGGATACTGAATTCAAAAGTTTCTTGAATGAATTCTTGTCATTGGAGGATTACTTTTTCAGTTTGATGAGCAATCCATTTGTTTGTATTGAACATATTTCCATTTTTTAATGTTTTAATTCATGATATGGTTCAAAAGACCAAATTATATTAAACAGCATACGCAGAAAAGCCTTGTTTATATCCCTATGCCCTTCATCTAGTTCCCACTAATCCCTTGTAAATCAGCATTTAATTAGTTTCTAGTTTATCTTTTCTTTTATAAATAAACTAAGCAAACAGACACCCATGTTCTTAGTTGCTTTTACTTCTCACGCAAAATATAATATGCACGTTTTACCTTAAGCATAATGTCAAGCAAACATATCACTAAAATCAATCAGTATCATTTAGGAGATGTTTAGATGGAGTGATCCCAGAGGGGTGAATTAATAATAGAAGTTTTTCTAGAAGACAGTATTTTGGAGGTGATGAAATTTATGGGTTTCTATTGTGGGCCATAAAAATAAGCACCATAAGAAAGTAGAAAAGGGGATAAAGCAATTTGACTCACTAGTGTTTTCAACATGTTTTGTAATCACAGAGTACTCCCACCCTCCACCCTCGCTGCTTTCCTCCTTCTCAGCCTGTGCTCTTCACTCCTGCTTTTCTTGTCTTTCAAGTTCAGTTTAATGGCTGAGACCCTGCTGCAGTGAGCTCAATCCGTTCAGTGATCCATCCATCGGCTTAAAAGACCTTCCCTTCCTTCTCGGAAATGATCTGTGCTCATTACTGTGCCACCTGTGCCTTCCAGCATTTACATATTACCTTTCTGTTTCCACGGAGCTTTACAATCACGCGTAATAGATTTACCTCTCAGTCTGCAGCAATATTGACCTCATTTTACAGTTGGGGGAGCAGTCGTCAAGCAAGTAAGTGACTTGCCCGTCCCTGGACTGCAGCTCCCTGAATGCAAGTCCCCAGTGTGTTGTTCAGCTCAGTGAGCCACTGTCTTAGTCGAGGGGCATCATCCCTGAGAGGTGGTTAATCGTCTTTTGAAACTTTAGGATGTCAGGTAAGATGCATAATAAACTGACCTTTTACTGTTTGCCATCTGAATTTTTATTTTCCAACAGTTTTCACATTCACATTATGTAAGTGAGTAAGAAGGTGAGGAAGTAAGTAATCTAAATAAACGTGAACAGTGAAAGTAAAATGTTAAGACTGAGGAAGATATGCCCAACACTCTTCTGGGATTTCTGGTAAGAGTGAAAATTTGAAATCTCTATCATGCTCTCGAGAAACTCAAGTGGGCCTTATAAGTAGATTATTAAGAACACAGAAGTGCAGCATTGACTCTAAGACTCATTATATCTAATGCTCAATGCATGATTTCTCCAGACTGGAGAAATTGGGTTTTGCTTTTGAAGTACCACCCACCATTTCCAAATCAGAGTGAAATCAGAATTTATGGTAGTAATGGTAGTATTTATTTTATTTTGCTTATTTTCTTAATCTAATCTTAGAGTCACCTCTTGGCCTGTTACATATTTATGTTTCAGATAGTCTAGAAATTCTGGCCCCCAATCTTGGAAGGAGAAAAAAATCATAGTGAAAACAAACTCATTTGATTGCATGAGTCCTGTTTTGTGACTCACTTAATGGCTTCCATTCCCAGAAGTGCCTAATGAATTATGAAGGTGTTTCTCTTGAGCACTATAAACAACATATTTTACTAAGGGAGACCTTATGTTCTATCCACACCTAGATATCAATTAAACCTCTGCGAGCCTGGCTGGAAGTGGCCGCCAGAATTAAGTAAGCCAAGATGCGCAGTAGGGATGTGAAGGAAGATTTTAGTCTCTTCTCTTCTCTGAAGGCTGCATCTATTATAGTTTGTATTTTATTGGCTTTAACAGTACTGACGCTCGTCTGACCCAGGTTTAAGAATGCTTCTCTGCTCACCACCAATTTATAGAAGCCCAAAAGCCACATTCTGCTCTCTGAACAATGAGAGTAGAGTGCATAGCCCAGCATTTCAGAGCCTTTAACCTTTTTCTTATTGGTGATTATATTTGCAATCCATGCCTGTGGGATTATGGAGAATTTCTCTAAATCCCTACTAAGGAAAAACAGAACCTCTTAATTTTTTTCCTGCACCTGGGTGATAAGCCAATTATTCCTTTCTCATTTACAGGTTTTAAGAATGAGTCTCCTGACTACGTATTATCTTGAAAATCTTTGCGAATTAATAAATCTAATCTAGGCATCTAAGATCTACTCGAGTAAGAAGGAGATTCTTCAGGGGGACATATTCATTCAGAAACTATGGGCAGAAGGACAATTCCATTAGAGGAAAGAAAGAAGCAAAACCTTAAAATGATTTTTTTTTACCAGGAATGAATGGCTCAATTTCTGCACACATGTATATATACATAGCACACACAGAGACACCCAAACACAGTGATAAAAGACGTCCCTGTTTTCAGGGTAGGTCCAAGTTTTGTGTGGTCAGAAGCTTATACTGTTTAGGAGACTCTTTGAGGAAAAAAATGACATATTTACAAATAGAGAACAAGATACAAATGTAAACATTATTTTGTTTGAGATGATAAATCCCAACAAATTAAAATATAAACTGGTGATATCGCAAACATTGCAACATTCAAAAGTAATGTATTGTTATTAATATTAATTAGCTGTCTAACACATCTGCACTTCTTGGCCACACGCCCTTTGTCTCTTCATATGCATCAACTTTTAAATATTTTCTGTAGAGAGAATTAAAAGTTAACTCAGGCAACTGTGGTTTATTGGGGGGAAAAAAAACCTTACTGATAGCTTAGAAAATTTTCTTGCAGCTTCACAACTCTTTACTGGAGATGCCACATCTGTAACTTGCTCTGCAGTTACTTCCGTAGGCAATGATTCTTGCCCCAAGGAAAGCTCTCAGAGACATCCGGATGTTGGATTTTGTGGATGTGGTTTCTAGGGGGTACTTACAGAGGAGCGTTTATCTTGGCCATTCCCTACTGCCCCATTCCTCACCACAACCCCATTCCTGCCGCTGCTGTGTTGGTCCTTCCAGGCCACCTCACATGGAACGTTAGGGCCCTGGTCTCTCTTGCTCCTAACCCTCGCCTTGGATCCAAAGTGCTTGATCCCATCTGTGTCCCTTGATGACACCTCAGGTAGGGCAGCATTCTATATGCTCAGCACTGAGCTGGGTATTTTGCTCCCTGAGATCCCCATGTCTCTGGAGTAAAGTACACTAGCCTTGAAAGAGGCCTGTCCAAGGGAAGGTTCTTGGAATTTAAACTTCATTATCTTCACAGAAAACTCTCCTCTAGTACAATTACTGGTAACTGTGTGAGGCCTTAAATGCTGTCAAGTATTAAAACCTGTATTCTTTTTTTTTTTGAAACCTGTAGCTTATTAAGCCTTATACCTACTGGGACTCAAATTCCTTGCTGTTTGGTGGCTATTCCAATACAACACGAAATATGTTCTTTATCTAAGGCATTTTGACATAATGAACACTAGCTAGATAATTTCTTTTTGAGAATTGTCCTTATAGCTGGAGTTGTTATAATTATCGATGAAATCAGCAATGTGAACTGTGAATCAAAAGTGATTTCCCAAGGAACTGGTGGGTTTTTGATCAGGGATTAAAATTTCTCATGGTAAAGGGAAGAATGAAACAGTTTATCAATAATAAAGGAGGAAATAAATTACAAGGCAAACCAAGAGTTGAGTTAGCAAGAAATAGGATTTCCCTGAGAGAATAGCCTTCATTTCTACAAATGTGTGGGTGTTCAGGGGAGACAACAATCATTATTTGGGAGTCATGAAATTGTATTTTGTGACCTTCTTTTTGCAGGATAGGGCTTATTTGCCTATAAAGTCTTTCTCTACTGTCTTCTTTCATCCCACTGTGGGCAGAAAATAGGTCATTCAAAATAGAGAATTATTATTAGAAAGATGTGGTAGATGGTCCTCACAAACCCTGTATCCGGTATTCCTACTCCAGTATACTCCCCTCTCCTTGAGTGCTGGTTGGACCAGTGACCTGATTCTAACTCATGGAATATAGCAAAGGTGATGGGATATTATTTCCATAAATGGATTATGTGGGATTCTGACTTCTGTCTTTCTGGCAAATTCTTTATCTCTCTGCTTTTCTGAAGCTGGCGGCCATGTTGGGATCTCTATGGAGTGGCACACGCGGCAGGGAACTAAGAGCAGCTTCCAGCTGACGGCCAGCAAAGATACGAAGTCCTTAGTGTGACAACCAGTGAATAACTGAATTCTGCCAACAGCCATGTGACCTCTGAAATGGAGCTTTCTTTGGTTGACATTTCTGATGAGTTTTGAGCCCTGGCCCACACATTGAGTACAGCCTTGTGGGGCATCCTAAAACAGAAAACCCACCAAAACTGAACCCAGATAACTGACTCACTAAAATTGTGAGTTATTAAGTGTGTGCTTTTTTTCAGCTGACAGGTTTGTGGTAGTTATACAGCAATAGAAAACTAATCAATTGGAAATCTTCATAATACAAACCTGGTAAGTAGCATGAAATGAGACCACTGAGTCTGATTTACTATTTAACTCCCCAAAACCATTATTTTAAAACCAACTTTCTTCTGTGACAGTTTTGCTTTCCAATCATTCTACTTCTCTTTTATCTGTTTTTATAAATTTCTGTATCAGCCCTGTTCATATTCTCTGGATCTAGGCATGTAACTCACTACTGTAATATCATTTGCCATCATTCTGGCCACCATTTATGTTCAAGGTGTTTATTGTAACCTCGGTCTATTCATCTATAAAGACCATTTCTACACTCCACTCTACTGGTCCTCTACGTGACCACCTCTTGTCAAACAAAAGCATTCTAATTCAGATGATACTATTAAAGTGATTCAGAGGGGACACCTGGGTAGCTCAGTTGTTAATTGTCTGCCTTTGGCTCAGGTCATGATCCCAGGGTCTTGGGATGGAGCCCCGGATTTAGCTCCCTGCTCGGCAGGAAGCCTGCATCTCCCTTTCCCACTCCCCCTGCTTGCGTTCCTTCTTGTGTCCTATGTTACAAGTTATTTAAATTCTCTAATCCTCCATTACTTCTGCCATAAGATGAGAACAGTAACTATCTTATTAGACTATTGATGGAATGCAGTGAAAATTCAATGCACTTACGGTCTTTAGTACACTATCTGGATATGATATATTAGCACTGTTACCCTGTGTTTAGTGTCTAGTGGGAATATCCTTTCTGACAATGTCACCTACTGAAACTGTTCTTCGTTTTTCTCAACATGCAGTTCTTTGACTGCTTCTTATTTTTCAAATCCATCAGCCTGCTCTGAATTTCACTTTCTTCCCAATAGCCGCCCAGCTATTACAACTGTATTTTCACCAATATTTTAAATTCTCTAATCTGCTTTGTTAAACCCTAAGCCTAATGGCAGGCTTCTTAGCATTGGCAGAGAAAATAAACACCATCCTGATTGGCACTTCTAAATAGAGATGACTTCTAACTGTGGCTGAACCTTCAAAACCCTTTAATATGCTCTTTTTTTCCAAAAGCGCATGAGTCCTAAGTGTAGAATAAACTCAATAACACACAAGGAACACCCTCAAAAATATAGAACGGTGATTCTATGAACACTTCCTTACATGATAAGAGCTATTTGTTGCTGACATATCACGCCACCTTGTACCTACTCTTTACCCTTCCTCCAGCCTACAGTGATGAAAACAAAGACAAAAACAAAGGTAGTGATCTTATACTTTGGAGCTATCATGACCTGGAAAGTTTCTTGTACTAAAAAGGCAAACTGATGACCAAACTTTGGGAACAAACTGATTGCATGAATTTGTATAATGGAGGCATTGGAAGGAAGCATCTACCCTGTTACAGGCTTACCCACGCACAGCTTATTTGCTGTTCCGGTTGCAAACTTGTAAGTGACCTTAAACAAATCCAAGTAATCATTCCCATCAACATTTCATCCTGGATCTATCTCTGTGCCTCCCACTTAAGAATACGGTGTGGAGCAAATAAGATAGACATGGACTGTGCCCTCAGGGAGTTAGAAATAGGGCGGAAGAGAATATCATGTGTCAAGCTTATCCGTGCCTCTGGTGCTTTTCCAAAGCTCACCTGCTTTCTGTGATCAAGATCTCATTTCTCAGTGCCTTCTGAGACTGTTTCTCCATAAATTAATCCTCTCCTTTATTGCCAGTCCCTTTCTTTCTATGGCTCCTTCCAAGTTACTTAGAAGCATAGGAAATTTCTCCTCAAGCAAGCACCAACCTTGTTCTTAGGAATATTATTTCACTCTTATCACTCAATGGAGTATCTACTTTGCATATGATTTCAGGTTGTTTATAGACTGTAGGTTTAAGAATTTTGGTTTCATAATCTGGCTGTTATTTTAGTTTCTCTACTAATTATTCATGGTTACTGGGAACTTTCCAATTTTCAAATCCAGTGATTAACCATTTCTCAGAGGGATCTACAAGATCTCTTCCCTGCATTTGCACAGCAACCTGGTCCTGCTTAGAAATACTCCTTTTCCTTGCTCTCAAGACACTACTCTCTTTGATATCCTTTTATTTCTTTCATCAGTGATGTTTATTCTCCCAGCTTTTCCTCCTCTACCTGTCTTTAATTATATGTACACAGCAAATATTCAACAAAGGAATTTGATTTTTTTTAAGATTTTATTTATTTGACAGACAGAGATCACAATTAGGCAGAGAGGCAGGCAGAGAGAGAGGAAGGGAAGCAGGCTCCCTGCCGAGCAGAGAGCCCGATGCAGGGCTCGATCCCAGGACCCTGGGATCATGACCCAAGCCGAAGGCAGAGGCTTTAACACACTGAGCCACCCGGGCACCCCTCAACAAAGGAATTTTAAAGGTCTTATTTTACATGGGGTCACAACCTGGTCTGTAACTACTCTTTAAAATTTGCGTTTTTTTTGAAATGAGTTGGCTTTTCAACTTCTCTTGAAATTTGGAAGATCTGCCAACTATGGGATCCCACTGATGCCCTGCAGCGGTCACCCAGAGCTGGACGGTTGGCCAGGCCATCCGCACACCTCATTGCAGGCCTCAGCTCAGCCATTTCACCCTTTGTTTTGCCCAGTGAACGACTGAGTTGAACAACCCTTTTCTACATTCTCCTTGGTGTAGGACCTCGGCTCTTTCTTTCTTTTTAGAGGATTCACAAAAATTAAATAAGAAATACAAAATGCTCCTGGCCCAATATTGTGGTGTTTATTTATTTTTTATTTTTAAATTTTTTTAGCACTGTTTAATTAAAACTTTTCTCAGGTTTCCTTGTCAGCATGAGAAGCCTCATTCTTTCACCGCACACAAATAACAATTTGGGCCTCTACCAGTATCCATTATGATCAGTTACCAGTCTTTAAAAAGAACATTTTAAAAGTACATCCATGTTCCCTAAGGTTTTATATTACAGTCTAGTTCAAACTCCACATAGATTTTATGTCAAAATTGGTATTTCAGTCACAAACCTCAAATTGGAACCCATGAGAACTCAGGCCTATATTCTGTATGTGGAAAGTATTCCTCTGTCTTTATATTGATTGAACTCCTACTTCCTCTTTCTATAAACTTGATTTTGAATTGTTACCAACATGTTCATTTCTCCCCTGAGTTTTGGACAGATGATATGCTGCTTCGGTTTTTAAAAAAAAAAAAAAAAGGTGTCAACTGGACAAAAGTTTCTGAAAAATCCCTAAATTCTAACCCCTTCAATTAAAATGTGTCATTTAAGAAAATTTAGTTTTAACCAGCAAATTGCTGCCTAAGGCCACACTGAAGCAGCAGCTAACATGATGGGACATTCTGGCAGCACGTTGGCTGGATTCACACCACCTCCATGACTTTGTGACCTTAGGGCAGGTTACTTGGTGGATCGATGCCCACCCCCCAGCCCCGTTTCCTTAATCAAAAATGGTGATTACAGTAACATCTATTTCATAGAGTTGTTTTCCGGATTAAATGAGCTAATATTTTCAAAGTGCTTGAAGTTCTGTGTACCTGTATGCATAGTAACTGCTCTGTATGTATTTGTTAAAGTTCTTAAAAGTTTTGAAATATCCTATTCATGCAATCAATACAGCCAATGGATTCAAGAATCAAAGTTAGAGAATTGAATTTCCTTGTTTTTTTCAAGTCTACAGGCATCAAAATAACAGCTGAATTTTATTTCCGTTTCATTTTTCTATGGAGATATGGCGCTCCTCAAAAGAAATCTTATATCCAAAGATCTATTTTAATTGTTATCACATGATACCTCTAGATACCAAAATCCACATTTAAAAAAAATAATATTTGTAATTACTGTTAGTAATACCCAAAATAATTTCTGCTCAAATTTAGTTTTTTTGGGGGGAGACATTAGTGATGTATATAGCCAAAAATACTCTGTTAAAGTTCTAATGCTTAGATTTAAAATCAAGTTCACATCTATTTTCTTCTGATCAAAGAAGAAATATTTTCCCTCAGGACTTAAAATCTCCCATCTTGATTTCCAGGGGAAATAAAGTAGAAATCAAATGACAGGTAAGTGAATAGAAATCATATTAATAAATTAATCAAACTCATCATCAATTTCAATTTAAATACACTGGTGTTTGAGGTCAGCCTTAGTTTTATTTTATATTATAATATTTAATTTTAAATTATTTAACTCATTGAATTTTACACATATATGTATTTTTACATTGCATTCACACTAGATTTTTTCACTTTTGGTGACTTGTGAGTTTTATAGCTTAGCAGTTACAACCTGAAATAGAGTAGGGCGTCTTTTAAATACATACTTTGTTCACAGATCAATACAGGTTTTTGGGCCTTGCATATTGCATGAAGCATTTTGTGATGCTAATATTCTTGTCTGCTTTCTTGTGATTATTTTGAACAACTTTTCATTTTTCAGATTGTACTTTAAAGAGGAAATGGGCTCTTTCTCTTGAACAGATATCTGTCTTGCAGAAAAGAAGCTGTTTTAAACCAAATCCATTGAGATCCAGTGATAAGATCCTCTTATGTGTCACTGGGGCCTGTTCTACAGAATGTAATATTAAAGGTTAGGTTTCATTCTGCTTGAGTGGAATTTCTCAACCAGGAAAACACGAGCAAAGACAGCCTGTAGAGATTTGACATGACAACCATTCTCATCTTATTGAAGTACAGCATAGACTGCAGATGTCCATTTATAGCTTATTTGAAAATCTTTAACATTCTTTGAAGCTTTTAAAAGTATATTTCCCAGGGGAAAACCTTTTTAAGCTACAAGAAGCTTCTCGCCGTTTTTGTAAGTGCAGGCATAACTGCACATTATTCTATTTCTTCTTTCAGCAGGAAGTCATCAAATGCTTTGCATCTCCACCTTACCAGTAACCAAAAGAAAACAGACAGACTCCAAGTCCCAATGCTTCGCTAATGAGCACGTATTTCATTACAGACATAATTAGTTGAGAGAATCAAATGTTTATAGAATGGGTAACTTACTCTTCATTTTCATGATCATCACTGCATTTAAACTTCCACAAGACTTTCCTTTCCAAAGGTAGTCATTTCTTTGCACACTGCATGCAAAAATCTGAGTTGAGATCTGCAGTAGTTGTTTGCTTAAGTTATTATTCCTTATTTTTAACTGTATCTTATAGTATATAACAAAAGAGTTAAACACAGCTCAAACTGTCCTATCTTTTACTATAGGAAAGAGGTTTTTAAAATCACAATACTGTTTGTTAACTTGAAAAGGAGAATTGAGGCAAACAAAGGAATAGTAAAGGCAATATTCTATTTCATTCTTGCAAAATGAATTCCTTTTGTTAAGTTTCTAGATATTCATGTTTCTAATAAAACTTATTTTTTTAAGCTCAGTAAGAGAAAAAAGACCTACAGAACATGATGTTATTTTTGTATACATACAATATAATAGCAGATATTTTGCTAAATGTTTTGCATGCATTTTTTCACAACTGCCCTATGATGTGGACATAACAATTATTGTCATCCCAAAAGGAATTTCCAATTATGCAAAATATCTGTAAATATAATTTTGGTTCCTTATTTTTTTCTGCAAAAAGACAAAGAAAATGGCCAGCTTTCATCAGAAGGTGCTTCCCAAATTTTGGGAAGGAGTCACGAAAGACGACTTAAAGAAAAAAAATAGAATGGTTAAACAAATATTAATTGAGCTATCATTTATTGCCTGCTGTTAATTCTGGACACTAGAAATATACCTCAGAGCAGACTGGAGCAGTGCTTTTCATAATTTAGCATGCATAAAATTACATGTCAATCTTGTTAAAGCAGATTCCTGGGTCTCACACAGAGATTCTGCTCCAAAGTGTCTAGAGTCTGGGCCAAGTAATACTGGTGGTGTTTGTCTCTGGAGAGTAAGTGCTGCTACAGAGGGTAGATATTGCTTCACTCCATAGCATTGGGCTATCATCCCTGTTCTCCAGCTCTTACATTCTGGTGAACTTTTAAGTATCAATACTAATAAAATTTTAATTGTTATTTCACTATATTACATACGTTACCTTTATTTAATCCTTACAATAACTACAAGACTCTAAGTCAAAGATTCACTTACTATCATTATCACTATAAACATGAAGAAATTCTTAAGTAAATAAAGTGTCCACCTCCCACCCCAACCCCTAGTTCAACTAGCTGGATGCAGCCAATCTAGAGTTTAAACCTAGTTTTTTTCCCTTAAGCAAGAATCGTATTGCATTATTCTCTGCCTCATTGTGTATTTACTCAAACTTCTTCATGTCAAAAGCCAAAAACAAACAAACAAACAAACAAAACCTTTTGCAGTTTTTGCAATGCCCAAAAACGTTACTAGAATCAAAAAGGTTGGCAGTTAAAAAATTTATCACCAGCTTGTGACATGGTTAATCATCAAAAAAAATGTATATTGCACGTGATTAATATTTAGAGAAATTTTTATTCTGATTTGTGATTGAAAATTAATTTCATCTTTAACGTGGGATATAAATTTGATTTGCAACTTTAATTATTCAATAGGAAGTTTAGATTTCTGGGAATTAAAAAAAAAAGTCACTATCATTCTCAGCTGGAGAATGATTTGAAATGTTTCCTTTAGAATGTGAGCATCTCAGGTAAGAAGAGGGGCTTTTAATCTTTTGTAAGCCAGTACCTATTCTATTATGTGTTGAATGTTCTATAAATGTTGACTAGGTGAGCAAATCAAATTAGAGCAGATGAGCTTCCCAAGGACCACAGCCTTCTCACAAATGTCCTTTAGTAGAAAGTCTTTATCTAAGTTAACTCTTAATTGTGCAATGATATTGATTTCAAATGTACATTGCTATTATACTGCTTTCTTAATGCAAGCTCTTTTTGCTTCTTTAAGAATATACTAGTTAATTCATGGGTAGTGTAAGTAACATGAGGCACAGCAGTTGCTAAAGTAACTTTTTCATGAATAACAGAGTAAACCAGTTCATAAAATCCATATAAATTGTCACTTCTCAAGTTTATGGCTGCTCTGGGGCTAAGGCAATTAAAACTCAAGTTTTAAGGAAAATTGTCAAGATCCTTTCAGCTCAGTATACCTAACAGAAACTTATTTTTTATAGATTTTTTTGTCTGTATATTTCTTCTTTTTTTTTATTAAGATTTTATTATTTGACAGAGAGAGAGATCACAAGTAGGCAGAGAGGCAGGCAAAGAGAGAGGGGGAAGCAGGCTCCCCACTGAACAGAGGGCCCGATGTGGGGCTTGATCCCAGGACCTTGAGATCATGACCTGGGCCGAAGGCAGAGGCTTAACCCACTGAGCCACCCAGGTGCCCCTGTCTGTATATTTCTGATGAATTTATCCTTATTTACAATACATTATTATATAAGGAATTTGAAGGAATTTGAGAACCTGTTGTTTGAATAACAATTTGTCCAGTATCCTAAGCATCCATTACTTTGAGGTCTCTACGTGTCTCTAGGTTAGAAATTAAAGCCTCTCATATACCGTTTTGTAACAGAAGGATGCTGATATCCTTTGAGCATGGATTCATTATTTCCTAATTATTTTGTACTTCTAGGAAGTCAAGGAAAACAGTATCAGTAGGCTTTCACTAAGATATCATTTTTATTCATTGCAATCACTTTATTTTATTGGTGAAATAGTAAAAAAAAAAAAAAAAGGAAGAAGAAGTCTCTGAAGGTACTCTAACAAACTGAGTTAAACACTTAAAATATCTAAAATTCTCCTTTCCCAGTTTTCAACTTTTGGTATTCATTGTCTTCTTCTTCTTCTTCCTTTTTTTTAATCTCTGAGAAGAAATGCAAAGGAACCATCCTTTTTCGATTTTAATAAGTCTTGTCCTACCTGCCATTGAACCACCTGGGACCTCCAAATCATGTAATTGCGGCATGAAGAAAGAGGTGTTTACAGAAAGAAAATATACTTGAATGTCAAAAATGTCTAAGCCATTTTGAAACTGGTTTTCCTGATTAATTTTCTCTCTCTAGTGAGATAAAGTCTATCCCAACATTTTTCATTATAAAAATATTCAGAACTATAGCCACTTATAGATACTCTCTTTAAAATTCAAACTGAGCCTTTCCAGAATAGTAATTTCTGCTTTTACTGGTCTACGAGAGATGATTTACATGAAATAGTCATGGGTGTTTTATTTGAAGAAAAATATTTATGACTATTCATTAAAGCTTGTGTAAAAATGCCAATGACATGTCATCTCTTTCATAAATAAGAACCTTTAATCATGTTAGATTCTGCATTATGTTTGATGTCTCATAATCAATCATCATTTGATAATTTGAGAAAACACAGAACCATGAAAATAATATTAGCAACTATTTTCTAAAACTTGTGTTCCATTGTGGCATGTCATTGCCAATTCATTTTCAAAAGTTAGTGCATCTGTCTTTACTACTTTATTTTTTTTTAAGATTTTGTTTATTTATTTGAGAGAGAATGAGAGAAAGAGAGCACGAGAGGAGAGAGGTCATTCGGAGAAGCAGATTCCCTGCTGAGCAGGGAGCCTGATGTGGGACTCCATCCCGGAACTCCAGGATCATGACCAGAGCTGAAGGCAGTTGCTTAACCAACTGAGATACCCAGGTGCCCTGTCTTTACTACTTTAAAACAGCAAGTTTAGGGGTGCCTGGGTGTTTCAGTCAGTTAAGGATCACACTCTTGGTTTCAGCTCAGATACTGATCTCAGGGTGGTGAGATCTCGCCTGAGTTAGCTCTGCGCTCAGTAGGAAGTCTGCTCGGGATTCTCTCCCTCTCCTTCTGTCCCTCCCCACACTCATGCTCACTCTAGCACACGCTTTCTCTGAAATAAATAAATCTTAAAACAAAACAAAAAACAGTAAGTTTAAATCTCTGCAGGGCTTTGGAAAAAACCAAACTCATATAAGTAAATTTGCAAACATGCACTAATTTTCTGACCTGTCCTTCAGTGATTACTGGAGCTTTGGACAAAGGCACTTAGTCCCATTCAAGTGCCTACTTTAGCATTCATTAGATGCTTTGACACCCAAGAGAACTCAGCTCTAGGATTGATGCTAGGGCTTACTGAATTCAGAGACAAAGAGTACTTCTGGTGTGATTTATTACATGTCTTCAGAACATTTTATTACCCCTTTAGTTCTGCTTTCCTAAGCATTAGTTTATTCTTTGATGAGTTTCTTAAAGTTCCCAGAATCTCTTTAGTAAGAAAATCAAAGAAAAAAACTAGTGTTTGTTCCTAGAGTCTCAACTGTGTTTCCCTCTTTAGCCCAGTTTCTTCCGAACCTTACTTCTGCATCAACTGGTCATCATTTACATGTGCAGTGATAGATGAGCTGTGTCACAGAATCTCTATCAAGTAGCTTGCATACTTAAGAAGCCAAAGAAAACTGTTCCTTTATTTGGTGGCATGCTCTTGCTCCCTGCATAATGTCCTCTTAAAAAGGCAGGTACAGGGGCACCTGGGTGGCTCAGTGGGTTAAGCCTCTGCCTTCGGCTCAGGTCATGATCTCAGGGTCCTGGGATCGAGCCCCACATTGGGCCCTCTGCTCAGCCGTGAGCCTGCTTCCCTCTCTCTCTGCCTGCCTCTCTGCCTACCTGTGATCTCTCTCTCTCTCTCTGTCAAATGAATAAAAATAAAAAAAATTAAAAAAAAAAAAAGGCAGGTACAGGTACTTTCACAATTCTACATCACAATCACCTGTTGGCTACTTCAGTATATTAACATCACCATAGCAAAACATGTGCCATTTTAATGTTTTAGGGTGTCGATAGTTAATTTCATTGTGTACTGCTGTGAAGTTAATGTTGGATTGGCATTAACACCTCTACTTATTTGTTACCTGATAGTCACATGTATAGGCACTGCCACTTGTATACTCAGGAACTTTCTAAATCAGAGGATCACTTCTCTTGGAAGATAGTTAAGCAATTCATTAGAGACCTGGGTATGCCATATATGTTATGTGGTTGGTGTGGGTTTTAAATGGGGGTGGGTACAACAGAAAGATTCAGAAACCATAATAAATGTTTTTACTTTTATTTATTTATTTTTAAAAAGATTTTATTTATTTATTTGACATAGAAAGAGATCACAAGTAGGCAGAGAGGCAGACAGAGAGAGAAGGGGAAGCAGACTCCCTGCTAAGCAGAGAGCCCAATGCTTGATCCCAGGACCCCAGGATAATGACCTGAGCCGAAGGCAGAGGCTTAACCGTCTGAGCCACCCAGGCGCCCCTATTTTTACTTACTTTTAGCAGTTCAGTTCCCATTCTTCCACCTGCTAAACAGAATCCTAGTTTCCTTCTGATGAATTAACCCTCCTCCACTGCGTGCTACTAAAATGGGATTGTAAACCCTGACACCTGCCATCTTACCAGAATATCTGAGGTTTCCTTCTACTATGTCTTTCCATTCAATAGCTCAGTAACCAAGACTAAGCAACCTAAGCTTAGCCAATGGGATTCTGTCACCTAGAAATTTAAATCTTGAACTGGATGCTGTAAAGATGGAAGAAATAGATGAAATTAGTTCCTTCTCACTGGGTCATCCCAGATTCTCACTCAGTTCCTATTACTGAGGTGAAAGTGTGGATTTTCTGTTTTCTAAACCCTGTCCTTTAGGCTTCTTCTCAAGCCTGTGAGCACTGTATTCTGTACCCTTTCCATTAATTACCTCTTTCTTAGTTTTGCCAGAGGCAATATCTGTTGCTTACCAACAAATACCTGTAACATGTACCTTGCAACATTTTCCAGCATCATCTTATTAATAGGAGTCATATATAAGTGAAGCAAAAGGAGATAAAGCCTCATATTAGTTCATATTCAAAACTATATTTTCTAAAAAGCACATTTCTTACTTTTTGATTTTGGGAAGTTTTAAACTTGTTGATGATCAGCAGTAGCATGGACATGAAGTTATTTTCTATGCAACAGAGTGTGGCACGTAACAGAGGCCTGGGAAAGTCTTGTTGAGTTCATAAAAGCTGCTAATGTTTTAAAAAATAGGAATATTTATGGTATTGATAGATTGTATTGAGGTTACTAACACCAAGAGTAACACCTCTGTTTCCAGAAGAGCTCAGAGAAATTGGATATAAGTCAATGACCACTTGAGGGAAATACAGGTTACCAGATATTTGGGGAGTTTGTGATCTGCATTTGAAATTTCTGAATTTGGTATCATCAGCCAATGACGATAATAAAAAGTACGGGTTAAATTTCTGCTAATGTTCAGTAGAGTCATAGTGGAATATCTAAGTTTGTTTGCGTATTTTTCTTTTTTCAAAGAATAAGTTCTACACAGTGTTTTACCAATATGAAACAATTTGGCTATTATTTCAAACATTTAGTAAATTTAGGACTTGATAAATTTAAACAACATCACCTCATAACATTTTCATGATTTTATTTCAATTAATAATAGATAAAAAAAAGTTTGAAGCAATAAACGAGATTTACCAAGAATTCCAAACCATTTTACTGTTTATTTTTAAATATACTATATAATATATAATATAGAATTATATAGATATATAAATATATAATTATATTTATTATTTATTTATTTTTATTTACTTATTTATTTCTTAAAATAGAAGTATTTGGATTGTTTAAGGGAATTAAGAACACTAATGAATGAATTCTATTAAAGATAAAAATAATTCCCAATAACACAAATTTGTTGACATTTGGTTATATTTAAGGGAAAAGAAATACTCTTTTTGTAATCTAAGTTTTGTCATCTAAACAACTGAGAGATGTTTAGTTAAACAGCTTAAAATAAATACACGGCATAATGGGCCAGTCATATTTTATTCAAAGTCCAGTGACTCTGAAATGCAGTTAAATTTATTTTCTAACTACATGAAATGATTTTCAATATAAACCGTGCGCTATAATTTATTTTTCTTTCCAAGCAATCTCTGGAATGAGTGTTCTACACTTCCCCACATGCATATAGTAATTAGTTGTCTGGTGGGCACTAGCTAGTGCCACAGCTCACTGGGCAGTGTAATGGTAATAGCATGTAGTTGTGTCGCTTTACATAAATGCCACATCCTTCCTCAGTGGACAGGCAAACAGCAGCTCAGTTAATGAAAACCAGACCTCTAGATTTGCTTTAGGTTGGTGAGGAAGCAGAACAATTGAGCTGTGGTTCCAAAATACATTCAACCACAGACATACATAAAATAAAAATGTGATCTAACAAATATTATTACATGACTGATTTTGACTTTAAAACCGAGTCCAACTTGTATGGGACAGTGCCCTATACATAGTGGCTGCTCAAAGAAAAAAAATTTTTTTTCAACACAAATGACAATACTCTAGACTAAAATTACATAAAAATAATTACTTATTCTAATTAATTCAATACAGCCAAATGACTGCTATGGACACACTGTATTATATAATGGTTTGAGTAATGCTTATTTTGTAGTTCCTAGGAAATTACAGTAACTATTAAGTGGCATTGGATTGTCAGTGGAAATTTTACACTGTGAGCACTAAACACTATGTGAGAATAATTTTTGTGGACAGCAAAGACAAGAAGAGCTTTAGAGATACTACATAATAGGGACATATGTTTTGGGCATTCAATTATCTCAGAGTGTCATAAAACCAAGGAATGGAAGGAGGAAATAATCTCACTTCAGTCCAGCAGAATCATGCTAGATCAATCCCCAGTGACCCTGAACAAAGGGTTGAGAAGTAACCAATTTGTGAACTACAATGTGATAAGGTCATTTGACAGCCATCTAAGAGGGAGGGAATGTAGACAAGTAGGAAAGGAATGAGATTGTCCATTGTCCAAAGGCAACATGAAGTTTGGATAAATGTCTTCATTTCACCTTCAGCAAAGGTAAAAATAAGATCAGTAGTATCCATCTGTGGAAATATTTTTAGAAAAGAAAAATAGCAAAGAGAAGAGTTCCGCTTGGAAAGTATTTATTATGAGAAGCATAGTAAAATTTATAAAATTACCTCATGTCTCTAATAGGCCTTAAGAAGAATTACCTTCTAGAAAATAAACCAGATACAAAAGAAAATAAAACAAGAATTAAAGTATAAAAAAATGAATCTCGAAGAAATTATTTCTAGAAGAAGAAAGGGTTGGGCAAATTAGTATGAAACTATAAAGTAAATAAAATGCACTCAAAGTTTTACAACTTACAACAGAGACAGAAAAGATTTGGCATCATGGAAAACTGAATGATTGGCAGGAAAGATAACAATAATTTAAGGATACTAGGAAAGGATAATGAAAGGAGAAGAATGTGTGACCACATAATATATGTGGAGTAGAGAAACTATAGACAATTAAATTCATTTAATGTCTTCATTTGGTTGAATATTATGCAAATATTAAAATAATTTTAAAACATGAACATCATAAACTGTGTATATGTAGTACTTGGGCATGAAATATATGTTCACACATATACAGTTCAAATGAAAAAAAAATAACAAACCACCATGTTTATAAAGGTTTATAATAATTATTTTCATGTGATAGAGACTGATTTTAGTCTCTCATTTAAAATTTCTGTGTTTTATAAAGATTCTATAAATGTATAATATTTTTATAATTAGTAAAATTGGCTTTTAAAAGTATATTGGAGATATGGGGATAAACCATTAGAATGTCCTAACAATAGAAATTATTAAAAGGGACTGCTTCTAGTGGGACTTAGAGCAGGGAAGACAGGGGCACATGATTTATGCTTTGCAAAAGCCTCCTTAAAAGCTATATGTTTGACATTTTGATAAAACATTTTTAAAAAGTGTACGTAGCCAGAGAATGTGGACATTCAGACAGGAGTTTGGTAGTGTCACTCCTGAGAACAGTAAACTAAAAAATAAAGATAAATTATTTTTAAGTCTTTAGTTAAGAAATCCACTAATTTTCCTAATGTAGTCATTCTTTTTCCCTTGTTAACTATCACATTAAAATAGAATTTTGTATTAATCATGTTAAATGCTCTAATGTGTTTTGCCATGCAGACTGGATGCCAGAGACTATTTCTAAGATAAAGATTCCTGTGCCTAAGATAAGGAACTTTTCATTTTTGAGCCCTGGTCTTCTTACCTATTTTTCTTTCTCACTTCCATGTTCAAGCATTATTTCACTATCTTTAACCAGAGAACCCCATATTCTGGCAATACAGCATTAGTTCGTACTCATCTTTATCACACTCTCTGTAATGTCTTTTGCTAGGACACCAGTCTACCACTGTCTAACTCCAAACACTTTGAGATGAGATCTTACTGAGCCCAATAGCCATGATTTGTCTATCATGGTTCTGTCAAGTGCTTTTGAAGCCAGCTTAGAACAGAAAATATTCTAAAATATCTCTAATGATCTGAGTTTACACTTAGTAAATTATTCAAAGGATGGTAGCTAATTGATGCCCCAAAAGGGGAATCAAAATTACTGACAGAATCACACAATATCATCATGTACATACATAAATTTCATAACTTCCTGGTTACTAATTACAATTTATTTTAAAACACCGTTTGCCATTTATTGCTGATTACAATATGCAAAATAGCAGTTATGCATATTATTAACATGCCAGATTTTTTAAAAATTATATTTGATTACAGTAGTATGCTCTGGTCTTCTGCATTGTCTTGTGTTTTCTCATTTTACATGATTATTCATGTAATAGAATCTGTTCCTGATTTTCATGATTGTGCTAGTGGTCATTTGTTTCAGCTCTTCTAAAAATGTCTAAGCAGGAAAACAAGAAAGAAAGAAACAAGGCTAGTGACTGTTTGTTTCCTTTGACTATTTTGTCTGGTGAATCCAAGCAATTTCAGTCAAAGCTCTTCTTCTCCATTTCACATGGTTCACCTACAAAATGTATCGTCTCATTGCAGGATGTTAGATTTCAGAAGTAGGCAAGGAGCCAGATCACAGAAGAGCCATTGAGACATAGTAGCCATTTGGAGAGTAGTAAATGACCACGAGAGCTGTAAGACGGAAAGTCTAGAGTTTGGTCAATGCATTAGTTTCCCAGGGCTATGATAACAAAGTATCACAAACTTGGTGCCTTAAAACAACAGAAATTTATTCTCTTACAGTTCTGTAAGCTAGAAGTCTGGAAGCAAGGTGTCACCAGGGCCATGCTCTTTCTGAAAGGTCTAGAGGAGCTGGCCATCAATCCTGTGCATTCATTCCTTGGCTAGCAGCTGTATTATTCCAATCTCTACTTCTGTCTCCATACGACATAATCCCTATGCAGTCGTGTATCTCTTCTCTTCTTATGAAGACACCAATCATATTGGGTTAAAACACCTTAATCCAATATGATTTAGTTTTCAATTGATTACATCTGTAAATATCCTATTTCCATATATGTCACATTCACTGGTACTGGGAATTAGGACTTCCACATATCATTTTGGGGACCATACTTCAGGCCACAACACTTAAGAAATTATTGCCTTAATCAAAGTAAGAGAAGCTTAGCCAGCTATGTAAGTAACTGAGGATATTGGCAGAGAAGAATTTGAGAGATATTTAAATGATATAATTACCAGGAATTACTAACACACTGGATGAGGGGATGAGATCCATTTTCCATCAGATTTTTGAGAAGATAATGGTGTGACTACAATGGCATGATTAACTAAGAATGGCAGTACAGGAGGAGAGAATGATTTGAAATTGAAAAAGAAGTAATGAGCAAAGATGTACTCATAACAAGTTGAACTGCAAAACTCTGCTCAGGGAATCAATTCATGAGGATGCATTGAGAAGAATCAACCCTGGGAGTGTCTGTCCTCCTCGTTGGCTACTGCCACTTAGTGAGACTGACCAGCTGCAGGTGCAGGGTTTATGGCTTCCGCTGTCACGCCCAGGCTGGAATAAAATGCCAAACCACCAGACAAGGTATCTATCATTGCTAAGAGGCAGGAAAAAACTTCTGCCATTCAGAGTGATAAAGGAATTAAAAACCCACGAGGTGAATTTTGGCCGGTAGAAAGAGGAAAAAGTAGGGAAATTAGAGTGGTAAGTTCTTTCTTCTTTTCTTCTCCAGAATTGCCCTAAGTCAGGATTTCTCCTAGAGACTGTTGACAGAAATTCCTACGTGTTGCATGGATATACGTGATGAGGAATCCCTTGTGTTTTTCATGGTTATTCCTGAACAAGTGGAGAACATAGGGCTGCATCACTTTGTATCGCCTTACATTTTTTCCTCTCTCATTTCCTTTAATCCTCACTCTGGCTGCTCTGGGCTTGCATTTCTTAAATGAAGTTCAGTTTTTTAAAACCTTGCCTCGGGAATGACTTTCTAGGGAACCTAGTCTAAAACAGGTTTATTTTAAATGTCTAAACCAATAATTGCCCAACTTATTTTTGGGTTGATGGAGCTTTGGGATCCTATCCAGCTTCAAGCTGAGCTAATTTATCTATATTTGTTTCACTGATGTATCTTGAAGATTACGCCAAAAAAGTTAATAAATTAATGGTATTTTTGTACACTTAAATACTTGTTTAAGTAGCTAATATAGTGGGTGGTAAGTAATCAATGATGAGTAAGAGAAAATCCGTGCTCACAGAGAGTTTATATTCTGGTGGGAGAGGCAGGCAGTAAGCTTGTAAACAAAATAAGAATTAAGATAATTTCAGCCAGTACTATGTGCTAAAAGAATAAAATGGCGGGTGGGGGGGGGCTGCGCTGCCTGGTTGGCTCAGTGGGTTAAGCTTCTGCCTTCTGCTCAGGTCATGATCTCAGGGTCCTGGGATGGAGCCCCGCATTGGGCTCTCTGCTCAGCAGAGAACCTGCTTCCCCCTCTCTCTCTGCCTACTTGTGATCTCTGTTTGTTAAATAAAGAAATAAAATCTTTAAAAAAAAAAAAAGAATAAAATAGGGTACTGTTAAAGGTATTGCTGAGGTACTTAGATTGTGCAGTAAGGGAAGGCCACACCGAGAAAGTGATATTTAGAACTGAGACTAGGATGAAAAGAAACTGCCAGTCATCAGAACAGTCTAGAGAGATTGATAATCAAGTGCAAAAGCTCTAAGGCAGCAACAAACTTGGTTTTTTGGAAGACCAGAAAGATAGGCAGTAGCTGGAGCTTAATGAATGAATAGGGAGTGATATGAGATGCAGTAACAACTTAAGAGCGTGTTCAAGATCCGTAGACAATACTAGTTTTAAGATTTCGTTAGAAATACAATGGGAGGAAGCCCTTAGAAGACTTATGTTGGGAAGTGACACAATCTGACTCCCTTTTTGAAACACATCATTCTGACTCACTTTTGGAAAATAGCTTCCAACGGGGCAAGAGTGCAAAAAGGGAGACACCAGTTAATAGTCCGGGTGGGAGATGCTAGTGGCTTAGGCTAGAGGTATCACAGGAGGATTTGAGACAATGAGAATGGGATGGATATTACATTGCAAGTGGAGTTGAAAAATTCTTTCTTGTGCTTAGATGTTCAGGGTAAGGAAAAGGATGCCTTGAGCAGCTTGGAGGTTGGTAGACACCAAATACTAACATGTGAAAGGCATGAAAATAATCAAAACATCTTTTGTCTCTATTTCTTATTATCTCTATTTTTAAAATCGTTATCTTTTTTCTCTTCTATTACTGTATAAATATTTACCACTAATTTAGCAACTGAAAGAACACATATTTATCACCTCACAGAGTCCATGGGTTAGCTCACAGTTTAGCTGGGTTCTCTGGGAGATATCAGCTAGACTGCATTCTCAACTGGGGGGTTGTCTGGGGAAGAATCCGCTTCCAAGCTCACTCAGGTTGTTAACATTTCCTTATATCGTGGAAGTGGAAGCTCCAGCTTCTGACTTTCCACTGGGAGCCAGCTTAGCTCCTAGATGTCTCCTAGTCACTGCTTATAATTGCTAGAATCATCTGCAGTTCTTAGTTTTGCAGGATTTCCCAACATGGCTGCATCTCAAGCAAGTCTTTTTTTTTTTTTTTTTTTTTTTAAGATTTACTTACTTATTTGAGAGAGAGAGTGAGCAGGGGGAGGGGCAGGGGGAGAAGGAGACAAGTAGACTCCCTGCTGAGCACAGAGCCTGACTCTCAGGGCTCAATCCCAGGACCTGGAGAGCATGACTTGAGCTGAAATCAAGAGTTGGACGCTTAACCAACTGAGCCATCCAGGCACCCCTCTAGAGCAACTCTTTTAAAAGTAAAGCAACACTGGCATGCCTGGGTGATTCAGTTGGTTAAGCGACTGCTTTCAGCTCTGGTCATGATCCCAGAGTCCCCGGATCAAGTCTGCTTCTCCCCCCGACACGCACCCCCATGCTCTCTCTCTCTCAAATAAATAAAATGTTGAAAAAAAAAAGAATAAAGCAACACATACAATTGCCTTTACTGTATTCTTTAGCTGGAAGCAAGTCACAGTCCTACTCACACTCAAGAAAAGATATCAAAATACTTGAACACCAGGAGGCTGTGATTACACAGGGTACTTAGAGTCTGCCCACTACACTTCCTATTAAATCCTTAAATCTGAACTGTCAAATTGAGTAAGTAAGTTTTGAAAGCAGTAGAAAGATCAACTCCGGAAATATAAAAATAATCTAAATAAACCTCTTGATTTTGTCTAGAAATACTTGAGGCATAAATACTAATTTTCATAAATTCTAACCAGTAGTTACTACCAACACTTGATCTCAAATGAACTTTAAGAAATTGCCTTTCAAAATCACAACAAGGACATTGATGTACTGAAAGTTGACATACAGCATTGCTAATACTTTCATCCTGAGATTGTGTTTTTTGTGGCATAAAATGAGCAGCAAAATGGGAACAAATAGCTAGTAATACTTCAAAGTGTTACCCAGGTTAACAAGAATGCTAAAGGTCAGTCAGTATCATCAATTCATATCCCACATGTTAAATTCTGTAAATGTGACTTTGCTCACCTCTTGGAGATGGCCAGTAGGAAACCAAGCCAAATGTTTCGATAGCAGAGCTTGAAAATTGCCTAGAGAGAGATGGCCTGTACTGCAGGGGAACTGATGAGATCATTTGTCCATCTGGTATACAGATTTCTTCAGGAAAAGAATTCTAAGAACTCAGAATTCACTCTACAGAACCACGTGTGGGTGAGGGAGTGGGAGAGTAGGACAGAGACAGCCACTCTGATGCCATCTTGACCTGTTGTTATCTTCTCACATCTAGAAGCATTTGTTATATGAGTTTTAAACTCATAGTTGGAAGATGTTTGAAGAGTAAAACACTTGAAAATTAAAAAAAAAAAATAAGTAAACTTGGAAAAGGTTTTAAAAATTAGGAATAACTTCAATATTGGGAAAGACCATTAGTTTTATTTGTCAGTGATATGCAAAAGTCATTGGGGTAGGGGGCGGGGAGAGGGAAATATGGCAATTCAACCTGGATTCTGGGAACTCAGCTAGCTGGTTTAATGCAGATAGCTAGGAATGAGTTGATATGGGTCTGGGCAAGTTTGATAGTGGCAAAACTGCAAAGAAAAGAATAAATACCACTGATACCTCACAGAATAATTGGCAAGACTTATGACAAAGTATGAGAGATAGATGAGCAATTAAACCAAACAGTACAAGAATTTGATTCTATTGATTCAGTTAATGAGGCTGTCATTAATAGGAGAAAAACTCATGTATGTCTAATATATATTATGTATTGCTTATATTTTATATTATATACTATATATAATATAATATATATAATATATCATCTGCCATGTTTCAGCTAGTCTTATATAATAAGACATGGGAAGGATGTTTACAAGGAGTGACTTTGGCATATAAAGCTGTATTTGTTCTTCTAGGACAGTAGAAAGTATATTTGGCTAAGAATTGGTTGAAGCTGGTACAACATGAGCAGCTGAACCCATACATATTTTATGTGTGGTTTTGTGTTGTTAAAATAAAGTTACCAGAAGAACTGAAATTCTGTATCAGAATTCTTAAGTGTAGTCTTTGAGACTGTGTGAAAAAAAGAACGAAACCTCCTCTCAACCAATATTATTCCAATATTTTGATGCAACCATTAAAAATGATGTTTCTTCTGAAGCAACTGAGTTGTGGATGACAATTTTTTATTTCCTTTATAATAAAAATTAAAGCAATTAAAATTCATTAAATTTGATATCAGACTCCAAATATTTTAATCAGAGTTTTTACAGTAATTCTAGTTTACAGTTTTATACTAATCTTTTTTTAAAAGAATTTATTTGTTCATTTGAGAGAGAGACAGGCAGAGAGAGAGAGCATGAGCCGGGGGGAAAGGCAGAGGGAGAAGCAGACTCTCCAGTGAGCAGAGAGCCTGATGCAGAACTTGATCCCAGGGCCTGAGCTGAAGGCAGACCCTTAAGCAACTGAGGTACCCAGACTCCCCTATACTAATTATTCTATATATTTGTGCACACTGCACTCTGAGTTGCAAGGAGGTTAAAGAACCCGTGTAATGAAGGTCTTGGCAACTTAATCTTGAAGGCATACAAAACTTGAGACATGTCAATTAGTGGTGGCAAATGTTGATATGACAAGGAACTTCAGTAGCTCAGAAACACTGGGCAACATATGGTGTCTTTCATTTACTCTAATATATTTCAGAGAGGCAACTGTACATCTTAGTTAGTCCTACCTAGGTGAATTCAACTCCTTAATCAGGAATTTACACTGCAAGCGTGGTCAGTTAGCTTTATCTCAAAAAGGAGCAAGTCCCAAGAAACCCTATGAATTAGGTATTTTCTATTATCTACTTTTAGCAGATGAATTACCTGAGGGACAGAGAGATTAAGTTATATAAATTTGCAGAGATAGAGGGCTGTGGCTGGCATTGGAACATGAATAATTTGGCTCCAGAGCTTTTGCTTTTATTCACTGAAGAATATGACTTCTCCAATCTTGATCTAGTGTCAAGATTGTGCAATGCACATTTAGTATGAATGGAAGTGCATATATGTATTATTGTTATGATTTGGATGGAATGCAAAATATCTTTCATTTAGACCCTAATTCAAATCCTCACACCAACTCTCAGGAGTTGTCTGACTCGGGCAAGTTGCTAACGTCTCTGCTATTTTTCCAGATCTGCAATATATGAATAGAACCACAATTTTCAGAAAGCTGATACATTATTTAAATGTGATAAAACATATAAAGTGTTTAGTACACATTTGCATTGAGCATATTGGCAATTAAGAATTACTATTTACCCATCTGGAAAGATTCATGTGTCTAAATACTGATATTGCCCTTTAATTACCTAATGCATCTTACAGAAGTCCACTTACAGTGGAAGCCCTCACAGTTGGCTTTTGTTTTTGTAATGCAAGTGCCTGACTTAAGCTTTGATTACTGAGCCATCTACTTCAAACACAGCTGTCCCCAGTAAACAGGTCACCAGCCACAGGACTAAAGAGCCACATTCCACACAGGGCAGGAACATGGGTGCTCCCTCCCTCACTAACTCCTTCACTAAAACCTCCTTGGCTTTATAGATCTTAGTAGATTCTGAAAACTGACCCGTTGAGCCACTTGTTTTTTTTCTTTTTCCACCCTACATTCCTGCTCTTCTGTTTCAAATTTACTAAAAAAGAGTGAGCCCATAAAACCCTAGGCCCCTACTCTGGACCCCAATAAAAGCAGAACCCCAGGCCTACCCCTCTCTTTCTCTACCTGAGACCTCACTGGGTATCCCGGTATGCCGTATACTTTCTGGGACCTGTAAATAACAAACTTTTTAAAGTTTCCTGATGGTTATTGGTGAGGGTGTCTTGCAATCATAATAAGAACTACAAGGGAAGGTCCAGCTACAACACTGGTTATTGGCAACCTGAGATGGGCACACAACATCTCTCAGTCTTGGTGACCTCGCAGGACCAGTCCTCCCCCTATCAAAAATTCACCTGTACAATGCACTCTGTTTTCTGTTAATAGGACATAGTTCTGGTGAGAAATGTGACCAATGAATATTCATTTAATTATTGAGGTCGAATAATTATTAAATACAAAATATGTCACATACATAGCCAACTATTTACACATTGCAAAGTTTATTCTTCCTACCCTCCCCTTCTACTTCTACATACTTCATGGAAATATGTTTTTTAAAAAAAAATCATAAATTTCTGGTCTTCGAAGATAGCCTGAATTCATTTTTCAATGTATTTACAATTACAAATGTATTGACATCTATTAATTCAATTAGCCACTGAGTAAATATTTATAGAGGACTTTCTAAAATGCCAGCTACTCTGTCCAGTAAACATAGAGTTACTACACTCAGGAGACAGTAGTAAACAGCTTCTTTGGCCCACGCCCTTGTGCAAAGTATATTCTATTGGAAAGATACACATTAAATGAATTCATAAGCAATAATTTCATTAAATTTGTGATGTTATACCAAAGAAAACTATGAGATATAATGGAAAGGTGTCATGGAGGAAAATAACTCCATTTGTGAGGCTGGGAAAATCTTTCCTGAGGATTTTACATTTGAAACAGACTTGACCTATGAGTAAGTGTTGGCAAGATGAAGAGTGAGGGAAGACATTTTCTATAATGTTTCAAAGGTATTATGTGACTGATATCAAATGGTATGATTGTAGGAAAAGATCTTGATCATCCCCTGATAACTTGGAAAAATTTTAAACCGTTTATATCAGGGGCACCTGGATGGCTCAGTGGGTTAAGCCTCTGCCTATGGCTCAGGTCATGATCTGACCTGGGATCCAGCCCCGCATTGGGCTCTCTGCTCAGTAGGGAGCCTGCTTCCCCCTCTCTCTGCCTGTCTTTCTGCCTGCTTGTGATCTCTCTCTGTCAAATAAATAAACAAAATCTTAAAAAAGTTATATCAGAGATTTTGGGATATCTCTACTGAATAGAATATAAGCTTGTGATTTTCTGTGTGTGAAATGAAACTTTTTTGGTGAGAAGTGGGACGGAACCAAGGATAACACTTTGAGTTGCTGTAAAGGCTAAATTCAGGACAAATGCATGGTAACGGAAATTTTGATCTATTGAGTTGGTCCCTGGCTTCCATGGCTAACTTTTGACTTCTAGTTGTTATGGAAAGCATTTTAAGCATATAATATAATATTACTGTATGCTTAGAATGCTTGGACAAATTAACTATTTAAAAAGTCAGTTGAAGAAGAGGTAAGTATCCTATCTAACTTCAGGCTGCCATAGCAAGCAAGGAGGATTAATTTTTTAGAAACAGAAGTAAAACTTCCCAAAAGATTGCTTCTGCTTATTGTCTTTTTCTATTCTCTAAATACTCCTGGGTATCTAATTCAACAAAACTAAATTTAATATGTTTTCTTGTCCTTTTATCTGGGCTTGAAAAAAATTGAACAAGTACCTTTGTGATCTCTGATAAAACATGTCTCAACTTCTCATCCTGGTCAGACTCACCTCTTCTCTAAAGATGAGCAAACAGAGAAAAATCAATAAATATATCAAAAGATGATGGGCTTATGGTTGATTCTACTTTTTCTTTTTCTCTTTCTTTTTTTTCTGCTTTGTTTTAAAATCTGTAGTTAATATGTATTACTATTTCAAAAGAGCAGAAATGTTATCCTCATTAAAACTTCCATTTATACTTTTGATATATTTATTTTAATGTGTTTTTTTTAAGATTTTATTTATTTATTTGACAGATGGAGATCACAAATAGGCAGAGAGGCAGGCCGAGAGAGGAGGAAGCAGGCTCTCTGCTGAGCAGAGAGCTCGATGTGGGGCTCGATCCCAGGTCCCTGGGATCATGACCTGAGCGAAGGCAGAGGCTTTAACCCACTGAGACCCCCAGGCGTTCCTATTTTAATGTTTAAAAATTATCAAAACTCACTAGCAATTACAGATTTTCTGTGGGTTTTTTTTTTTAAGATTTTGTTTATTTATTCGTCAGAGAAAGAGCACAAGCAAGGGGAAGAAGGGCAGGCAGAGGGAGAAGCAGGCTCCCCGCTGAGCATGGAGCCAGATGTGGGGCTCAGTCTCAGGACCCTCAGATCATGACCTGAGCCAAACACAGACACTTAACTGACTGAGCCACCCAGGCATCCCTACAGACTTTTTTTCTCTCTGAAATTTTTTATTGAATGTTTATCAGTCTACCAGGTTCTGGTATACATAGTCACTCTCAGGAGAGGGTAATTTGAGAATGTATAGATAATATTTAGGATTAAGTTTGGATATAATGAATAACAAAAAGAACAAAATAAGAATAACTTAGAAAACACAGATGTTCCTTTCTTTACCAAATAATGGTAAAGATTAAATTTTATTTTTCTATTATATAAAATGAATTTATAATGAAGCAGTCCAGGGTTTGTATGGCATCTCAACAAAATTGTCATAGACACTTGTGGTTTACTGATCTATAGTAACTCATCCTCATGATCCAAAATCGTGGCTAGAGCACCAGCCATTATGGCAAAGCTTCAAGCAAGAGGATGGGAAAAGAGAATGCAGAATTATTCTTTTCCTCTAAGAATAATTCCTGATGGTGTCACCTGACTCTCCCACCTAAAATTCAATGGCCAGCCCTAACAGTGAGAAAGGATGGAAACTTCCGTTTAAAATACACCCAGTTTAGGGACGCCTGGGTGGCTCATGGGTTTAAAGCCTCTGCCTTAGGGTCAGGTCATGATCCCAGGGTCCTGGGATCGAGCCCCGCATCAGGCTCTCTGCTCAGCAGGAGACTGCTTCCCATCCTCTCTCTCTGCCTGCCTCTCTGTCTACTTGTGATCTCTCTCTGTCAAATAAAGACATAAAATCTTTAAAAAGAAATAAAATAAAATACACCCAGTTTAAAATCAGGTTTGGGGGCACCTGGGTTGGCCCAGTCCATTAAGCGTCTGCTTTCAGCCCAGATCGTGATCCCAGGGTCCTAGAATGGAGCCTCGAGTCAGGCTATCTGCTCAGCTGCTTCTCACTCTCCCTCTGTCTCTCCCCTTTATTCATGCTCTCTCTTCGCTCTCTCAAATAAATAAATAAAATCTTAAACAAAACAAATCAGGTTTCTTCTTACCAAGACAGAAAGGCATATTGAGAAGAAAAGTAGCAGCTTGCCACAAACCAACAAATGTGCCACTCTCTCTCCTGCATGAAAGCACAGAACCTAATAGGAATTTTCATATATATTTCTATATTAAGGTAATACAATTGGAAAAATTAACATTTGCTCAGCACCCTCTACACGTCAGACACTTGTACTCAGCTAAAATTTGTATTGTTTTGTGAGATACATAGTTTTCTCTTTTTACAGAAAACAGGTAAATGTGTGCTTGAAGGCCATTTTTGCCTCTTTCAAAGTCTGAGAATTTAATCATTGGTATACTATGGTATACTATATACTTTACTGTTGCTACTGTTCTAGAAGAGCTGAGAACTGCCAATGGTTGGGAGCAGAATAATGTTGATGCATTCTTCTGTGCTTATCAGAAAAATACAGATTTATCAGAGCTAAGAAATCTCCTCATTTCCAGCTTCTTTTTTGGGTAATCCAACTGAAGAGGTACTCAGAAGCAAGAAGGACCTATGAGGTTGAGGACTTGAGCATCACTGAGGACATTTTATGCATTTCTATTGCATCAGTCAATATACTGGTAGAGAGGACCGCCTGGCAGAATAGTTTTCTCTTCATTTGAGCTGAATAATCTGGTTAAAATGTCACTTGTTAAAATGATTCAGAAAGGCTGAGCGTGCATGACTTGGGAGAACAGGCTTTTTTAAGCTTCACCGTCCTATTCATATGATGAGTAAATTACTGTGCTTATTCTTTGTCTTATTGTATGGAATTCAATTTGGGGTTAATGTCTACTCCTATCTCAGAAAACAATCAAAATAAAAATGAAAGCTTTATTCCTCTTGGATCAGTTATCAGTCAGCCCGTAATTTATCTAGGGAGACTATACGTTCTCCCCACTGTCTCCTTAAGAGGCAGCTCTCTGAAATACTTTGCAACTGGCTGCAGAGCCAGCAGATATCTGCTGGTTGGCGCCTGACACTTGAACTAATAGCTCTCTCATGCTGGCCTCCACTTTTTGATAACATACAAATAAAGTGACCAGTTGACTTCTATTCCCCTCTTCTCTGAGGAGTAAACATCTGTTCCAAAGAGAGAGGATTACATGCATCAAGTCATAGTTTCCAGTGCCTGTGGCTTATGGGAAAAAATGGATTGTTCACTTAAATAAACTTCCCTTTTTATTTTTCATAACTTCTTTTGAGACTAAATTAGTGGTTGATTTGGGCAAATTTTTCAGGTTTTTGATTTGGGCAAAATTTTCAGCTTTTTAGTTCTGTAAATATTACTTTTATTTGATATGAGGCTTAAGACCACTGTTTCTCAGTATCAGTTTTGCCCCTCAAGAGCACAGAACTCTTCCGTAAGGCCCAGTGAGGTTATCCAAAGAGGAAGGCACAGTCCCTATCCAGGAGGTCATAACAAGTTAAGGGGATACTTTCAGTATGAGCATAATCACTGTTTAAAAAAAAAAGCGAGATGGAATCAGAGACAAATAGCAGAAACATTAAAACAAGTACAACAGGGACGCCTGGGTGGCTCAGTTGGTTAAGCAGCTGCCTTCGGCTCAGGTCATGATCCCAGCGTCCTGGGATCGAGTCCCGCATCGGGCTCCTTGCTCGGCAGGGAGCCTGCTTCTCCCTCTGCCTCTGCCTGCCACTCTGTCTGCCTGTGCTTGCTGTCTCTCTCTCTCTGACAAATAAATAAACAAAATCTTTAAAAAAAAAAAAAAAAACAAGTACAACAGAAGAGAAATACTAAATCACTAAAGAAGTGAGAAGAGGGGATGCCTGGGTGGCTCAATTGGTTAAGCATCTGCCTTTAGCTCAGGTCATGATCCCTGGGATCGAGTCCCCCATCCGGCTCCTTGCTCAGCAGAGAGTCTGCTTCTCTCTCCGCCTCTTCCTGCCACTCTGCCTGCTTGTGTGCTCGCTCGCTCTCTCACTCTCTGACAGATAAATAAATAAATAAAATGTTAAAAAAAAAAAGTGAGAAGAGTGAGGAATGGCTTTCATTTATGGGTGATGTTAAAAGCAGAATTCAACTGAGTAAATTTTAGAGATCTTACTGGTTTTATTTAATGATTCATGAATCAGGCAGCATTCACTTAGCAGATAGAAAGGAGCTCTGAAGAGCTTTCATAGGCAGAACAGGGGCAGGAGAAGGAAGTTTCTAGCAAAGAGTGGATTTTTTTCAGGCAAGGTCACCTTTCTGTGGGGGATAGTAGTGATCTAGCAAGCTAGTTAGCTCACTACTGCTGACCAGATAATTCCTGATTGCCTGGTTTAAGATTCCACTCCTGGGAAAGTTTGAAACAGTAATTTTGTTAGGTGTTAAGTCTTGGTTTGGTGATACGGGCTTAGCACAAGTGAATCCATTTGGGGGCTGTTTTCTTTTTTCCTTCTTTTGTTTTGTTTTGTTTAAGATTTTATTTATTTGTGAGAGAAAGAGAGCAGGAGCGCAGAGGAAGAGGGAGAGGGAGAAGCAGACTTCCTGCTGAGCAGGGAGTCTGGCGTGGGGCTTGGGGCTTGATTCCAGGACCCCAAGACCATGACCTGAGCCAAAGGCAGACACTTAACCAGCTCAGCCATCCAGGAGCCCTTGTTTTCTCTTTTCTTTTTTTTTTTTTTATTTGTCAGAGAGAGAGAGGGAGAGAGAGCAAGCACAGGCAGACAGAATGGCAGGCAGAAGGAGAAGCAGGCTCCCTGAGGAGCAAGGAGCCCGATGTGGGACTCGATCCCAGGACGCTGGGATCATGACCTGAGCCGAAGGCAGCTGCTTAACCAACTGAGCCACCCAGGCGTCCCTGTTTTCTCTTTTCTAACAGTGGGATTGACTAACTTGCAATTAATATCGTATCTGCGTGTGGTTAAGTACGTCAGATCAGTAGTGGCGAGACATCTGTCAGGCCTAACTAAAAATGTATGAGTCTTGACCTATGGTCACAGAGATCAAATTGAAATTCAAATACACCGAATAGGGATACAGTGACTGTATCGCCAGTGGTTTATTTTGTTCAAGCAGATATGAGTCAGTTCTTTTAAATTCATCAGAATTCTCCCTCAGAATCCTTTAATAGGTATTACCAAAGACACGCAGTAAGAAACTGTTTTACCTTGAGCAGGACATTGAGAGAGTCCCACACACCCAGTACAGATGCAATGTCTTTGGGGGAGATAAGCAGGCACTTGGCCTCATGAATGATAATGTGTTTAATGGGTTTAGAGACCACGTAGGCTGTAAAAGGTACTTAGAAATTCACTCGCCCCTCCCCCTTAGACAATTCACTTGTTCTGGGAGCGTTCACAGAGATCACCTCTGGTAATTGCTTCAAATGACCAAAAGTTGCAGTCAGAACTGTTCTTAGAGTCTTTCTAGTTCCCTGTACTTACAAACATGCTTAAGGGTACTTAATGAATGACCTTTTACTGATGCACCACCCTTTCATTACCACCTGGGCTTAGAAGCAAACGACCTAAAGGTGAGAATTATTTCCTTCCTGGTTTAGCCCAACCTTTCAATAGCAGTGGCACTTTGTAGATGGCATCTATCAGTGGGAGGAAAATTATACCTTAGGTCATTTTAGGCAGAGCAGACCATAAAACGAAACACTATAAAATCTTTGGGTTTATAATAGTACCATGTCATAAATTCTCCCTGTAGGGAGACAGCACTGGTGCCTGCTTTACATTTATAGGGTACATAGTGGAACAATGTGCTAAAAATATTCTAATTGAGGAATTATTTTTTTCTGTATTATTAAAGAAGTCACTTAAATGTTCCTGCACAGGGATTTGAGATCTCACTGTGGGAATCTTAAAGAGAAAACACACTACACACACGTGTACACGCACACTTCCACATACTTCAATAATATATAGCCTATTTAAACATAAAAACAAAACAACAACAATAAAAAACTTTCCCTGTTTAGAGAATCCAAATCATCTCTGTCTTGAGTGAGGAAATAAGAAAACGATTATGCTGACTTCACAATAGAAGTTTCTTTTCTTTTCTTCTTTCTTTCTTGGTAATTCCATGGGAACAGGGAGAAGGGTGGGTTGTCTTAAAGCATTGGGAATGGGCTGTTTCGCAGCCTCCTGAGTATGGAACCTAAGGGATACACACATGGAAGCAGGATCCAAGGTCAGAGACCCCAAAAGGTAACGTCTGGTAATTCACATCAACTTTACAAAGGAAGTTTGGCTCCTGTAGAATGTGGAATTAGGGCTCAGAAATAATTTCTCAAAATATAGAGGGCTAGCTGCTATATACACTGTGTATAGTACCCTGTGCAACAGTCAGGTAATTTGAAAAATATCCCTCAAAATACCCAATTTACACTCCTTTAGAGATGTTAAAATACAGAGGTTAATTAAATGTTACTGAGAAATACTTCCTATCTCAGGAATCTAAGTGGCAGAGTAAGAGAAACAGAAGGTTGGCGTCAATGTATTTGCATATATATCCATCAGCCTGTGTGAGACTTGTACTGCTTATGTCCCTGGAAACACCTAGTAATCCTGTAAGACTCTTCAAAAAGGCCTCATATAAAGCTTGCTCCTGTTTCTCCATACAGATTAGTTTCTCCTTTCTGTTTGTTCTCAAAACACATTGTGTACTTATTTGTTTACATGGCTTTCTCTTCCACTAGCAGCTCAAAGTAGAGAATAAGCTCAATTTTTTTTTTTTAATTTCTATGCCTGGTACATTACATGATCTGTCAATAATATCTGTAGTTTGAATGAATACATTAAATTCCATCAATTTAAACACGGGAACTCGGTCTATAAGAAGCAAATATATTCAAAGTTAAGAATTATGGGTAGTTTGCTAACCACATTTGAATGAATGTTTAAAATAGGAGAGAAATAACCAAACAAATACACTGTGATGATTTTCCTCTTTGGCGATCTCTTGTCTCTCTTACACATCCTTCTTCATAATCAAGAAAAGAGTGCTCTCCTCTTTCAGGAAAACAATGATTTCTATCAAAAGTATAAATTTCAAGTACTCTTGCCATTTTCAAAGTACAAATGTATTGCGCACACCTCTGGTATCTGAATGGATCATCGGAGAGAGCCCAGTGAAGTGGGGCTGCCCCTAGAGTATGTGCATTCCTGGGGCAATTCTCTCTTGCAGTTTTATATCCCTATAGACATTTTGATTAAAAATGTATTTAAAAATTCATGGGCCCATGCGAGGCTTAGTGATTTACTGGTGAAGATTTAGTGGGTTGGGAAGAGATGTTAGGTATCTTCTTACTGTTCCGTCGGTGCCCATGAAGATTCTTTGGAGGGTCCAGGGCCAGGTTTTCTGTGTGCTGATCCAGGAGCCATCTCTTCCTTTTAAATGTGTCAGAGCTGAGTAATTTCATATCTCCCATCATGAGGAAAAGGTAGCAACGCTGTTATGACTCACAATGGCATACTCTGCAGAACCTGTTTGTATTGAAACAATATAGATCTTCTTGCTACCACAGTTCCCTAATACCATTTATTTAGCTCTGGTTATATCATTACTCATAACGCTGCACCATCCATCATGCTGCCCATGGAAGTGGCTTCCAATGACTCTCTCAGGGAATGTTACTGTGCTGTTTTGAAGAAGACCAAAAATGCAAGTCTCACATAGAGTATGCAGGAAATTGTGAGTGATCAAGTTAAATTCAGCATATGGGATTTTATTGCATTAAAGTAGAATAACATGTTTTCCAACCATAAAATCTTGAGGAAGTGATCATGTCATTCTTAAAATGTTATCATTTTTTTCATATACCACCATCAGTGGAGAGTATAGGAAAGGAGTCGGTGGGTAGAGTGAGAAGAGTGGACCTATCTACACAGGGAATGGCCTTCCCTTATCTGGCACAGCTTAAGAATGACCCAGGAGAGCACAAAGTCACCAGATAAACTGGAGGCAAGAGTGGATATTGATCAAAAGGCTCCACCGAGGTTAAGGAACAATGGTCTGGAAAGTCATTGGAAGAAATAAAAGTGACAACCCTTGGAAGACCGACCAAAACATGGTACAAAGTCTGATGAAGGACGGATGCCAGTGTTGGTCTGAGGGTAGGAAGGGCACAGGTAAAGGGTGCCTATGACCATTTCTACCACCCTTGGATACTCTAAGTCCAAGGTGACATTATTCTAGAAGCACATGGGCAAATCCAACATATGGACCCATATGACCAAGGTTTTATGGTGACAGTTCAGAGTCCTGAACTCATTCTTCAATGAGATTGATAGTCATCTCAAATCAGCATGTCAGTACCAATATCACAGCCTAATCTCAAGAGATCCCATTACAGGAATTCCTCACTAGCCGAAGGGAACAATTCACATACCAAACTGCCTTCTTGGAACCAGGACTTGGTGATCTGGCCAGAACACCCTGGAATGATCCCATAGTTGCAAATCCTAGAGCTCCTCAAGCTATTTTGATGATTCCAGTTTTTGTGGATATAAAGGGTCAGAGATACCCATAAGATAAAAATAGAGACCAGGGCCTTTGCATGTCCCTGTCTGGACTTGGAGTAGTCTACCCAGTCTGGATTCTTGGCATGACCCCAGCACAGTTTCTCAGACAGTGGAGTAGGAGGTAGAAAATTTTGAAGAAGGCATTCCAAAGAGTGGGGGCCACCTGAAGAATAGAGGTTCTGCTTGCTGGGGTCTAAGAGAAGTGTTCTCTACAAATTCTGTATCATCTCTAATTTCTTCCTTTTGCAAATTCCATCCCCATGCTTTCCTCTTTCCATAATTTCCTTTTCTGTTACATACCATTTGAAAATCCTTCTCTAAACCCCCATACCCCTCCCTCACACAAACACGTCATATATACCTTTTCTTTCTGTCTAATGTACTATTTCTAGAGATTCAGCTTTCTACTTCTGGCTTTTCACTCTCCGTCTGTCTAAAGAAGGTGAGAAAAAAAGTAAACATATTTCATATCTGCCTGTGCCTAATTTGTTTGTCAGTCCCAGAGACAAATGGCCAAGACAATGAGAAAAAGGGCAATTGAACTGGTTCTTATTCAGACTAACTACAGGAAAAAGGAAAAAATAAAGGTTTTTTGAAAGCTAGTTTTTTGTTCTTTTTGTTCATGCATGTGTGTGTTTGTTAGAAAGAGATAAGGCATAAAAAAAAAGAATAATATACAGGAAAGCGAATTATAGAATGTGGATAGTTAAGACATCATGAAAATAACTTGTTAGAATTTAGGGGATATTTTTCTTGTAAAATGAAAACAACAACCAAAAAAAACCCCCAAAAACTAAAAAACTATACCTTTTTAAAAAATGCATTTAGATTTCAAAATCCCTAGTATTTAATTGAAAATAAATACAATTTCTTTGATTCCAGAAATATATGATCAATTAGAAAATACAAATCATATAATATTATAGGCACATAAACAGTAGATAAGATAATACAGATCCTCAAAAGAAGGTTAAGTAATGAAAGAATAAGACACCTGATAATCAGGAGAAGGCCAGAGTAGAACAGCTTACTCTAACTTAAAAAATTCAAATCTCAATGTATAATTGGATTTGGAGATAGTAAACCATGAAAGATTGCAAGAAACAGTCTTGATTTGATCCAGTTTCCAGCAATGAGATAGCTGACTAATGGCCACTGCAATCTGAATTAATTAACATCAATTTGTTTTTAATAAAAGGCTTCTGAAGCCCATTTTGATAATGAATACTGTCTAGAGGAAAATCAAACAGCGCTCTCTGATAGATGTGGAACCACACCTGGACATATTTGACCCCTATTTTACACAGTTGCGGCTCATTGATTTCTTCTGTTCAACTCCTGGAGTGAACACTGAACAATGGCCGGAGCCCTCATATATCTTCCACGGGGACCCAGTCTATGAACTGTAACCCCGCAACAGGGCCAGAGCATTTCTGCTCCTGCGACACTGGCTGCCTGTCCTGATGACATATAACCCAGCCGCTGTCCTTCAGAAAAAAATAACTTCAAAAGAGTGACCATGGAATCAGTGTTTATGGGTATAAACAAAAATAAAAGACTTGAGACAAACTTAATGTGTAACTGAGCTTCAAGTGAGTTGCTGCAAATGTAAATCCACATAGAGTGGGCTTAGAACACAAAGAATTCTGTATTTAAGTCGATTTCAAAATAGGACGGGAAACTATGAAAGACGCTTGAATGGATGTTACCATGAATATGAAGGAAGAATGGCTACTTCCATTAAAGAAGCAACATATTTGTCACGATCTCCACTGACGTGTTCCCAGTACATTAGGAATAGTCGTTCATCTATTTATGTTATTCCACTTGATATTGATTGTAGCGATATAAATGAGTAATTTAAATCAGTTCTAGTCCATCTTGTTACTGTTTCCATATTTTTTAAAAAATAATCACTTCAAGAACTGCTTGCAAACATTTTGTAAATGCTCCTCTAACTGGGATGAGAGTTATGAGACATAACTTGCTTCTGGTCTTTCTTCCTCTGCTTTCAATAAAGAGTGGAGAGGTAAGTACAAAAACCAAGGAACAAACAGATGTGAGCAGGAGACCAGAGGGCTGGGCTTGGAAATTCTGAGACTAAAAGATTGAATTAGTGTAATCATTGTTGGGAGAACCATATGTCCTTAGCTGCTATTGAATGCCAGCGAGAAGGACAACCTGGAGTCGCAAAAGACCATCTCAGTGTTTTTGCATGTCTGTGCACATAGCCTACTCAGTTGCTCTGTATGTAAGCATTGATAAAAAAACAGAAAAATGTACATTCAAAATGAATGGTAAAATATGGGAGAATTTATGTTTTCTTTGCTTTTTTGTGTTAGTGTGCATGTTTTTAAATTTTTTACAGTGAATATGAACTACTTAAAATGAAGAATGCATTGTTTAATGCGTAAAGCTTTCAACTAATGGAAGAATTTGTTTTATGTATAAAGCAGCTTTGGGTCAGTTGTGATTCCAGCTGTTCATGGTGTACACTGTTCAGTCCCCTGGATTAATCTTTCTAAATTGCAGCTTTCAAAAAATAATTTCCCTACTAAAAATATTTCAGTGGTTTCTAAGTTACTCTTGAAACCTTCTCTGTCATTGTCCACAAATACAACATGCACAACCTAGCTGGTGCTTTGCTGTTTCCAAACCTTCTAACTTGACCTTGACAGTATCACTGAGTTCATCTCAGGGTATGTAGTACACTTACTGTTTAACTATGCAGATCCTGCTGAATAAGGTTCAATTCGTTAAGATAAATAACCTCCTTTGAGATAAATTTTCTTGACTATTTTAATCTACCACTCTATATTCCTGTCTTCCTCCCGTGAACACTCGCATCGTGTAATGCCCACAGCAACCATTTCATACAATACCTGTGTAATGTTTTACTTGGTGTATGAAATTTTCTGTACATATATAGTTTATTTAACTGAATAACAATTTAAGTGCTTTGAGAACAGAACCTATAATTTTACAACTCAGTTATAGAAAATGAAAGTGTTTCCAGAAGGACAAAAGAAAAGTAGTCACAATTACAACTTGTAATTAAGTTAACTTATAAAGAATGCCAAAAAATATCTAATGCTCAGGGCAGTTAAGAGGGGACTATATTAAGACACTACCAGATAAACTCTGCAGCCAATATAAGATTTGACCACTAACTATTGTGGTTGATCCAAAAAGCCAGACTTTGATGTAAAAATGAGAGCCATTTTATTTTAAATAGCCACTTTAGAGTTGCAAAAATTGATTCTAAAGATACTACCACTGTCACTTTCTTTTTTTTTTTTTTAAACATTTTATTTATTTATTTGAGAGAAGTGAGAGAGCATGAGCGAGGAGAAGGTCAGAGGGAGAAGTAGACTCCCCGTGGAGCTGGGAGCCCGATGCGGGACTCGATCCCGGGACTCCAGGATCATGACCTGAGCTGAAGGCAGTCGCCCAACCAACTGAGCCACCCAGGCGCCCCTGTCACTTTTTAATTCTTTTTTTTTAAACCACTCCTTTTCAAATTGTTCTAAAAATGAAAGCTTTACCATAAAAATCAATCAAACAAAAACATGTTTTCTGGCGAACTCCAAAAAGTTACACCTAGGGGCACCTGGGTAGCTCAGCTGGTTAAACATCTGTCTTCAGCTCAGGTCATGAGGTCCTGGGGTCCTGGGGTCCTGGGGTCCTGGGAACCCGGGATGGAGACCCGCATCTGTGTCAGGCTTTCTGCTCAGGGGGAGTCTGCTTCTCCCCCTGCTTGTGCTCCCTCTCTTTCTCTCAAATAAATAACAATTTTTAAAAAGTTACCCCTATTGGTCAAGGACCCAGTAGGAAACCAATTGCACATTCATAGCGGGTGATTAAAGAGTGTAATTAAGAGATTATTTACAATGTTTTGAAAAAGGTTTAGGGATACTGATAAGCAATCTTGCAGAATACCGTTCCTGTCTATGGTAGGACAGTAGTGGGCAATTAACAACCCTAAGGCTAAGACAGAGAGGTCTCGGCTAACTAAAGTGTAGTTGTAGTTGCATAGAGAGAACTCACTAAAAGATGCTTCGGTCTTGAGTAGAAGGACTTAGCAAACAAAGCTTTTTTTTCTTTACTCTCCAAATTTCCTACAGGTGTCTCCCATTGGCCCAGCATAACCAAAAGCTAGAGGGCAAGGGAGCTAGCTGGCCAGTCCATAAAGGTCAGCCTCCTGGGCTGGGTGGAGAGTGAAAAGTGGATGTGAAGAGATAAATGCAAAATATTCAGTATATAGTAAAAATTCAAGAGTCTGATTTCTAGAAGTCTATTTTTAGAGCCAAGCCTACTGAATAAAAGAAGTAATAAAGTAGAGATCACATTTTGTATCAAAAGCAAGGAGCTGGGGTAACATGAACACATGAGCTCACATGCAAATCTTTCTAGACAAGACCACATTTAAGCAATGAAATCTTCCGAAGTAATTACTTTAAGTGACATCACACATTGATATGTGTAACAACAAGTAACTTTTTCCAAATTTTGTGGTTTTATTCAATGTGAAATAAGAGGATTTGTTGTGGTTGATGAACCATGGTGAAAAGTTCTACCATCCAACATTCTAAACTTTAAAATTTATAGAGGTATTGTGTCTATAAAACATTTAACTTGCTAGACAAAGATAAATCTATCAACCTCCGAATATTCAGAAAGAATGTCTTAAGTTTGTCTAAACAGGGTTATAGATGACTTCTTTTTTAAGCCAAATAATGAACTAGTTTACTACTGGTCTGGCCAACATCAATGCCCACACCCTTGCTCTAGACATCAGAACAGGAGGTCACCTATGTTCTCCTCCTACTCCACACCAAGAATCCACCGGCTAATGGCACCAGAGTGGAGAGAAACTCACAGCTCTAGTGTCTTCTAGAGCACCCACCAATAATCAAGATCATGGCAGGGCTCCTATCTGGTAAACCGGGAGAGTGTATAATGCGTTTGTTGGCAGACGCTACACAGTTGGAGGGTAATCCTTGCTAAAGTGAAAGCAAGAAACAAGGGAGGGAATTCTATCTCCTGTTATTTTGCTGTTTACGGGCTAAGAAACCTGGAGGTGTGGTCTGATGGTACTCAGACCACCTGGAAGCAAGGCTCCTTTCCTTCAACACAGATTTCTTTGAATGCCCCTAATTAGCTCTTCTGGAAACAGGAAAAAATTATTTTTGGGTTGTATGTTCCACTGTCACTAAGATAGGAAAGGTTTAAATTGGAAAGCATTGAAAAATCTGATCTAATCTGTAGATGATAAATGATACATTAGACTGGGTCAGAAAAACCAAAATTGTCTTACAGCTCTTATGAATCTAATTATGTTTTTGTTGTCGATATACTTTTTAACCTTAAATTCACCCTTTGAATAAAACAGATGAAAGTTCTGTTAAATATAGAACAAACAATACAATTTACAACTTTTTCCTATAAATTTTGTAGTAATTCTTTGGGCTTTAACAAGAGTCTTCTGGTTTATAAACCAAAAATGAATTTTAACAATTTATGTTCCCGGTGCTTCCTTCCTCCCAGCATTTCCCACTTTTCATCCCCCAGTTGGTCATTCAAGTCGTTCTATTTCAAGGACATTTTTGTGGAGCTAACAGGGCTCAGCACTCTGGTTATTAAAACTCTGCTTGGTTTTACTTTTTTCCACGTAGCCTCTCCTGGCTGTTCCTGTCACTCATTAGAGCCCCAATGTGCTGAATGAAGCAACACTTTGTAAACAAGGTACTTGGGGTCAAATGCTATGTTACCAGTCAGGAAAGCAAAGACACAGCAGAAAACCAAAGAGACATACTGCAGGGAACAATATATATGTCATAAAGTTTGGGTTTGTGTGGGGTTTAAATGGAGTTGTTTAACATTCAAATCCCCTGAGTTTTCACAGGCTGCATTTGCCAGCAAGAGCGCGGCTCATTCGCACGCTCCGGCTGCCTTCTCCAGATTCCCCCTGGTTTTGCAAGCGCCTAATTGTGCAGGCCCAGCACCATGCGGCCAACAAATCACAAAGCGTGCCTGCATTCTGCTATGTATCAAAGTCTCTTAATATGCCCACAAAGTTCTCCAAGGTCAGGAAAGCAGTTTATCAACCTTTTATATATCTTATAGTAGCAATAAAGTTATTCTAGTATGGGACCTATGAATATTTCAGACGCTCTGCGAGAAAAACCCTTTGGCTGAAGATGGTCTGTGTACGCCAGGGTTTGGGCTCAGGGCAGAGACGTTGTTCTCTACACCACACTTTTATTGTTATTCAGCTCCGGTTAATACAAAGCTTTTCGCGGTGCTTCCTGCAATAATTGCTCTTTAATAAAATTTTCATTTAGAAAAAAAGTTTAATTTTTTCTACACTGAATTTCTCTTTTATTCGTTTCTGGTTATGCACTCTATTAAACTTACAAAGAAACACAGGATTCTTACTTTTTTCTCAAAGTAAGTACCATGGAAAATTACTTTCTTGTTTTGAGTTTTTGTCTATTTGTTTTTTGTTTTTCCTTCTTCCGTACTCATAAGAGATGTCATGTTACAATTTAGGATTTTGGAAATTGTAGTATAGACAAGTAAAGAATCTTTCATCTACTTTTCAGATTAGGTGATATTAATGTTTTGTTGGATCCATAATCAAAGGAGCGAGACTGATACAAAGCGAAGGTCAAGCAAAGCACCAAGCATCGAGAATCAAACCAACCGCCAGGGCCATCTCTTGCAAAGAGGTGGCCTCCCTCTGCCTTAAAAACTAGCTGTTAAGGGCAAAGGCCATGTGGTTGGGCCTGGCCAGCACAGGTGGCCAATGAGATTGTAACCCACAAAGAAAGCTGCACAGTCATGCTAGGTCATACATAAGTGACCAATTGAATCAACTGAATTACAATTTACCCTATAGTAGATATTTGAACTAGCCTATCACCTTGGTCAGAATGGGCACCCAAAAGGCACCCAAAGGGCGGGGTCCATACTCCTTGGTAGCTAGGGAGATAGTATGAGCCTCCACTGATCGGATGTCTCCACCTGGCCTGACCCATCCCTGTATTTGGGCTTTGTTACCTAGGACTGGTTTCTGGGACTTGTTTTTAAGTAAGGGGTGGGGGCAGGGTCAGTTTAAGTTTTACTGCGTACACGACAAAATCACTGTTTAAGCGGATGGAGCTTCTCTGGCTAAATAGGCCCTCACAGTTTCATCCATTTTCCAGATTAGACAAAGTTAATGCTCAGGGACCCTCAAAAGTCCTCACACAACGTCTTCATGTTATGGAAAGACTATTCTCAGATTCATGTTTGAGGCTTTTTTTTTCTCTTTTTTGTTTCTTGTTCTTCCTCTCTCTCTCTCTCTCCCTTTTTTCCCCAAGCAGTGGTAAGGAGGAAGGAATGAAGTAGGAACTTTTTATGTATTAAGCCAACTTAAAATAATTACTCACTCTCATGCTTGAGGCAGGAGCCCAGGTTGTTGGGGCTCGGTGCCTTTTGCAGGTACACAAGCACACGCAAGTGCTCACGACGGTGCACACATACCACACACCCCCATACTCCTCAACAAATTACTCCCCAATGCTTATTCCTCTAGTCATGATCTACCAAGTGACATTTAGAAAGTGAGCTATTCCTTTAGAAAGATGCTTAATGACTTTGATAGAACCTCACTCCCTGGAAGTTTATTTTTGTTTTGCTTTATATTCCCTTTTATATGTAACTTGCTCCTCCTGACTGTGTATTTTGCCTGTATTTAGAAACTTGCTCTTACATAGGACTTTGTTGTCTTGAACCTGCTGTTATGTTACCTACTTAATTTTCTGACACCTTTTTAGTAAAATTTATTTTTTATGACTTTTATTCACGTGGATGTCAATTTCCAACATGTTACCTATTATCTACTCTGAACTTTCATATCTGCCTCATCAGTTCTATTTTTCTGACTTTATATTTTTTATTTACTTCTTGGTGCTGAGACCTTTTTTTTTTTTTTTTTTTAAGATTTTACTTATTTATTTATTTGACAGATGGAGATCACAAGTAGGCAGAGAGGCAGGCGTGGGTGGGGGGAAGCAGGCTCCCCACTGAGCAGGGAGCCTGATGCAGGGCTCCATCCCAGGACCCCAAGATCATGACCTGAGCTAAAGGGAGAGGCTTAACCCACTGAGCCACTCAGGCGTCCTGGTGCTGAGACTTTTGACAGTAAGTTTAGCCCCCTCTGCACACAACTAATTTTTTTTTTTTTTTAATCAGACTTACTTCCAGCCCACATGTGACCTCAGCTTTAACATGGCCAACTGGATTTAACCTTGGGATATTATTTCCATATCATCTCTATGAGATTCTTTCTTTTTTCCTTTCTTAATAGTTTGTACCCTCTGGCAGAACTACATATGAATAAGGATAAAGGAAAATATATCATTGTTTTCCATCATACCCTCTTTCTCAGTGTATGGAAGATTTCTTTCACTGTTCGGTCTCACTTTCATTCTTGCAATCCAAAATGAGACACTAAAAATTAGCAAAACATTTTTTAAGTTGATCTATAATACAGATTGCAATTGATCTATAATACAAACACAAACAAATATATTCAATAAATTGGTACAACACAAACGCACTTGTTCCTCTTTACTCTTAAAGTAAAACATTAGTTTTTAAAGTTAACCTGCCTTTATAATGACTGTCATTCTTGCCTATGCTTAAACTTCATATAAGTGGAATAACAGAATATGTTATTGCAATATTGTGATTTATAAGAATATATATTTGGTTCTCCTCCACAGTTCCTGGCTCACATCTAACTAAATCCTTGGAGTTTCCTGCAATAAGGACAATCAAGGTGCCTTTTGTTATGTTAATGGAGGCGTTTTTGAACTCCACCCAAGGGTGGAGGCTGGTTGCCCAGAGGACTAACTCTGTGATCAGAGAGTTGGAACTTTCCATTCTATCCCCGACCTCTGGGAGGGGGAAGGGGATAGAGGTTGAATTATCCAATGAACGATGACTTAGTCAATCATGACTATGCAATGAAGGTTCCATGAAAACTCAGAGGACAAGGTTCAGAGAACTACCATGTTGCTGAACACTTGGGATTTGGGAAGGTGGTGCTCCTGGAGAGGGCACAGACGTTCCTCTCCCTTATTCCATGCTTTGCTTTGTATCTCTTCATCTGGCTGTTGTTTTGTAACCTTTATCAGATCCTTTAACAAACTAGTAAACATAAGTGTTTTTCTGAGTTCTGTAAGCAGCTTTAGTAAATTAATTGAACCTGAGAAGGAGTTCATTGTAACCTCTAATCTGTAGCTAGTCAGTTAGAAGCACAGGTAACAGCCTGGGGTTTGCAACTAGTTTCTGAAGTGAGGGATGGAGGGCAGTCTTGTAGGACTAAAGCCTTAACAGGTGAAATCCTTTTTTTTTTTTTTTTTTAAAGATTTAATTCATTTATTTGAGAGAGAGTGTATATGTATGCACAAGCAGGGGGAGGGGCAGAGGCAGAAAGAGAGGGGGAAACAGACTCCCTGTTGAGCAGAGAAGCCTGATACCGGGCTCAATCCCAGGACCTTGCACTCATAATCTGAGTTGAAGGCAGGCACTTAACTGACTGAGCCACCCAAGTGCCCCTAGCAGGTAAAATCTGATACTCTCTCCAGATAGATAGTGTCAGAATTTGGTTGAATTCTTAGACATCTGCTGCCGTCCAAGAATTGCTTCGTTTTGTGTGTGTGTGTGGGAGGGGGATGCTATGTATTAGAAATTGGGTCTGGGAACCCTAAAATGCATTCTTATCCATCTGGGTTCTTCAGTCCATATTTATGATAATCACCCATGTTACGTAGCTGTTCTTTGTTCATTTTCATTGCTTCATTTATATTCCACTGAATTACCATTTAGTGATGGCTTGTAATGGTGATAAATACTCAGGTTGTTTCCAGTTACTGGCTATTACAGATAATGCTGCCAGGAACATTCTTGTGTATATGTCTCTTCCTGCACTTATGCACAAATTTCTGTTGGGTGCTTACATACGTAATAGAATTGCTAGGTACGGAATGCATATGCTCAGCTTGAAAGTCAAACAGTTTTCTAAACTTACAAGTTTACACTGCTGTTGCTCTGTATCTTCACAGATATTTGTCTTTTTTACATTAGCTATTTTGGTGGATCTGTAAGTGCTATCTCGTGTTTTTCATCTTCATGTCCCTGATAATGATAAGGTGAACACAGGTAATCATATGTGTATTGGCAACTTGGTTATACAATACTATAGCTTAATGCCAATTCAAATCTGTTGTTTAATTTCCATTTTCCTTTCTTTAGAAATCAATATTTTTTTTTAAAGATTTTATTTATTTGACAGAGAGAAATCACAAGTAGGCAGAGAGGCAGGCAGAGAGAGAGGAGGAAGCAGGTCCCCCGCGGAGCAGAGAGCCCGATGCCGGGCTCGATCCCAGGACCCTGAGATCATGACCCGAGCCGAAGGCAGAGGCCTTAACCCACTGAGCCACCCAGGCGCCCCGAAATCAATATTTTTTAATAGCTTGTGGATATAGCCATGTGTCAAATCTCTTCTCTTCTTCTGTGAGTTGCTTTTCCATTCCTTGTTACTTTAGTTGACCAAAATGTATTGATTTGAATATAGTCCAATTTGAGAAACTTTTCCTTCATGAACAGTATAGTTCTTCCTCTTTGAACAATCAATGTCTATGCTGTGGAAATGAAAATGATCTTTTATGCTAGTATAAGTTGCTCCTGATTGTCTCTCAAACCTTTGTGATTTTCCAGTCTGACTTCTCTGTTCCAGTGGCTTCCAAGAGTTGAGAGTGTGCCAAGATCCATCAGCGTCCCGAAGAGAAGGATTACAGTTAGTACCTAGATGGAGATGGATTAGAAGACTAACCCTCAGTCACCAGCTAGGAAAACTGTAAAGTCCCTTCCAGGGACCAACAGAGGTGGGCATTTTTACCTGCTCTCTCTGTGCTGGACTCTGGTGAATAGCCATAGGGAAGGAGGGTGCCCTTGTGCCCACTGAAAAACTACTTTCTTTGTTACAGTCCTGGGGAACTTGTGAATACAAACCCTGTTGCCTACCAGAGCTAAGTGATTTTGAATGCAAACCGTGTTGGCTAGCAGCCGCAGAAGTTGGAACACCAGAAATGTGTACAAATTGCTTTTACGGAGATACTGGTAACCTGGTTTTACTGTTGGAGTGAGCAAGGGGGAGAAGGCAGGGGTAATGTCTACTGGCTTCCCTAGTATGTGAGGGAGGATTACAACCAGGCTTCAGATGTGCCCTAAATTAGAAGCTGGACCCTCAGGCCTCACTTTATAATCTGGTTAAATCCATTCCAGGGAAAACCTGGGAGATGGGCATTTTTTGTCTGCTTTCCCTGTGCTGAGAGCTGGGGGGGATATAGTCAGGGCAAGCACCATTTCTTTGTTTGCCTTGGCCTTGGGAGGTCTCAGGGACCATTGGCTTTCAGAGCTAGGTGTTTTAGGGCTCCATTTCTCAGGTGTGTCTTAATTTGCCACATAAGCTGTGCGGTCCAAAATGTTTGCTCCTCAAGGAGACGCTGGGAGTTAAAATTTCCCTCCCCGTTGTTAAGGCAGTGTGCCTGAGGTTAGCTTTAGGGCAAGTGTGTCTGAGTCCTTCTGACCCATTTCAATGTGGGTATTTTCTCATTCTACTATCACGTAGGGATTTCTCAGCCAGTTTCTGGATTTCTTTCTGAGGAAATTAGCTGTATAGCTGTACAATCATGTATATATATCTTTTCCTGCACTTGTGCACAAATTGCTTGATTTTCATTGCTTTATTATATTCCACTGAATTACCGGTGTATAGCTGTACAATCACTGCATCTGTAGAAAGAGGAAAATTCTGGAGCCTCCACTGTCATCATCCTGACAGACCTCTAACCACACCCTTACTTTTTGTAAATCATTCTTATGCACTTGTGAAAAGTGGGCATTCCACATTTGTTGGGTACATTGTTGTGTTTATATTAGCTAGGTCAATTTTGCTAAAGATTTTGCTCCTATTCACATATATTAACTGATTTTTTTGTGGTGTTGCTTTTTCTATTACTTATTAAGAGGTATTTTATCATCTCCCAAAAGTAATGGTGTATTGGTCTCTCTTTTACATTCCTTCAATTTTGTTTTATACATTTTGAAACTATATTTTACATGCATATAAATTTGTGATCTAATAGGGAAATTAGTATTTCTTTAGTTTCCTCATGCTTAAAATAGGACTTTAAATATTACCCACATCATAAGGCTGTTGTGAGGATTAAATGAATTAATAAACTTGACTTTCTCTGGAGATTTTTTGGTGTATTAAGTATTATATTTGTGTTTTCTATATTTTTTCATTCATTAATATGTTTTGTTGTTTAAAACGTAAAAGAAGCACATGGGAACAACTGGAATGTATTTTTAAATCAGCAAAAAAAAAAAAAATCAAAACAAAGAAAAGCTTAGAAAACAAAGGCATAAAACCAGCTGATAGAAGTAAGGCTAAGTATGTCAGAAGTGAAAATGAATATAATCAAACTGTATTCTCCTGGATAAAGAAAAAAAAAAAGAATAAAGATGAAGAGATACATAAAACCTCTTAACGTAGTGCCTCAAAGAGATACTTAAAAACATTATTGGTAAAGATGGCTGGCTACTAATCAAACTGATTTTGCCTTCCTGACAGCATACTTCCCCCCATCCTTGTAGTTAGGTTTCATCAAGATCCTGTGTTCTGGCCAACAGAATGAAAGGGGAAAAGTCGCTTGCCCCTGTAAGGCCTGGTGCATAAAACCTTTTCAAGGGCAAACCTTATTCTTTTTCCTCTTCTGCCAGCCAGACATCAGTGTTCACAGGAAACTGGGTATCCACGTGATGAGGGCCACAAACCAAAAAAATTTGAAGAAGCTTGACTCCTTTAATCACTGCCTGTGAGAAAAGCTGCCCACCAATTAACAATTAATGTTAAATACAAATAGTAGAAAAAGTTTACGAGGCAAATACTAGCAAATAAACAAAAAACAAAACAAATCCCCATGTCAATTTATATGAAAAGTATTAAAGGGTAAAAAAAAATTCCATGGGTTATTTCATATTCAGAATGTGTAAGATCTACAATGTACACGTAACAATCATAAGCTTTTACTAAGTAACAAAATTAATATTACTCCAGAAACGCCACAAAATACAATTGTAGAAATACTATAAAGCCAATGTTGTTACAGGAAAGTGCAATAACTGAATCAGACTTTGGTTGAAAAGGTAAAGTAGCACTAATAAAAATAATGATACACTAAACTGAAAGGAAAAAATTTCTCATAAAAGTAGTAAATATACACATTAAATTTAGTAGTCATTATCCAGTACAAGTTGAAATATCAAGAACCAAACCAAACACTTATTAATTTATTAAAATACTTTCCTACATAATTATTGATGAAAATGCAATTTAGTCTATAATTACATATTATTTAGAAAACTTAAAAATGATTTCATTAAATTTAGCTACCATTATTAATGAAAATCCAAGACAGTTCACAGTAAAAGAATTTGTCTTTTACATAACCAAAAGAAGGCTTCTTAATCCAGTAAGTGTGGATAGTGTTAAAATATGAAACAGACACAATTATAGACTTGAAGTAGATAAAGGCAATCTTCATTTTTATTTAACATTTCCCTGTCTTTTCATAGCAGTATCTATTACATATGAAACAGAAATAAGAAAAAATGTATTAGAAATAAAATGGGAAAAAATCATTATGCCTGGTAATGTTTACACGTCTAGACAACAAAAAAGAATCTTAATGAAAAAAGGATAATGTTCCTAGAACAAATAAAGAAGCAAGAATGAATAGCTTTCCTATATACTTGAAATTCTCATAAGATTTCTATTCACGGTGGCAACAAAACAAATGACGACTAAGAAAGAAGTAGGATTTATGTAGAAAATGACAGGACTTACTGAAAATTCAAAAAAGAACCGTAATGAATTTATACTGATAACTGTTCCTGGATGGTCAGATTAAATATGTTCCTCTCCATTTTTTATCTGTTTTTAAAGTGTGTGTGTGTGTGTGTGTGTGTGTGTGTGTGTGTTTTGAGAGAGAGTATACACACTCAGAGGGGAGGAACAGAGAGAATCTTTTAAAAATATATATATATACATTTATTTTAATTTTTAAAAGATTTTATGTATTTATTTGGTAGAGAGAGAGAGCAGCAGGGAGCAGCCGGTAGAGGGAGAAGCAGGCTCCCTGCTGGGCAAGGAGCCCAATGCAGGACTAGACCCAGGACCCTGGGATCATGACCTGAGACAGAGGCAGAAGCTTAACTGACTGAGCCACCCAGGCATCCCTTGAGAATCCTTTTTTTCTTTTTTTTAATTGAGAGAGAGAGTGTATGGGTGGGTAGGGAGAAGAGGGAAGGGGCAGAGCAAGCAGGTGAAAGAGAAGCCCAAGCAGACTCCACCCCCAGCATGGATCCATTCTCTGGGCTGGATTTTATGACTCATATCATGACCTGAGTTGCAATCAAGAGTAGGACCCTTAATCTACTGAGTCACCCAGGCACCCCTCATCTATTTTTACTTTTATTATTATTTTTTAATTAAAAAACATTTTATTTATTTATTTGACAGAGAGAAAGAGAAAGGGAATAGGAGCAGGGAGAGCAGCAGGCAGAGGGTGAGGGAGAAGCAGGTTTCCCACTGAGCAGGGAGCCCGTTGGGGACTCTGATTCCAAGACCCTGGAATCATGACCTAAACAGAAGGCAGATGCTTAACGACTGAACCACTCAGGTGCCCCTATTTTTAATTTTAGAGAAATTACTCTCAAATATGTTTTTTTTTTAAAGATTTAATTTATTTATTTGACAGAGAGATCACAAGTAGGCAGAGAGGCAGGCAGAAAGAGAGAGGAAGGGAAGCAGGCTCCCCACTGAGCAGAAAGCCTGATGCGGGGCTCCATCCCAGGACCCTGGGATCATGACCTGAGCTGAAGGCAGAGGCTCAACCCACTGCGCCACCTAGGCGCCCCACTCTCAAATATGTTTTATGTATTTGGGGAAGGATGTATCTGGATATTGATGACAGGTATTAAAGAAATATTTTGTGAAGGGTTTGACTTTTAAGGAGAATATGAGAAGATCTCTCAAGTGAAGCATTCATCCAAGCAGCTAGACTTCTGTTTATTGACCGTGGACTGGCCATGTGTAGAAGAAATAGAAGTAGGTTGAAAGAGGGATAATATGTTGATTTGCTTTAGTTCAAACTCTCCCTTTATATTCTAAATGATAATTATGGTATTACTTCTTATGTTCAAGGTGTGTATGCTTCATCTCTCTTAATATTCATGTCATTTTATGAAGTACATGCCAGTGTTGTCTTTATTTTACACAACTTTTGTTCATAGAAACTAAGAGCATGTTTTAGGTTAATACTGTTATTAAATAGTCTAAATATTTCAAACCAGGAAGTCTGACTCTGAAGTCTATTGTTCTTAATCAGTATACCATACTGCCTCAGGATGAAATATATTATACTTTGTGAAGATAATGAAATAGCTAAGAGATAAGAAGGAACTACAGACTGATGCTTTCTTGTGTATGTTAGATGACAATGGAAAAATTGCAAGCACTATAATTAGATTCCGATATTGGATCATATGATTTGATCCTTATTTTTGTTACAACTTCATCAGGTTTGAAAATCTGGGATCTTCCTTTTTTATTATTCCATGTTCAAATTATTATTATTTTTTTAAGATTTTGTTTAACACAGAGGACATTGGGAGAAGGAGAGGAGAAGGGAGTTGGGGAAAATCAGAGGGGGAGATGAGCCATGAAATACTGTGGACTCTGAGAAACAAACTGAGGGTTTTAGAGGGTGGGGGGGTGGGGGGTTGGGTGAGCCTGCTGATGGGTGTTACGGAGGGCATATATTGCATGGAGCATGGGTATGGTGCATAAACAATGAATTTTGGAACACTGAAAATAAAATAAAATAAAATTAAATTAAATTTATAAATATGCACAAAAAAAAGATTGTATTTATTTATTTGAGAGAGAGTGAGCCAGAGAGAGAGCAAGAGCACGGTGGAGGGGCAGGGGAGAGAGAGCAGACTCCGTGCTGAACAAGGAGCCTGACATTACTGGAGCCGAAGGCAGACACCTATCCAACTGAGCCACCCAAGCACCCCTTTCTGTTCAAATTATTGCTAGTGTAGGCCAAAAGATAGAAACAATGGATCTCATTTTTGCTAATACTGTTACACAGTTGACATATGAAAACCACAAGCTATTCACAAAGAGCTGGGGATATGAGGAATAATGGAATTTGAGTACAAAGTAAAGCCGCAAAATGAAAAAGTAATTCAGTGCCCAAATCCCAGTAATGGGTCAGCTAAACCATTAACGTTAAGACAATGTTCACCATTCTGATAGGATAGTGCATTGTCTCCTGAAAACTGATATGGGAAATACTTTCCAAACACAGAAGACACAGGACACAGAGACAAAACCCCACACTCTGCTACCAGAGATGTGTGTGGCAGCCTCGGACTTTATAGTTCCAACTTGCCCACTGACCTAACGCCACAGAGCAAAGAGTAAGACATTAACAAAGTGAAATGGCTCATTAAGCACTCACACAGTCCCCTTGGCACTGTTAAAATCTTGCCATTTACTTTGTCATTGCCAAGTGTTCTTTTATCAGCAAGGAGGGCCACAGAGAACGGGTCCAGTGGAAAGGAGTGTGTGGACAGTCCTGTGCCATTAACTTCCACTGGCTGAATCAGTCCATCATATAAATGTGGCCCTATCTAAACAGTAAAGTTCATAACAGAATATATTTCTTCTCTATCTAGAGAGGGAGAAGGTGAAAAAGAAAAAAAGCCTGAGGAATAAACACCATAATCCTTGGTACATCAATACTCTTTTTTTTTTTTAACAAAAAAAGCAAAAATATAACAGGAAATTGCTAAGAAAGATTGGACCTTTGAGGGCTAGGGAAGAATCTCATTAGCTGAAAAACATGGGACGGTATCTGTAAGAGAAGGACAAGATTAATAAAATGTGATCTAAAAAACCTGTCTTCCTGGTAAATTAGATTTGCTGAACCCACACATAGGTGGTCTGTATTAAAATGTAAAACTGCTGTTTTTTGTTTTGTTTTAAAACAGACATTTCCAGAAAATCTATAAAAATAATGGTGGTTAATAAAATACATAAATAAAATTGCATTAACAAGTGACACTTTGTATCTTTCATTCTTAAAATAAACTTGGTAAATTTTTCAGGCTATTATAGATCATGTTACCCAAATTTCAAAAATTGTAATAAGATCAAATACTTATATAGAGTTTACTATGTACCAGGCACTATACCATATGCCTTAGAGTAATCAAGAAGAGGAAGCTTAGGCAGGGAGAGATAAGGAGCTTGTTCAAAGTTAAACAGTTACAAGAAATGCTGCCAGAATTCAAATCCAATCTTTGCGCTTTAGAGATTGGTAAATGTTTCCTATAAAGGGTTAGATAGTAATTATTCTAGGCTTACAGGGCATAAAGTTCTCTGTTGCAACTACTTAATTCTGCCCACACTTGGAGCATGAAAGCTGACATAGATTTTACATAAACAAATGGTCATGGCTGTGTTGCAATAAAACTTTATTTATAAACATACACCATAAACCAGATGGAAGCGCAGTGTGAGGAACCCTATACTGCCTAGTGATGCCTCCTTAGACTAAGATTCAGATAACATTAACTATATTCACCTCAGACTTCTTTTTTATTTCTATTTACTACTTAGAAGCTGTCTATATGTTTTTGCTGGGACACAGGCAGCTGCAAACACTTGAATGTAGAACAGAATTTCTCTCTTGGAATCTTTTTTTTTTTTTTAAGATTTATTTATTTATTTGTCAGAGAGAGTGGGCACATGTAAGGAGCAGCAGGCAGAGGGCGAGGTTGAAGGAGGCTCCCCTCAGAGCAAGGAACCCAATGGGTTGACCTGATCCCAGGACTCTGGGATCATGACCCTAGCTGAAGGCAGATGCCCAACTGACCGAGCCACCCAAGTGTCCCTCTCTCTTGGAATCTTATCTTGATATTAAGCCCCAATTCTCATGCTCAAATCAAGCCAGATCCATCAGTTCAACCAACGCTGGAGTGACAATCATATCATTCTGTTCTCTTTCGTGTCCTTGTTACTACTGTCTTTCTTTATTATTATTTTCCCATTAAAAAATAGAACAGCATAACATAACAACAGCAACAGCATCCTTGTGCCAATTACATATAATCTTTTAAATACTCTACTTTATTGGAATAATACTGCAGTTTAAATAAGTAAGTGGTAATTTCTACGTTAAGAGTAATTTTCCCAGCCATCACTGTCAAAATACGAATAATCACTTCAGGGTCACTAAATTTATCTCAATTACTCAAAATGTTTGGACATAATCAGCAAATCCCTCAAAAATTTCCCTCACATAACCTGCCTTTTTTTAAATTTGAAGTACCTTCTGCGAGATATAAAAAGGGACTCAGTGTTCCCCTGATCATGACGGGGGAAACATAAGGTTTGGCTGCAAATTTTTAAAAAGCACTTTGCCAGGCGGTAGAAGAGCCAGGGAATTCATGTTCCCTGTGTTTGTTTATATTGGTATCATGTGGGTAAAGAATGAAATCCCAATTATTCCTTAGCAGGGTCTCCAGTAGCTTGAGGAATGAATCTTTACCTAGTGTAATCAAAGCCACTCAGAAACAGTAGAATTTCTAAATTCTTGAAATGCTAAATTTCCTTTCATTTCAAGAAAACATAAGATGCTGCTTACTGCATAAAGCTTTTTTTTTTTTTTAAGACCATCATATTCTTTATGGGAATTTATTTATCTCTATCTTACAGATTATCTTAAAAAGAAAATTCATTTTGTGTAATACTGAGGAGTTTGTTATTTTTGTTTTTGTTTGTTTGTTTGTTTTTAGAATTTTGCTGTTTATATCCAGGGCATATACTGGGCTAGTGACATTTAAGTGATTGTATGTATATATGGCTGAGACAACTGCTCTCAAGTAGATCACTGAAAATAAAATGCACATCTGTATTCTTCAGATTTGATCAATTATTTTTTAAGTCACCATCTCATTCAAAAATAGAATGTATGTAAACCACAATCATGACAATTAAAATAGTAAGGTTAATAAAACTTAACATATCATTGCCTACCTTTGCACTGGAACGTTGCCAAGGTATTAAATGTTTCTGACTGTCCTTGTTTGGATGCATCTCTCTCTCTCTCTACCAGAAGCAACCACTAAACTGAATATTCTTATTCTCTTGCTTCTCTTTACAGTAGTGGTTCTGGATGCTGGCTATACATTGAGATTACCTGGGGAGCTCTAAAAATAATGATGATGCTTGGGATCCACCCTCAGAGCCTCTCATTTTATTGGTTTAGAGTACAGCCTTCATATTCGGTGGCTAACTGATGGGATAATATCATTTCACACAAAGCTTTAGTTCATGAGAGATGTATGTAAGGAACAGACAAACACTGTAAGATTCTCTGACTTGACTCTCCTCAGATTCCATTATGAAAAAATAATACCAAGGCCATGATGCATTCAGTCCCAATCTCCTTCTCCTTTTTCAAACAAGACTGCGCGGTGAATCTGGATTCCTATATATCTTTTTAACCTCTCTTTTGTCTTCCAAAATCTTTACTCTTTCTTGTTACTTAGTTTTTTTTTTAATCAATATTGAGCATGGCCATTTGGGGAATAGAAAAGGTGATGGGGAGAGTAGATTATGGAAGAAAGAAGCAGTAAATGAGCTTGTCCAACAGAAAGAGACTCATTCATGAAGGATCTTGCAAGCCATGCTCAAAGGACTGCATGAACTCAGACAGAAGACAATCACTGAAGGAGCATCAATGCCCTCCAGCCAAAGAATGCCAGGAAAACACGTAGTGGACAAGCTAGGTGTGTTGTTGCAATGGGGGTGGGGTGACACAAACCATGGGGACCCATGGTCATCTCAGTAAGAGGGGTTAGAAAAAGCCTATAATAGGATTGGGCTTTGGTTAGGTAATTTTGAGGGCTTATGGAAGTAACAGTTTACTCTAGATCAGGGCTATCAGAAAGAGGGGACAGCTCTATGACTGGGTATCTCAATAAAACTTATCATAAGGTAGGTAGTCTAGAGCAAGTACAAAGCTTTCATTTGTAAATGACCAAAGCGATCTGATTAATTACTTAACTTGCCAAAACATGCAGAATGTTTTGAACTCAGGGGAGATTAAAAACAGAGAGACGGGGCAAGGAATTATTCAAATAGCGATTAAAATTTCTTTGAGGACCAGAGCTACAGCACTGTCTAACATAATATAGACTCTAATTTCAGGGTTTGCCTGAGAGACAATTGATGTTTTAATGTGCTATAGTAACAAGATCATTCATTAATTTATTCACAGTATTCAATAAAGTTTTCATTAAATACTGGCAATGTCAAGAATTTATGTATTCTAAGGAATTAAAATAGAAAGCTGACCTTTTGAAATTGGGTCATTAAATATTTCTCATTTAACCATGTTTCACACTCCAGCTAAGTGTCTTAAATAAAACATAGTTTATGTGTATATTTATCTGTGGAATGGTAAATGAAATGTTCACTTAATGCACTAGCAATTCAGTAGCATGGGGATATTTTTAGAAGTTCATGTAAGATCCTAAGACATTTTAAAATAGGAAAAAGCCCATTCAGTTTAATAGAGCTGCTTTTCATCAGAGATATTAAATGTATTTTTCACATGGCAAATTAAGTGAACTGTTATACTGGGCAATTTTGATACTATCTCACCATTGTAAAATAAAAAAAGCCTAAACTTATTGCCTAGGTTAAAATAGTCAAGCTTTACATTTTATGCTTAACAGAATTTGGAAACTTGATTGTCACAGTTCATTTATTGCAGAAGATATTAAGAGAAAAGCATCAACTCTCACACTCTTAATATTTTTATGTCATTGAACCATTTAAACAAGTTGGATTCTATGCATTGGATAAAACATTAAGTTTAATATATACAGAAAAATTCCTTAAGTGTGTGAGTGTAAGGGTGAGTAAAGATCAGAGGAGCCTAAATGCCCCTCTTGAGAAGCCCCTAAAACTCCATATATTGGCTATAAACAACATTTTTAGTTTTATATAGCAATTGGGAAACACCTTGAAATCAAAGTAAGGATTTGTGGGTTTCGTTCTTTTTTTTTCTGTCCATTCCAAATTTCTGGCAGTGTGTTAATGTAAATTACTTGATGTAATATTTTTTCCTTCATATACTCACATTCATCAATAATTTTAAATTCTGGATCTTTGTACAATTTATCAAATAAAGGTCTGTATGTTAAGATGGCAAAAAAAAAAATCATTTATGACTTATAGCCACTGTTGTTTGTGGTGATATTTTTGCCAAATTAAGTTGGTAAAATTGTCAGGTATTCAGTAAATTCTGATCTAAACAGGAAGTAAAATAAAAATAATATATATCTTCCATATGCTCCTTTTATTTCCCTTTGATCTTTTGTTCATCTCTTAAACACTATGTCTCTCTGTTTCTCTGTTTCTCTGTTTTTCTGTTACTTTATCTTTCAATTTCGTTCATATTTTCTGTATTTGTCCCTAATTTATATCTGTCTCTCTGTGACTCCTCCCACCATCCCCATTTTCCATAGAAAAATATTTTCAAATCCATTCACACCCTCAGGAAGTATTCCATGTCCTTTAGCTAGGACATCTCTCTTAAGATGTTTTTTTCTTATTCTTGGTTATTTTACATTGTAAACAAAAGAAATTTTCCAATTCTAGTAGGAAAATGGCAGTTACCTAAAATGGAATTATGTCCACAGATCCTCCTTTTGATAAAAAAGAAAACCATCCATGCCTCAGACGTACAAAGATTATTAGGAAACAGAATAGAGCACAATTTAGTTCACATGCAAGGGGGAAAGGCAGAGCTCAAATCCATATAGCCAGCTCTGGAACCCATGCCAGAACAAAATATCAAGCAGAAACTGAGTGAAGAGAAGAATGCAGCCATTACTGAGCAGTAGGGGAATGCAGATAAACATCACCCCTAGAGAGAAAGCAGCAGGGGACATATTGAGTCCATATCTGAGAGGTAGAGAAATCAAAAGGAAGGTAAAGAGATTTTGTAAAAGACCCAAGATTTCAATCTTCCTTTCAGAAGTTCATGGCAAGGTGAAAACACATAAAAAATTAAATTAAAAAATTAAAATATAACTCTCTCTAATAAATAAGTAAATCTTTTTTTTTTTTTTTTTTTTTTTTTTTTAGGGGCACTTGGGTGGTTCCATTGGTTAAACATCTTGGTTTTGGCTCAGGTCATGATCTCATGGTCATGAGATCCAGCCTAGGGATGGAGCTCCACACTCAACAGGGAGTCTGCTTGAAAATTTTCTCTTTCTTTCCCTCTGCCCCTCCCTCCCCAAATAAATAAATAAATCTTTTAAAAAATTAAAATATAACTACCTCTATAGTAATTAATTGATTCAGACAATGGATATTAAAACTACTGGGTTAAAAATATAGCTAGATAACCTCAAAGTACTTCCTCATAGGTTAAATATTAAGTAAAAAGGGAAAAAGTGCTTTTACAGTGTCGCATTTGGTAGACATCACGTTAATCAAGTGATCAACGTTTTAATGAACAATAATGGAACAAAATGAGGGTGATCTGATGCTCTAAAGATACAATGACACTTTTGTGGTATTCCTGCCAAAAACGCTTGACCTGAATCTAATCCTGACAAAATAATCAGACAAAAACAGAGGAACATTTTCTAAAACATTTGGCCTGTTCTCTTAAGAATAAATCAAGAAAGGCAAGGAAACAGTTTTAGAGAAAGGAAGACATAAGAGGCATAAAAAATAAATGCAATTTGGAGTCCTGGGTGGCATCTGCCTTTGGCTCAGGTCATAATCCCAGGTCCTGCAATAAAGCCCTGCATTGGACTTCCTGCTCAGCAGGGAGCCTGATTCTCCTTCTCCCTTTGCTGCCCCACCCCCTGCTTGAGTTCTCTCTCTCTGTCAAATAAAATCTTAAAAAAAGAATAAAAAAGAGAACAAAAATGTGGCCATTTATATTACTAAGGAAAGGACACAACTGAATAAAATACAAACTTATCAAAGATAAGACATAAGAGAACTTTCTTGAGGTACATTACATTCTAGAGTGAGTCAATCGAAAGAAATACATACAGACATATCTTGGAACTCTTGTTCTTAACCTCATCTCTGTAATCTTGTCCTTAGATAAAAGCATAAAAATGTCACATAATAAGCTATTTCATAAATGGATTCCCCCCCCATATTTTGATTGGCTTTCATACAGTCAAGGCAAGAGGAATCATTCTCACAAATCTTCAGAATAGACTGCACCAAAAATAACTCAGACAAGGAAGATTTTATCCTACTAATACGTGCCTCAGGAATACATTTCATAAGGTAATAATCCCGAGAACCAGGAAGTTATCCTTGTATGTATTATATATTCTTCAATGTGTAGTTTCACTTGGGCCTATTTTCTATTCTTCTGTCTTTGGTAAAGACAGATGACAACTGATCATATAGCTGAAGACTTCTTGAGGTACCCTCCTGCCCTCTAGTTCCAGGTTTTTAACCTTTCATTATGTATCTTTTTCTCCAAAACTTGATACAGTGTTAGGATGTTTTGAGACAGAAGAAACAATCAGTTCTACTGTTTCTACAAATACAAATCATACAGATTTACAAAAGCCCTTGTTCACCATTGCTAGGTATTCTTTTTTTAATGTGGCAGTTTCTATGAAGCACAAATAAAAATGAAAAACAAAAACTACTTGGTTCAAATTATGAGTCTAAAAGGATCTTTTAGCATCAAATTGCAGAGTGATGGAGACTGCCCCAAAAATACAGGGGTGAGGATACCCTATCAGCTTGCTCGCGCTCTCTCTCTCTCTCTCTCTCTTATTTTTAACAAAGAATTTCCTCAGTGGAAAAAAAATTTAAGCCCTATATGTATATCCTTTTCATTCCTTTATCATTTTCTGCTTTGGATTCTTATCAGATGAATGTGATTCATCTCTGCACACTGTGCAGCAGTTTCCAATGAGTCAATGAAAATGGATGGTAAGAATCAAGCAGCTGAGAAGAATGGGACACCATTTCATTTATTCCCCTCACTAGATTTATTTTCCCCAAATCTCCTCTAGAGCCATAAGGGCCTTTGGCAGAAACACAAAACTCTTAGGAGAGCTATAGTGCTTTTCTAAATCTCCACCATGGTATTCATAAACAATTTTCATATGTGAGCATAGACTATTTACCGTCTGTTGTTTTCCAGTTCTCAAGTTAAAATTTAATTACCACCACAACTTAAGTTTGCATTTTCCAGTTCTCTCTATTCTTTCTGGTATTTTACACAGGGTTCTAGTACCTTAAGATGAACACTCAGATCTAAGAGAAACCTCCAATTAACATAAATATTTTTCAGAATAGTAGTTTTTAAAAGTTACTTCACTGGAATATAATTGATATACATTAAACTGTACATATATAAAGTATAAAACTTGATAATTTTTTACATATGTATAACCTTGGAAAGCATATCATAATCAACATAAAGAACATTTTTATCTTCACCTAAAGGTTTATGCCTTATTATAACCACTGCCATTCTAACTTCCCTCTCCTTCTCTATTCCTGGGCAACTGCTGATCTTCTGTCATTAGAGGTAAAGTTGCATTTTATTGTTTTATATATATAGAATCATATACCATGTATTCTCTTTGTGCCCTTTCACTCAGCTTAATTATTTTCAGATTCACACACATTGTTGCATATGTAAGTATTTTATTTCCTTTTATTGTTGTGTGATACTTCCTTGCATAAAAGTACACAGTTTAATCCATCTGCCTCTCAATGCAATTAGGTAGTTTTCTAGTGGTTGGCTGTTACAAACAGAACTACTCTCAGTATGTGTCTTTGTATACATAGAGTTTCATTCCTATTGGGCAAATAACTAGAAATGGAATGGTTTGCTCACATGGCAGGTTTAACCAGGAACTTTTTCAGAAATGGTCAACCTGTTTTCAAAAAAGATTTTTTCACTTTATGTTCCCACCAGCAGGGTGTGTGAGGTCCAATTGCTCCATTTCCTTGCCAAAAATTTCCTTGCCAAGCATGCCTTCCATGTCTTTTTCTTGTTTTATTGAACCAGTTCGTATCTCCAGCAGAACGATAAATACAAGTGGTGAGAATGGATACCTTTAACTTGTTCTGATCTTAAGGGGAAACATTTCATCTTTCACCCACTAAGTAGATGTTAACTATCTTTTTTTCACATATGGCCTTTATCAAATTGTCCATGTTCCTACTGATTCTTACTATATTATGATTATTCATTAAATATGGATGTTGGATTTTGTCAAATTCTTTTTCTGTGTCTTTGAAATAATCATATAATTTTTCTTTTTAATTAAATTAAATTTGTTAACTGTATTAACAAATTAAATAAATTGTCATTTATTATATTGATTTTTAAATGTGAAAACAACCTTGCATTTCTAGGATACACCTTGATTATGATGCATTAGTCTTTATATATATGTATATATATATATATATGTATATATATATATATATATATATATATATTACTTAATTTGCTTAAATTTTGTTTAGAAGTTTTATGTCTATATTCATGACAGAAGCAGCTTGATAGTATTCTATTTTTGTAATGTCTGTTTGTTGTTGTTGTTTTAAATAAGGGTGATGTTTGCCTCAGAAACTGATCTGGAAAGCACTTTTTCCTCTTCAATATTCTGTACATGTTTGATAGAATTTGTGCTATCTCTTCCTTAAATATTGGATAGGATTCAGTAAAGAAGCCATTTGAGCTTGGCTTTCTATTTGTGAGAATGTTTTTCACTACCAATTCAATTCCTTTCATAGCTTATCTGTTTCTTCTTGAGTGAGCTTTGGTAGTCTGCGTCTTTCAATAAATTTGTGCATTTCATCTAAGATATCAAAGTTATTTGCTTGAAAGTGTTAATAATATTTTCCTATTACACTGTTAATATTTGTGGAATCTCTAGTGATGCCACTTCTATCATTCCTCATATTGTCCTTTCTTCCGTCTTTCCTTCCTTCTTTCTTTCTTTTTCTTTCTTTCTCCTACCCACCCTCCCTCTCTTTCTTTCTTG